>NC_137004.1:24416923-24496923 GCF_032717465.1 Coenobita brevimanus
AAGAATATGAAAGGACACACTAACGGCACGGAATATAAGACTAATGGGCACAGACAAACCACGAGCCAGACACACACGACGCTCTTCCCTGAAGAATGCTAGCTATTCTCGTCCTGTCCACGCCAGGTGTTGGTGGCCAGTGCGAGAGTGTGTACCCGAATACAGGCAAAAAATCACCTGACGGAAACGGGAATAGAATATATCCGTGTGTTGCCAAGGTAGTGAAAGATTTACAGAAGGATGAGGTAAAGATTTGAGTGTGTGTGTGTGTGTGTGTGTGTGTGTGTGTGTGTGTGTGTGTGTGTGTGTGTGTGTGTGTGTGTGTGTGTTTCAGTAGGAATGTATGTTACTGTATGTGTATGAGTGTGTTTGCGTGTGCAAGTGTGCATGTGTATGTAAATAAGGTAGCATCTGTGCCTAAAGGTGTGCAAAAGAGGTTAGTCGAACGTGCATCTTTCCTTACATACTCTTATTAACAAACACTTTCCTGACCTAGAACACACACACACACACACACACACACACACACACACACACACACACACACACACACAGAGGACAGAAAATATCAAGAAGGCATTTAATGATTTTCGGCTAACATGCCAGGCTGTCACTCTCATAGTAGGGGAACCTCCAGCATTTTATTCCAGCTATCGCCAGACAATCTGATTTAGCTGAAAATAAGAATATGACCCTGAAAGTGTTAATACTGTCACCATGACAATCAAGTCTGGGCAAGTCTAGTATTCAGATTTCAGCAAATGCAGGATTACTTTTAGCTGAGTGAGTCATTGGAGCCTCAGAGTTAATCCTTTCAGAACAATGACGTTTATGTTTAGAGTTCTTACAGTCAGGAGATATAAGTGAACTTGTAGTGAATGGATTAGCAATGATCCCTATTTACCTCTTTCATCGATATTACCTTTGGCTTCGGGGAGCCCTAATGAAACTGAATGAATTATAAAATGAAATATTCAGTTAAGAAACGTCCTCGGATTATTTTTTATTTATTTATTTATTTTTTTTGTGATGTACTATCGCGATCCCTAGTCTCTTTACACCACTGGCTCGAGGGAAGTCAAAGCCAGGACTGAAGAAATGCCAGGCGAGCCGACAACGGTTAGTCTAGCAGTCTGATAATGGTTCACGATGACGGAATGACTCACGCATATCAAACCCAGCAATGTCACTAATTTCTGCCAAATAACCACAGTCATGGAATACAACTGAAATACTTGTCATGAAATATACCTAATGATGAAGGCATTAATATCATTTAATGCACTCTTCGAATGTTTCTCGGTTTCCCATGCATCATGTAAAGGCGGTTCCTGTTCGAACTATCTTTTTCAGAGTGTGTGACAGTACTCTGGAAGTAGTTTCGTGTCTGTGGTTACTACAACAGTGATACAACTAATTCAAGGTTCACTGGGGATATATCATTATGCAGATATCAGTATTATAGCCTACATACATTCATCTTGTTGGTTTCAATTCCTTCTCATTGAGCCTGACCACTCACTGCTTTGAAGTTCACTTGATGCTTCGAGAGCACTGTGAACAATGAAAAAAGATAGTTCGAACAGGAACTATGTTCACATAATGCATGGGAAACCGAAAAGTATTAAAAGAGTGCATTAAGTGATAGTGATGCCTTATTTCATGACAAATATTTCGGTCATATTCCATGACTGTGGTTATATGGCAGGAGTCAGTGACAATGTTGGGCTTGATGTGTTTTAGTCATTCCGTCATCATGAACCATTATCAGACTTCTAGACTAACCGTGTCCGCTTGTCTGGCTGTTCTTAGCCCTGGCTTCGATTTCCCTTGAGCCGGGGAGGTAAACAAACTTGGGATAGCGATAGTACATTTTAGATAATCTCTTTTGTACTTACGGCCGTTCTGTTTTTTTTTTTTTTTTTTTCCAAGGTGATGCCAGACTATTCTGTTTACCTAAGGAAATTACCAGTACTGGGTGAGATTCAATGCGCTTAATTAAGGCTTGTGTGTGTGTGTGTGTGTGTGTGTGTGTGTGTGTGTGTGTGTGTGTGTGTGTGTGTGTGTGTGTGTGTGTGTGTGCGCGTGCACTTGCCAACAAAGTAATTCAGGTAGTTTTAATTTGATTTTAACCAAACTAGGGTGAAGGGCTGTGGGTCAGGCAAGAAGTAAACCTATTTTTTTTTTTTTTTTTTAGAATGACAGGTCAAAGGTGAAGGCCACATGGCAAGGTCAACTTAAATATATTTTATGATTTACATTAAACTTTATGGAAGGTTGAAACTAATGCAAGAATCAAATTATTCGATTTTGACAGCAGTCAAAGGTCAAGGTTACGGGAATGTGAAAGGTTAAGGTCATAGTGCTAGGTGACCTCAAACAGTTTTGCTCTGATTTGCACCAAATCTGGTGGAAAGATAACGGGCCTGGCAAGAACGGAGGGATTTATTTTGAGAACAATTAGTCGAAGACCACGGTCACAGGGCTAGCTCAAAGTTCGACCCGCGTGTCTGCCTGACCAATATAACTAAGACAGTTCTGATCTGATTTCGGTCAAACTTGGTGGATAAGTTGAGGATGACCCAAGAGACTGACACTTCATTTTTTTTTTTTACAATATGTCAGAGGTCAAGGTCAAATGGCAAGGTCAGCTTAAAAAGCTTTTATCAAATGTAGAAAATGTGGAACGGCTCAGGTTCAAATAAGTATAAAGAGTTTCCATTTTGAGAAAAATCTTGTCTACGGCCATGGTCTGAGGTAAATGTCAAAAGTCACTGGGTAATGTCAACTCAATCAGTTCTGATATGATTTGAACCAAAATTTGTGGAGGAATTAAGGATTAGGCAAGAATTCTGTGAACCTGGACTTGAATCTCCATGGCAGTGGAGATTTTTCTCAACCTCAGGCATACTCTGGGCTTACCCGGTATGCCCTGACGTGCACCAGTCGACCTGTCGGTTAGGGGAAGTGGGTACCTCCCTCAGTAATGACTTCCCTCATAGACTCTGTCTATGACGCCATAACTGGAGGGAGGTTGCCGCTGCGGCCATTTGTGATTTCACAGGGCGTCCATCCTGAGTGTGTATAGAGGCCAACATTATTCTTCTTCTTGCGTGATGCCTTGTGGTTCACGGATTTAAACCTTTAAAACCTTTAATATCAGCTTGGAGTCCTCAGCAGGAAGCAACATTTAATTTGTTTTGAGATTTTTGCATCACCTGTAACCATACTAAAGTGTGTGTGTGTGTGTGTGTGTGTGTGTGTGTGTGTGTGTGTGTGTGTGTGTGTGTGTGTGTGTGTGTGTGTGTGTGTGTGTGTGTGTGTGTGTGTGTGTGTGTGTGTGTGTGTGTGTGTGTGTGTGTGTGTGTGTGTGTGTTATCATACCTAAGTGGGTGGGTGGATCAGTGGATCTCGTAAACTTGGTTGTCTGCATATGACCATACCTGAAAATGTTAATATGACAGCCCACGCTTCTCACAGAAGGCTGGAAGGTTATATTATTGACCAGTAACAATAAATCTGCAATGGTCGTGGAAATAATAGAAAAAAATACAGTATGGAGATCGGATGCTTAGGGATATCCAAACAGAGACAGAGTGACAGAGACAAGGACAGTTGGAGTAGAAGAAGGAGTGCCGATTTCTGGCCGAGGTCGTGGGTAACAAAGGAGCCACTGCGTTCTCCTCAAAGGCTAAAGTGTACGGTGATGGATCAGGTGTAATTCTTTGCGGCACTGGGCAATATAGGAGGGTAAACAGTTAAGAGTAGGTGCATCTTTTAGCATAATGTATCTTTTTCTTCCAATACGATGGTGTATTTTTCGAGTTAATTAGTCAGGTTGTAAGTAAAAATAAACTGGAAAATCGCTAAAGCAGAGAGTGGTGTAACAAAGATTGTGTTTAAGTCTTTTAGTCAACTATAGAGCCAAGGAGTTGTAGTATTATCCATTAACACTCCTTCAGTACTCTGACGTCTTTTTCTTTCTATTTCTGCTACCGCGAAACAGTTTTATTAATATGTATTAGGAGACCTGGTACTGAAGAGGGAAGTCTTGTAGTAGGACCGATTTTAAGTGGGACGGCCCAACTGCCTGGTTATACAAACGTCCCTCAACTACTTCCCTATCCCCCAAAAGGAGGATGGAGGGCGATGGTCTGAACAAGAAGGACATCTATAGCAGTAGTGCTGCCACTCCCCCACCTCCTACTACTACCACTATTACTGCTGCTGCTGCTGTCGCTACTACTAAGAGAGACCTCTCATGCCGGAAGGTTAAGGGTGAGATGGTGTGGGTCAGTATGTGGCAGCTGAAATAGTTAGAGGCTGAGGTGGTGCAAGCGGAAAATAAGAAAAAAGGATACCGGTGACTGAAGAAGTCTGCTGGGACATACTAGGCAGCTACTAGTATGTATGATGTGTGGCATAGTCCTTGGATATGACCAGAATATAAACCATGGATGACAAAGAAGTAGGTCAATCCCCATCCACCAAACCCTTCAACCGAAACTGGGAGGAAACGTGAGAAGGAACACTGCAGTTTTACAGAATGAAGTTCTGGGCTCTGTTACCTCTCCTGACAATGAGAGGGCTCTCCCTTCGTGCTATGGGATCTTTGCATGAGGCATGTGTTAGGTGCATAATGTTGTGTGGCAGTGAGACCTGGGCACTAAAGGAAGAGGATATTCGTAGGCTCAAACATACAGAAATGACACTGATTAGATAAATGTGTAATGGTTCCTTGAATGCGAAGCCTGAGGGGCTAGGATGACGACTGAAGAGTTGAGAGGAAGGATGGGACTGGAATGTATTAGTGTCTTGATGAGAAAAGGTAGGCTGAAATGGTTGAGGCATGTTGAAAGGATAGACGGTGACAAATGGGTGCGGAAGGTGAGAAGTGTGAACTTTGGGGGTAGGGTTGAGAAAGGCAGGCCGGAAAAGACCTTGGACGAGGTAATGGAGTGTGACTGAGGGATCAGGGGCTCAGTAGAGTGGCTGTCAGAGATCAAGCAGCGTGGAGAGCCGCCACTAGGTGACCAAGGCCTACACATGAAGGCATGTTAGAGAGCCTTTATAAACGATACGAACAACGATACGGGACGGACAATAATTAAACAAACAAATCAAACTTTCTTCAAAAGCAAGCATCAAAACTACTTAACAACCCTAATGACAAAAGAATATTCTGGTCAACACTTAATTTCTTCAATAATAACTTTAACAAATCATCATCCAATCCCCCACTAAAATCTTCAGATGGTGATATTACAAATGACCCAAGTACGAAAGCAGATATTTTTGCAGTACATTTGCCAAAAATTCTACCATACACGATGCCAGCCAGAACGTCCCAGTACTAGAACATGACTCTCCCAAAATTGTTCCACTTAAAATACAGACAAGATAAGCAAAATCCATCCAAGACAATTTACCCATCAACAAAGCTCCAGGCCCAGATAGAATTCCGCCAATTGTTTTGAGAAAGTGTTCCCCTGAACTTGTCTCTGTTCTAGCTAAATTATTCAGACTATGCAAACGTACTTCTTCATTCCCAAGTTCATGGAAAGAAGCCAATATCCACCCAATTCCGAAGAAAGGAAGTTCCTCTGACCCCTTTGATTACAGACCAATAGCAGTCACATCTTCTCTTGGTAAGGTATTTGAAACTTTAAATAATAAGCACATTGTTAAACATCTTGAATCCAACAACTTAATTAGTGATAGACAATATGGTTTTCGCCATGAAAGATCCACCATTGACATAATCTCCTAACTCATACCATCCATCAATCATCTGACCTACATGGAGAAACTCATGTAGTAGCCCTTGATATTTCTAAAGCTTTCGATAGAGTGTGGCACCATTCCCTGCTGTCCAAACTCCCTTGCTATGGACTAACGTCTTTTGTTCCTTTGATCTCCTTATATCTCAGTGACAGGAAAATAAGAGTAAAAGTAGATGATGTATAATCCAATTTCCACTCAATTAACGCCGGCGTGCCGCAGGGATCAGTTCTGGCCCCAACCCTGTTCCTGGTTCATATTAATGATCACTTATCTGTCACCCACAATCCCATCCACTCATATGCAGATGACGCAACACTACATTGTTCATTCACACTCAGACACCCATTTACAAAGTCTAATATCTCTACCTCTCAATTCAGTACAGCCATCTCCATAAATCAAGACCTATCTACGATCAGTGAATGGGGACAAAACAACCTTGTCTCATTTAATGCTAGTAAAACTAAATATATACAATTTACTAATAGACAGATATTGCTAGATTAGTATATTACCTTCAGTACTACTAATATTCCCATCTCCAAAAGTATTGAAATTCTCGGTGTCTCACCAATGCCCTCAGCTGGACCTCTCATGTCAGATCACTTGCTAAAACCGCCTCAAAGAAACTTGGATTATTGTACAGAGTCCGTAACTTCTTCACTGACGAGCAGCTAGCTATAATTTATAAGAGTCATGTGCACTCTCGGCTTGAATATTGCTCACCCTTGTGGAATGGATGTGGAGAGGTTGCACTAAAACAACTAGACAAAATTCAGAACAAGACTGTTAGAATTATTAACAACCCTGCCATTACAAATAAACTACTTCCCCTACAAGTAAAAAGGAATGTTGCCTCCCTTCCATTATTTTACAGATATTTTTATGGCAAATGCTCACACGAAGTTGCGTCCTTGGTGCCACCTCTCCATGCCTTCCCTCGTGCTACACGGGCATCTGGTAGTGCTCATGACTGGAATGTCACTCAGCCATATTGCCTGATGGGGTCCCTCCTGTTGTTCTCAAGAACTGTGCTTCTGTGCTTACACCCTGCCTAGGCAAACTCTTTCGCCTTTGTCTGTCAACTTGTACCTTTCCTTCTTGCTGGAAGTTTGCTCTCATTCAGCCAGTCCCAAAGAAGGGTGACCACTCCCAACCCTCCAACTATCGTCCAATTGCTTTAACGTCCTGTATTTCAAATGTTTTCGAGTCAATTCTTAACAGAAAAATTTTAAGGCATCTTTCCTATCACAACCTTCTTTCCGATCGTCAGTATGGGTTCCGTCAGGGACGCTCCACTGGCGATCTTCTCACCTACCTTTCAGACTCCTGGTCATCCTCCTTTCGGGACTTTGGCGAAAGCTTTGCCATTGCACTTGACATCTCAAAGGCTTTCGATCGAGTCTGGCATAAATCTTTAATTTCCAAACTGCCCTCCTACGGTTTCTATCCTTCTATCTGTGCCTTCATCGCTAGCTTCCTTTCTGGTCGTTCTATAGCCGCTGTTGTAGACGGCCATCGTTCTTCTCCTAGATCTATCAACAGTGGTGTTCCTCAGGGCTCTGTCCTATCACCAACTCTCTTCCTTTTATTCATCAATGATCTTCTAAGCTGTACATCTAACCCTATCCACTCATACGCTGATGACTCCACCCTTCACCTTTCCATTCGGTTCCCGCAACGCCCATCTCAACAGTTACTTCAAGAAACAAGGGATGAGGCTATGGCACACCTAATTTCTGACTTGGCTCGTATCGCTGACTGGGGTAAAAATAATATGGTTGTCTTTAATGCATCTAAGACTCAGTTCTTACACCTATCAACCCGACAAAATCTTCCACAGGTATACCCATTAATGTTTAATAATATTCAGCTTAATCCTGCATCATCCTTGAACATGCTTGGGGTTTCATTTACTCAGGACTTATCTTGGAAAGATCATATTACATCTCTTGTAAAATCTGCTTCCAAGAGATTGGGTGTGCTAAGCCGACTCCGCTCTTTCTTTACCCCTGCACAATTGTTGACTCTATACAGAGGTTTTATCCGCCCCTGTGTGGAGTACAACTCTCATGTGTGGGGAGGCTCCCCACATACAGCTCTTCTCAATAGGGTGGAGTCAAAGGCTTTTCGTCTCATTAACTCTCCTCCTCTTACTGACTCCCTTCAACCTCTGTCTCTTCGCCGCACTGTTGCATCTTTATCTCTTTTCTATCGCTACTTTAATGGTCACTGCTCCTCTGAACTGTCTGCTTGCATTCCTCCACCTCTACGACGGGCGCGTAGCACCCGTCTGGCAGCAAACTCTCATCCCTTTTCTGTCCAACTCTCTAATGCAAGAGTTAACCGTTACTCCCAGTCTTTCATTTATGCAACAGGTCAGCTCTGGAACTGTCTCCCTCTGTCTGTATTTCCTGCTGCCTATGATCTCCAGTCTTTCAAACGCAGTGTGTCCAGGCATCTCAAAATGATCGGATCTTGAATTTGGCTCTCTATTGTATTTTGTTTTTCTCTTGGAGGGAACTGTTACTGCGGGCCATGGCCTTTGGTTCCTTCTTCCTCGCATAAAAAAAAAAAAAAAAAAAAAAGAACTTCTGCCTATCAAAATTCTTTCATTCCCCGAACTGCATCTCTCAGGAACTCGCTTCCCCAGAGTTGTTTCCCTCCAAACTTCAACCTACAGTTGTTCAAGTCTAAGTGTTACAGATATATTATGAACAAAGGACACCAGTAATCTGGTGTATGGATTATTATTTTTTATTTATTTGCTTATCCTTCCTCTGTTCTGTTATAAAAAAAATATATATATATATATATATATATATATATATATATATATATATATATATATACATACATAATAAATTAATGTCTGCTACAAAACTAGGACCCAGAAAAAATCGCAGTAATTCTGTCCTGTTTTTGTAATAAGAACGAGTTTTACACCCAGCTCGTTTCAGTCATATATCTATCAAGTCTCTATCTGAAAATATATCTTCCTAGTACTAGTTTATATCACAAGGTTAGTTGTTGCACACATTACGTTTTTTTTTTTTTTTTTTTTTCAAAGTAGTTTCTTCTTTATTCTCTGATGAAAGAGAAAAAGCATATTAGTTCTTTTCGTTTAAGCCCTGCATGTTGTGGTTCATAAACATCAGCTTCATTGGTTCTACCACAGTTTGATCAAAGGTCGACCAAACACCCTAAATCCATCCTTTAGTACTCAAACGCCGGATTTTTCGTTTTATTTTTGCTATTTCCGGACCATTTTACCCGGCCCATGAAAGACTTTCGAACTGAAAAGATTAAACACAATCTTCATTACAGAAAGCTCTCCTAATGTGAATATAATGTGATCGCGTGATGAATAACCTAAGTGGCGCCTACAGGCTAGAGAGATTAAATGATTCTGAAGACTTTCATTGGGTCAGGCTGCTACTATGCAGGTAGGCAACTTATGTCATTAGTCCAATATTGCACTGCCAAACCAATGCTTACCTAGTGCTATTAAAAAGCTGAATGCATTAAATTTAAATCCATTTATGTTCATTCTTCTCTGGCTACTCATAATCAGTGCTTTACTGATATCTGATTTATTGACTGTCTTCATCACCTTAAACAGCTATGTTTTCTCTCCTTAATCGTTGTCACTCAAATGAGCAGAGATTGGGCAGCTATATGTCTGCCTTCGAAAGTTAGATTTCTGGTGCTAATTTTCACGGTCATTCCTTTCTCAACGTTTTCAAGAGAAGTTAATGTTTATCTTACAATTGCAAAGACGATTTTGTGTTGAAATGGACGCAGGCCAAACCACCATATTATGCTACTTGTCTTGCCACGCGCACCAGCACCATAAACCCAAGAATCCAATTTGCGTAGCAGCGCACAGTAGTACACTTTTGCCCAGGCTTACCAGCATTGTCCTTCATAAATAGTAGACCTCCAAGATCCTTGTCACGATTAGTTGCAGATGTTAACCTTGTCAAATTTATGCAGATATCCTTCTACTGGAAAACGAAAAATGGAAGATGATCAGCGAGATGAGAGAATGAGGGGTGGGAAAGTGAGAGGGAAACCAGAGGATATTAAGTAGCCTAGTAGGTAAAGGACTGGGTGCAGGGAATGAGAAGTAGGAAGAGGGGAATGTGAAGGAGGTAAGGTGGGAAAAATTGTTCATGGGGTGAGGAACTGAGAAAGAGAGAGAGAGAGAGAGAGAGAGAGAGAGAGAAACCGCGAGCAAAGACGAATGGCTATGTAAAGGGGTTGAAGGGAGGAGGAAGGGGGGAAGGGACAGGATGTGAGGTGGCAGAGGGTGAGGGAGGGAGTGAGAGTAAGATCAAGAGAAGTGAAAAAAGAGGAGAACAATGAACAGAGAGAGAGAGAGAGAGAGAGAGAGAGTGGAAAACAATGAATAGAGAGTTGGGAACTGAGGGAGAAGGAGGGCGGTTTAGAGGAGGTAAACTGAAGGGGAAGGGAGAGAAAGTACGAGGGCAGGAGGGGAGATAGGGAAAAGCGAGATGGACAGAAGAGAGGGAGAAACAAGGCGGAATTAACAGAGCGAAAGTAAAGGCGAAACAAAAGGAGGGAGAGGGGAGGAGGAGGGTATAGAGAGAGAAAGAGGCAGGTCAAAGGGGAAGAGAGAGAGGAGGATAAAAGAGACGGACAGTGGTGAAAGAAGGGAAAAGGAAGAGAGAGAGAGAGAAGAAATAAGGAAGAGATGGAGAAGGAAGAGACAAGGAAGAAGGGAGGAGGAAGGAAAAGACGCAGTGGAGGAGGAAGGAAAAGATGGAAAAGGAAGGAAGGTGGAAGAGAGAGAGAAGGAAGAAGGAAGAGATAGGGGAGAAAGAAACAAGGAAGAAAGGAAGATCAAAGAAAAAAAGGAGAGGAGGGGGGAAGAAAAGATTAAGAAATAAGGGGGAAGGAAGAGGGGAAGAAGGAAGAGATGAGGAAGGTGGAGGCAAGGAAGGAAGGAAGGAGGATGAGAATGAGGAGGAAGAATGGAAGAATGTAACAAGGGAGTAAGTAAACGAAACAGGAATAAGAGAGGAAAAGGAGAAGGGGAAGGAAAGGTGAGAGGGGACAGGGGGAGGAGGAACAAGTAGGGCATGAAGAGTAGCAGAGCGAGAGATTACTGGAGAGGTAAGAGTAAACACACACACACACACACACACACACACACACACACACACACACACACACACCATTACGACTGAAAATAAGAACAGCAAACGGAAAAGATTAAGACTAAAAAAGAATAAGGATTGAGAGGCGTATGAGGGAGCCACGGTAACGGAAGGGCAACGGTGAGTAACGAGAAGCAGCGAAGGGTAACGAAGATGAACTAATTCCTAAGACATGTTTTATTTATCTGGGCTACTTTTCTTTGATGCGTCCTTGCGGCTGCTACGAGTGTACTGCCCGTGTCCTTGTTTGTGTTCTTGTCGGTCCGTGGAATATACAGCAGCTTCAGATTACACGGATTTATTATTTTTTCAGTCCTATTGGGTCTTTTTTGGGCTTGGTCTTGCTACCTCCAGATATATAATACACAAAATTTAGGGAATATACCTAAATGAATTCCTGAAAATCTATCATCTATCTATCTGCTGTATCTATCTATCTATCTATCTATCAAGCTAACTAAACACACACACACACACACACACACACACACACACACACACACACACACACACACACACACACAAACACCACGAGCTTGAATGAAAATGTACAAATCTTGACTCTTTCGATGGTACACTATTATTTTTTCTCCAAAGGCCTGACAAACACCGTAAGCCATTCTGTTTCCACTCGAAATTAATGACTGGTTCCTGCTTCAGCCAGACAAATTTATTCAGGTAAGGAGAGATATTTCGTAGTGGAGGGAATATCTGTTTGTCCTGGGAAAAGAACTGTGACAGGCCTCTTCAGAACGATGACCTCTTGTACCTTTTATTTGGACAACAGCCAGCGGATTTTTTTTTTCTCCTTTGGAAACATCTCTCGAAATCATGGGACTAGCTTCTTATTTTTGTCTCCCCTTTCCACGTCCTTTCCACTTTCCATTTTTTTTCTTTACTCTCGTTCTCGTTCCCTTCCTCTTCCATTAATCTCTCTCTCTCTCTCTCTCATTTTGCTCCTTTAATCCTTTGCCATTGACTCCTTGCTCTTGTCCTTCAGCTTTTTCTTCTTCTTCGTCTTCATTACAAATTCTCTATTTTATATACGCGTTTTCCTTTCAGTCTTACATGCATACATATTTACATACATACATACATACATACTTACACATACATACATACATACATAGACAGACATTCATACATACCTGTACATGCGGATTTTGCGTACATGAAATTGCGCACATGTGTACTTATGTGGCCTTATCTACGTGAGCGCGTATGTTTATGTAAACGAGTGTGTATATATGGAGGTAAAGCAATAAACACGGGGGAATGCATGAGTGCGTATGAGAGAGAGTGAGAGAGAGAGAGAGAGAGAGAGAGAGAGAGAGAGAGAGAGAGAGAGAGAACATACAAATGGTTGTTATGCATGTGTGATAGTGTACATTTGTGTGTTTACAGATGAAACGATCAACACACACACACACACACACACACACACACACACACACACACACACACACAATTCTCTGACTGACTCCCTTTGGATTCTACAAAATCACTTGGATATTATATTCAGACGATTTTATTAAACTGAGAGAAGGTGTGGGAATCAGAGAGTTTCTGTCCACCTCTACTGGTCCTTCAGCTGCGATAGACGAACTTATCTATGTTCAACGAATCCAGCACAAGGCGATTTTATCCGGCTGAGAGAAATTCCGATGGTCAAAAGGCTCAGTTCTGTTTCCACGAATTCTTTGCCTGAGTTATATTGACGTGCTTTGGTGAGTTAGTCATATCAACAGCAAGCGATTTTATGGAGTGAGGGGAAATCATGGCAATGAAAGGGTTAATGACCATATGCAAGTGTGTGTCAAAGAATGGACACCCATGGTCCAGTAATCATCACAAAGGCGTATTGCATATTTTATTCTTGCTACCAAAAGACTGATTTATATACTTAAGGAGAGGCTTTTTGAACTGAAGGGATTAATCATTCTTTCACCACGTCAGAGGTCTAAGGTGACTAAAATCGCAGTATATTAACAAAAACAAAACCTAAAATACGCCCTCGGATTTAAGGGGTCACATTGTTTCGGGTTCTTATTTGTTAACTTGGAACTTAAGATAACAAAACATAGATGTCATTGCACTGAAGAGGTAAAACTGGTTCTCGGCTGTTAGAGATTATATCTGTCTTGCGTCACTAGACAACAGTTCGTTATCATACATTTATCATACGGGTTGGACTTTGACTTCATTCACTGGCAACCCCAGACGTGTAAAGAAACTATTGCCAGCGGCTTTACGTTAACACGTACTCGTTTACAATTGTCTGTGTGCTCATAATATCAACCAAACCCAGAGAAAAGAAATACAGGTTAATGTGTTGTGAGTTATCTTACCTACTTCACTGTGACATTTCTTGCGCCTGACCTAAATCGTCTGGCGTAACCATAATAATGAATATAAGTAAATAAAAAAATGAATGGACTGACGAAGACTTGCTTTTCCCTTTGTATCTAAAAAGTACTCCCTTGGATGGAAAGAACGTCAAACGGTAGCAAAAGCAAGAATGAAAAATAACGTCACTGTCCTGTAACTATGAATAACCCCAGACAAATGATATCGTCTGTAAGTGGCAAGAAATAAGGACGTACTGAAGCTATAACTATGAAACACCTGATCAACGACCGATCTAGACAACATTCCTAATCACACGGGGACACTCGTTCACTGAGATGAGATGATGCGATAACAGCTGCACGTGGGAAGAAAAGTGGAGAGAGGGATAGTAACTAAGTTGGAGTGGTGAGGGAATAAAAATGACTCGAAATGGAACAGAACAATGGACACAAAGGAAAGCAAACAAGATCACAATTGCAGTGCATACTTCCTCAAATACACCACCATCCCACCTTTCTTTCTTTCTTTCTTTTTTTTTTTTTTTTTTACTTTTCACCTTTTTTCCCTTCAATTTTAATTACCTGTTCCTCTCTTGGTCCTCAGTCATTATGTCAGATCTGAAGCAGTTTCACCCAACAGTCTTTCCTATAATGCTGCTAACAAACAAACAAACATAGTGAAAGATAGACAAACCGAGATAAAAAAAATAACCTTGGTGGAGATAACAAAACGCCAGGTTGTGGTGGAGTGGAGAGAGAAGTGGTTTTTGTACAAAAGGACGAGATATGATTACGAAGTGTCTACTCTATGAACAAAGCAGGATATATTAAAACAGATAAAATAAAAACCAAATAAATGACTTTAATGTGAAAAGATGCTGTTAAGGGACACTTACGTGGGACGGAAGAGGACACACAGCATGAAATACAGGTAAACAAAGGAGGGAAAGCAAAGAAAGCAAGACAAAGTAACCTTATTTAAACAAAGTGAAACAAAGAAAACATAACAAGAAAAGACATACAAACGTAAAGAAAGAAACCAAACCGAAGAAAATAAAACAAAGAAAACTAAACAAGGATATACAACAAAACCAAGAAGCAATGGAGAAGAAGTAGATACCAGCATAAAAGAAAAAGTCACAGACGTCCAAAGCAAGGGAAATCACAACGACCACAATTAAAACAAAAACATTACAAATGTAAATAAAGCAAAGAAAGGGGTACTCACAGAGTGCAATATCCTCGTCCTACAATTGGTCTCAGGGCCGAACATTTGACTTTGCCCTGTGACCTTGATGTCTAGCAGAGTGTTCTCAAAATCAAATTACTTCATGCGTACCCCACTAACAATTCTTCCACTAAATTTGGTTCAAGCCGGGTAAACTGTTTGAGGGGACCTTGTCCTGTAACCTTGACCCTTGGTCTATTGTTCTTAAAATCAAATTTTTTCATTCTCGCCTGACCTTTTAATCCTTCCAACAAATATGTAACAGATCAAATTAAAACTGAGTTATAGGTCTAACATTTGATCTTGCCCTGTGACCCTGATCTTTGAAGGAATGTTCTCAAAACTGAATTCCTCCATTCTTGCCTTTTCCTTAGAGACTGTACTAATATTTGGTCTCATTGGATCAAAACACTTGATGTTGAATTTGTCATATGATCCTGACCTTTAACTAACTGTTCTCAAAACCTAATCCCTTCATCCGTGCCATACCGTAAATCCTTTTGGTCTGAATCGGGCAGAAGCTGTTAAAGTTAACCATGTCATGTGATCCTCACATTTTGATCTCGGTAGCAACAGGTCAGATCAGATTACAAGTGTTATAGCTCTATGTTCATAC
Source organism: Coenobita brevimanus (assembly GCF_032717465.1). Classification (NCBI taxonomy): domain Eukaryota; kingdom Metazoa; phylum Arthropoda; class Malacostraca; order Decapoda; family Coenobitidae; genus Coenobita; species Coenobita brevimanus. The sequence continues at coordinate 24,432,083 of NC_137004.1, forward strand.
AGACACACATGGCTCGAATTTGACCTTGGCCTGTCTCCTTGACCTATGACCGATTGTTCTCAAAATCGAATCCTTTCGTTTTAGTATTTTAGTATTACCTTCAGTTCTTCCATTAATTTTGGTCTATATTGGAAGAAAACTGTTTATGATGACCCTGATCTCTGACTTGCTGTTCATAAAAACAATCGGCCACCTCTTTGTCTGACCCTCAACCCATCCACGAAGTTGGTTAAAATCGGATTAAAACTGAATGAGTTAGTTTGTTCGCGCGCGCGCGCACACGCACACACACACACACACACACACACACACACACACACACACACACACACACACACACACACACACACACACGGCAAGCAAAACATAACACTCGCCTCTGTCGCAAGAGCGGGCGAAACAAAACGACGACTTTAAAACAGTAGCTTAACAAGACAATAAAACAAAACAATAAAAAAAAGGGAAATTAGAAAATGGAAAATATAAACAACCAATAACATCAAAACAAGCAAAAACATAATAAAATATAAACAAATTTAACACACAGTCTTGTCTGAGAAAATTTATATATATAAAACATTTTTGAGAAGGGTGAAAAGCATGGTAATAATGACGTGAGAATTGGGGTGAGGATGATGATGATGATGATGTGGGCAATGGGGTAAGAATGATGATGATGATAATAATGATGTGGGAACTGTGGTAAGAATGATGATGATGATGATTTGGAAAATGGGGTATGAATGATGACGTGGGTAATGGGGTAAGAATGATGATGTGGGTAATGGGGTGAGAATGATTATGATGATGTTGAAAAGAATGATGAAGATGATGATGATGATGATGATGATGAGGAGGAGGAGGAGGATGTGGATAAGGGAATTATAGTGATATTAGTAATGATAATGCTGACGAAGATGAAAATTCTTACCTTTAACTTTTCTTCCCCATCTTCTCCCTTCTCTTCTCTTCCATTGGAGGCAAGAGGAAATTTCTCCGGCTCTTTCTCTTGCGATCTTCCTCTTTTCCCTCCTCCTTCCGTATCTTGCTCCTTCTTCCCCCTCCCCATCTTTATTCACGTCACTTCTATTTTCTTTCTACAACGCAAGTATAATCTGTTGTCACGTCACTTTGTATTTTCCTACAACACAATATTCTCAGCCGTCACAACACTGGAAAAAAAAAAAAACACACGCTGAGATGAGGCCCCGGTTGTGTCTGTCCATCCCTTTCAACGAGGCAATCAGGTGTGCTTTGAACTGATTGGCTAGATAATTGTCTGATCAGAGTTGTCAACGACGGCCAGCTGACAGAACGGCGTCGCTTAAGTGAATGAATGACAGATTACTGGAGTGACTGAAATGGAAGCACCGTTAAGTCAGCTGATGGTAGGCGCGTCTGGTTGGGATGGTGGTATATGGAGTCAGTCAGTGTTAGGGTTGACTGACTGACTAACTGACTGAGTGACTGGTAGACCAAGTAGCACTGAGACACTTGCGACCACTGCGAGGCACTGACGTGGTGTGGCCCAAGGTGGGAAGTGGCACTGTTTGGCACCCTCCCTCCCTCTCTCTCTCTTCCTAACCCCCACTGACCCTCCCCCACTCCCATCCTCCCTCACACTGCTCCTCCCTTCCAAACCCCCGTCCCTCCCTCCCTTTCTCACCCCCCTCTATCTCTCTCTTCCTCCTCCCTCCGTCCCTCCTTTTTGTTCCACTCGTCTCCACTGTCTCCATCTTTCTGCAAGTTAATTTCTCTCCCCCCCTTTCTCACCCCCTCTGTCCCTCCCTACCTTCCCCACTCCCCTCTGTCCTCCCCCCACATCTCATTTCATATCACCCTCAGTGTCCCTCCACCCCTCCCTCTTCTCCTTCCTTCCCTCTCTCTCCCCCTTCGTTTCTCTTTCTCCCTCCGTCTCTCGCTTCCTCTTCCTGTTTCTACCTGCAATTCTCTCAATTTTCTTTCCTTTCGTCTCTCTTCTTCTTTCTCTTTCTTTCTCCCTATGATCTTGTCTCCCTTCTGCTTCCCCTTATCCTGTCTCTGCAACTCTTTTCCTCTCCCTCTATTTTTCCCTCTTCCCCCCCCCCCTCCACCGCCCTTCTCTCTCCTATTTATTTTCTTCACCAATTTTCCGCTTCTCTCCACCTCAGCCTGATTTCCTCATCCTTTCCTTACATCTACTCCGCTCCCACCGTCATTCTTCCCTATCCCCTCCATCTCTCTCTCTCTCTCTCTCTCAACGTGCTTTGTATAAGATTCAACCTTATTTGAGCCCCCTCTCTTCAACCCCTCCTCCCTCCCATACTTCCTCCCTCCCTCCCTTCCTTAATTCTCCCTCGCCTCCCTCCTTCCCCTCGTGCGTCTTCTCTCTCGTCCTCCCTTTCTTATGACATCCCACCCCCTCTCCTCCCTCCCATATTTCTTCCCTTCCTCCCTCTCTACAACCGCTATATCACTGACCTTGCACACTCCCTTGTACTCCTCCCTCATACTCACTTTACCACACTGCTTCCTCTCTTACCTCCTTCTTACCCACATCCCTAACCCTTCAACCAGTCTTCCTACATATTTCACTCTCCCTCATTTTCTCTGCTCTCTTGTTCATCCTCTTTGTGTAATCTGGTTGTTTGCTATTTACTTCTCTTTCATGTCTAACAATCTATCTTTTATTTATCTGTCTGTCTATCTATCTCTTTTACTTATCTGTCTATCTATCTATCTCTTTTACTGTGTGTCTATCTATCTCTTTTATTTATCTATCTATCTATTTATCTATCTGTTTATCTATTCATCAGTGTTGGAGTTAGAAATATGGAAATCAACAGACCCAGTTCATTCCAGTAAAACACACACACACACACACACACGCACACATACACACACACACACACACACACATACACACACACACACACACACACACACACACACACACACAGATCACTGGGTAAACGTGGTGTTCATTAGTCAGCAGCAGTATATATTGTTTCTACTCATGTTTGTCCGGGAAAGCCAGGGAAGCACTTACTGTGTGACCTACTTTTGCAACTCATCTGGTTTTAACTGGTTTCTGAACGTGCTTAGTTTGCCTGACGCATTTCTCTCTAAAAATACCAATGTCTTTGTGAGAATTAATTGACAACTGACTGACGAGGAGTGGTGTTTAATAGCGCAGGTGGCACTTTTGGTACTGTCTATTTCCGTCTACCCGCCACTGACACAGCTTCACGCCATTATAAACACAATCCATTTTGTTTACGGACACTGGGCAAAAAGGAATATGAGCACTGGAGTACAATATAGTTCTCAATATGAAAGACTATATGTATGAAAGAGTTATATACCCCATAAAAAATAAATATTAAACATTAAATGGAGGGTGTGCAGAAATGGTAGTAACCTCTATTTTTACATGGCATATTGTTGTGAAATTTTCTAGTTACATGTTGAAGTGAGACAATGTGTATGAAGCAGAAAAAACACGGCATCCACTCATTTAACTGACAGTTCTTACTTCAATTATTAATTATGAACAATTCTCACTGAGATATATCGGAGTTTTCTGACAGCAAAACTTCACTCAAAGTATTTTTGCATATATACATACACCGTACAAGCAAAGATTGTAAGACAGATACATCCAGTAATATGTGGTGTAGGAGAGAAAGGAAGTGAAAGATGAAAGGAAGAAAATGCAAACAGGGGAATGAAGGAAGGAAGAGGCGATAAAAGACGAGAAGGAAGGAAAATGAAAGAGTTGGAGAGGAGAGGGACGTGGGAAGCAAGAGGGGAGCCAGAAGGGAGACGAGCAAGAGAGGGAGGGAGGAGGGAAGAGTGTGATGAAGGGAGGGAGGGAGTGTGTGAGAAAAGAAGGGAAGATGGTCATTAACAGTGGAGTGGAGAGAGGGGAAGAGAAGAGAGGGGAGCGGGGGAGGGAAGAGAGAGGGAGGGAGAGAGAAGGGAGGGAGAGAGAAGGAAGGGGAAAAGGGAGGCAGGGAGAAAAGAAAGAGCGTGAAAGGAAGGAGGGAGAAGGGCGGATGGAGAGAGATGGGCGAAGAGGAAAAGAGAGGGAAGGAGGAGAGAAGGGAAGAGGGAGATGGGAATGGGGGAAAAGAGGGAGGGAAGACAGGGCAAGAGGGGAGGATGAGATGAAAGAAGGGAGATGGAAGGGGGAAGAGAAGCGGTGAAAGGGAAAGGAAGCAAAAGAAAGTGAGAGAGGGAGGGAAGGAGTAGGAAAGAGTGGGAGGAGGGAGGGGAAAAGGGAGGGAGAAGAGAGAGAAGGAGGGGGGAGACAGAGAGGGGAGTGGGGGAGATACTGACTTTGGCACCTTTGGAGGCACACGTGGGCACACAACTTAAAACATACACACTTATATACGCACACGCTCGCGCAGTAATACAAACCCACAAATAATAACGCAAAAAAAGACAAAACACAAAACCACAAACACAAACATGGATACACACCATCATATAAACATACATATATACATACGCACAGTCAGAAAAGCACACAGTAATACAAGCACAAATACACACCAATCCACACACAGTAACTGACACACACATACAGTTCACACGCCGCAACAGAATGCCATTATACTACTACCATTACTACTACAACTACTACTATTTCTACAATTAATAATAATAAATGATGATGATGATAAACTGTAACACAACAACAGAACCATTATCACTCAAACCAAAACTGTTACCTAAAACCAAAAGCTGTATAAAAATAATACACCTCACATATCACATACCCTCACTACACAGGGCGCTCCTTATTTAGTCAGAGGGATTGTGTCTATATATTTTATCGTATGGTTGAGGTAAATAATTCTTTGACACGTCTGGCATGTAACAGTAAAAGGGTGAGATTAGTACCTCTTCATTATTACTATTTGGTTTACAAAAATACCGTTATGTGTTGACAGTTTCAATGGCGTTGGAGAGAGACGCCTTCATGTGATGGCACTGAGAGCAATGGTCGGCTGAACTGCCTGGTTATACAAACGTCCCTCAACCACTTTCCTATCCACAGAAAGGAGGATAGTGGACTGCAGGAAGAAAGCAATTTAAACCTGCACCGGGTTCACATTTCAGATGAGCCCGGGGCCTTAACAAAAACAACGACATAGTTTCGTGCGGTGTACAAGAATTATTTGTAAGAAACTGTTGCTTCATTAAAATCTAATGACTTCGTTTGGAGGTGAACGGTAACATACAATCATTAACCACGAGTCTCCAATTAATTTATCATACTGCTTTCATTCACTCATTCATTCCTTCATTCATTTTGAGAGACTGATAGACAGACAGATAAAAAGATAAATGGTTATTCCATACGAAACACACCGATGCATATTGATAATCCTTCCAATGGACAGAGGGAGAGACAGAAAAACAAGTGTGAAAATAATACTCCAAAAGTTAAACGATCATCATCATCATCATTACTGGCAACTATGGTGATGAGAAAGGGACGACGGAGGGAACCCAATGACCTTGCGCGGAAAGACGCAGGAGAAAGTGTACACACGCAAACAGGAACATAAAGCAGTCAGTTTTTGTGTGTGTTTGTTTTGGTCTGGCGTCAAAGCAGGTTTAGGGAGTGGTGTGCCCCGTTTCATGCTTTTGACCCCGATTTAAAAAGAATATTGCCCGTGACTGAAGGGTGTCTTAGGTATGATTCACAGGAGTTTTGGGGCATTATTCAAGGGATTTTGGGGCATCATTAAAGGTTATTATTTTGGAAGCGATTCATAGCTGCTTTGGGTGTGATTCATGGGTACTCTGGAAGTGAATCAAAGGTGTTTGCACATGCTTTAAGGAAATTTGGGGCATGACTGAAGGGTATTTTAGGCCTGGTTCAAGGGTATTTTAGGCTTGGTTCAAGGGTACTTTGGGCTGATTCGAGGGTATGTTGGGTGAAATTTAAGGCTATTCTGGTCGAGAATCAAGGAAGCTTTGGAGTGATTCAAGGGTGTTTTAGTATTTATTTTTTATTTATTTATTTTGGGGGATGACGCCCGATTCATGGGTATCTTGGGTGTGATTCATGGGAATTTTGAGTATGATTCAATGGTATTTTGGCATAATTCAGTGGTATAAGGGGCATGATTCAAGGGCACTTTGAGTGATTCACGGCTATTTTAGGAGTGATCCTGAAGCGAATTTTTGGGCGTGATTCAAAGGTACGAATATTTCAGGCGTGATTCGAGAGTATTTTATGTATGATTCAAGGATACTGAAGATGTGATTCATGGGTATTGTTGACACCATTCACGGATATATTCGGCATTATTTAAAGGCATTCAAGGGTATATTGGGAATGATTCAAGAAAATTTTGGTCGTGATTCAAAGGTATATAGGGCTTGATTCAAGGAGTAATTAAGACATGAGTCAAGGTTACTTAAGGCATGATTCAAGGGTTTTTAAGGCACGATTCAAGGGTATTTAAGGCATGATTCAAGGGTATTTAAGGCACGATTCAAGGGTATTTAAGGCATGATTCAAGTGTATTTAAGGCAAGATTCAAGGGTATTTAAGGCATGATTCCAGGGTATTAAAGGCATGATTCAAGTGTATTTAAGGCAAGATTCAAGGGTATTTAAGGCATGATTCCAGGGTATTAAAGGCATGATTCCTGGGTATTTAAGGCATGATTCAAGGGTATTTAAGGAAAGATTCAAGGGTACTTAAGTCATGATTCAAGGGTATTTAAGGCAAGATTCAAGGGTACTTAAGGCATGATTCAAGGGTATTTAAGGCAAATTCATGGGTATTTAAAGTATGATTCCAAAGTATTTACAGCATGATTCAAGGGTATTTACGGCATGATTCAAGGGTACTTGGAGAATGACTCAAAGGTATGTAGTTCATGATTCAAGAAGGCTTTAGGGAACGTTTCTAGGGTATTCAGGGCATGATGCATGGGAATTTAGGGCATGACCCAACGGTATTTAGGGCATGATGCAAGGGTATTTAGGGCATGACCCAAGGGTATTTAGGGCATAATGCAAGGGTATTTAGGGCATGATGCAAGGGTATTCATGGTATGATTCGAGGGTGTTGTGAGGGGTGATTCAAGGCTATTATAGGAGTGATTCTGGTGTTCTGGGCATCAGTCAAGGGCATTATAGGCATGCTTCTGAGGTATTCTGGGCGTGATCCATGTAATTTAGGCGCGAATCAGCGGGAGTTTTGGCGTGCTCTGAGGGAATCTTTGGCGTGAATATGCGTGACTGAAGGATATTTGGGGTGTGATTCATGCGTGTCTTCGTGATTCAGAAAACTGTGGGCGTGACTGTTCATTCCATCCACCCATTCGGTTATCCATTCGTCTTTCCATTTATCCCTTCACTCTTCTTTCCATTTATCCATTCAGTTAGTCACTTATTTCTACGTTCGTCCCTTCACCATTCTTTCCATCCTGCCATTCATTCATCCACTTATCTTTCCACTCATCTCTCCACGATGCTCTTCATTCGTGAATTAATTTCTTCAATCATCTTTCCATCTTCTTAGCCGTCTAGCTTTCTATCCACATCATATTTATTTATCCACACAAATAGGGAATTAGCATTGGTTCCTTAATTTATCCATCTGTATCCATCCTCCATCCATCTAACCATATATTCATTCAATCAGTTATCCTTTTAATTAATGAACCATCCCTTCATCTACTCACCCTTTTATCAGTCCATTCATCCGATCAATTATCAAACCACCCATACATTCAATAATTAAATCACTCGTTCATACATCCAACTAGCCAACCGACCATCCATGCATCCATCCTATTAACAATCAATGTATCCGATTAACTATCCAATAAATAAGTCGTATACTCAGGCAACTCACCATCACGCCCAGCCAAGCATCAGTCATCCATCAGTCCAAATAATCAAGTATCCAACCCACAAACCCATCCATCCGTCTCACTATCCGCTCAACCAACCACCCAACCAAGCATCACACCCAGCCGTTTCAACCCACCATCCACTCACCTAACCATCTCTCCATCCATTCACTCGCCTATCTTTCCATCCGCTCATCCATCCACCCACCCTCCATCCAGTCATCCAAGTCTACAGCTCGGCAACCTTCACCATTACCATCTAGGGAGCCGCACACAGGCACACTAAGCCACCGTTCCTGCTGGCTTTTGTATTCCTGGCCCCACCTGATTTACTGACTCTGTGGGGGTCTTCCTGGTTAACTGTTCGGGAATGGAGTTTTACGCCTTGCTCTCCTCAAGCGTGTTTTATCTTCACTGTTTGTTCTGATTTTGTGTGTGTGTGTGTGTGTGTGTGTGTGTGTGTGTGTGTGTGTGTGTGTGTGTGTGTGTGTGTGTGTGTGTGTGTGTGTGTGTGTGTGTGTGTGTGTGTGTGTGTGCGTGCGCGCGCGCGCGCGCGCGCGCGAGAGAGAGAGAGAGAGAGAGAGAGAGAGAGGAAGATGGCCTGCTAACTTATCTGCGAGAATGGTGTCACATCTACGAAACTCTCCCTCTCTCTCTCTCTCTCTCTCTCTCTGTATATTATATATATATAAAACAGCAAAGACCCAGATTAGTCATGACTAGTTTTAAACGAAAACAGTGCACCTGAGTACGATTAGTATCCTATCAAAGCAGAAATAATTGAATCTAGCGATGCCGGAGAATATCCGAAGTGTCAAAATAGAAATGGTCAACCAAGGTTTAACTGACCCTATCAGTTAAAACTGGTTTCGGCAGTACCTTCTTGTAACGAGTTTTAAGCCTGGAAGTCACAACAATAGCTACAGGTATAAATATCTCAGAAGCAGGCGAGAGGCAACGAAATTTCTCCATCTTCCTAGAATCTCACCAATTTCAATAACATCAAACGTTTTTAATGTTTCGCACTGTAGTTTTCTTGTCGGCAGTGTTAGCTCCCTTCACCCTGAGCAACGTGGTGCATACCTCTTATGTGTAACTGCATTATAATAGGATGATTTTGTCTTGTTACACTTCAGTAGGATTTGCAAAAACTCCTTCCATCCACTTTCTGCTCCAGGACAAGCAGAGTGATCAGGTAACTCGGAGGTTGGCAATCTGTTGATTATCTTGTCACTGGAGTCAGGAGTGGAATGGTGTCCCACAGATTGCTTACGATCAACTAACAGCTAACAAGCCACTACACAAATTAGAAGGGGTAACCATGGTACTCATGTAATGAAAGCGGTGAACTAAATATAAACAAACACACATGGCCTGAAAGTCATTGCTGTTAATGACAGTTACGCTGGTCATCAAGTACCGTAATGGGCATGGCACAAAGCACAGTGTGAAGGACCATAATATATACAATGATGATGCTTTGTTTATCTTATTATGTGGTAAGGGTAATCAAAGCATGTCATGGTGCAGTGGTTATGTAAATGAAATAAATTAGCTACATAAAGTGCTTTGTTCATTAACTACTGTAGCACCTAGTATTCCCTGAAGTTTTTGGCAGGTATATACAAGAAACACCCAACTCTGAAAGAAAGCAATTTTGGAAGCTAGTTTTGAATGAAATGATTAGCTAAAATTAGAATTAAACCCTTCAATCCTTAATTTCGGGTTACCTTCAGCCTCCTCTGATACAACAAGACTTGGCTAGGTTTTAAAAGCTGTAATGTTAAAAAATATGGCTTCTAATCTCTGGTTAAAGTGCAAAACACACACACACACACACACACACACACACACACACACACACACACACACACACACACACACGCAATATTATATATATATGTATATATATATATATATATATATATATATATATATATATATATATATATATATATATATATATATATATATATATATATATATATATATATATATATATATATATATATATATATATATATATATAAATTCAAACTGCATATGTTGTGTCTGTCTGTGCGTTAATTCGTTTCTTTCACGAGGACGGTAATAGACATGGACCTAATTATTTTTGCATTAGGTCGAGGTAAGTCCAGGGAGTGTCTGAAAACTGCCAAATAAATATTTTAGCGATCGAGCAGGACGCGACGGCGGTAAATCGTCCGAAATCGCGACAGGCGAAAATATGCGGAAATAATTTTTTCGACTTTTTGGTCAGAATTGGTCACTGGGGGCTGAGTAACGGTATGGAAACAAACATAATAGTTTGTGCAAACATTTTGTAATGGAAAGGCTATTAGTTAGTCCCACAAATTTTGTGGGCAAGCACTAGTTTATATATAAGAGAAATATAGAGGGATGGATAGATATTTGAGAGAGAGAGAGAGAGAGAGAGAGAGAGAAAGAGGCTGAGAGAGAGAGAGGAAGAGGCTATACGCGTTTCTTCATTTGATTAAGTGTTCTTGAGGTATTTATTTTTGCCACCAATACTGCACCTACTAAGATTCCCTGACAAAAAATCTACATAACTACCTTACCAGCTTACTAAGCTTCTCGTCTCTCCACTGTGACTCAATAGTGGGCAACCCGCCGTCCCTCTACCATTCGCCCCCCCCCCCCCCAACAGTAGAAACAACTTTCATCACACATTTTTTTGTGTTATGGGCAACGGCATAACTGCAGCAATGCCAAATAGTAACTGCGAATCTTTAAATAGGTATCAGTGGTGTCGACGTTGTAATTTCTGCAGCAGAGTGCGTTAACCCACTCACTCCATGGAAGTCTTTTACACATCGTGTTCTTGCTCAGAATACGTTTTTGGTTAAACGGTAGAGACTTCTGACAAGGGGGTGAAATACAGCCTTCATTAACCTCATTCATTATGGGAAGTCTTTTCATATCTAGAATAAACTGTATGTTAGTAACGTATTTTTTTTTTTATCACAACAATTAATTACCTGCACACAACTGTATCACATTAAGAGAGCTACGAAGGGTTTAAGGGAGACTGTTTTTACCGCCGTGACTACAAAAGGTTTCTCCAAAATTAACAAAATCGTGCAGAGGCAACCTGAGTAATACTAAGACTACGTAGATGGATGGAATGGTTCAAGTGATCAGTCATTTCGTCTCACCAATCAAATGTGCCTGTAATATTTGGATCCTGTAATTTAGTCAGAGGAGTAGCAACAGAGATTCTGTACTGAAACTTTGCATGTTATTTGGTGCCTGGTACAATACAGTGCGTCCTAGTCATCGCGCCCGTGAGTCATAAATTACTGCCAGTGTATCATTACAGGGTGAATGGGAAGTATTTTTTTTTTTTTTACTTGTTTTTTGAGGAGTGGGTGGGTAGGTTCGCTCTATATTTGTCTACCTACCTACCTACTTACAAACCTAACACCAGACTACTTATTACAAACGAGTGAAAGCAGCGATGTTAATGTTCAGCTGACAAATGAGCGGCCCGACACTACCCGGCCCGACAACGATGGTTTTCAGAGGCTAATAACTTTTCTGTTGTGTGAGACAGAGAAGAGATTCTTTCAGCGGGTATGCTCATGAGATCAAAGAAACCCTCTGGAATCCTAGCTTTCCAAGGGAATGTATGTACCGAGGGCTTCAATTGATATACTCCAGTGTAAAATCGATTCAACAAAGATTTCCTGCTGTAACACTGTGTTTTCTTGTATGAATTCTGACGATTAAATATCGTATATTAAACTCGTGTGTGTGTGTGTGTGTGTGTGTGTGTGTGTGTGTGTGTGTGTGTGTGTGTGTGTGTGTGTGTGTGTGTGTGTGTGTGTGTGTGTGTGTGTGTGTGAAAGAGAAAACGTGAGAAAGTAAATATTTTAGGTCTGTTACTGTCACCAGAAATGTTGAAAGTTTACACGAAGACGAAATTATTATGATAAGCTTATGTACAAACGTTCGTTCGCTCGTCACGCCCTCACAAAGCGTACTTTACTGGTATATTTACCTATCTGTTCACCTGTGCTAAAATGTGCGTCTGTCTACTTACCTACTAACTGCCGTACCTATCTATGTCCTCTTCCTTAATTGTAATACATCCGTCTCTAGCTTGTTTATATAAGTTTACTCATCTATCTATCTACTTGATCATTTCTTCCTTTCAGCTAAAAGGCCTATCTGATAATTCCCTGTCTGTAAACCGGTATCTGCAGTATGTCTTCCTGTCCACCTACCTACCGGTACATATCTACCTGCTTTTCTGTCTGTGTCTATCTATCCTTTTGCCGTCTACCTGCCTAAATACTTACCTGCTTCTTACCTACCAAATAACCTACCCACTTACTAGCAAATCTGTTAACGTGTTCCTTCCCGCTTACCGACCCGCCTACCTCCCTATCCCTTCCCTCCCACTTAATCTACTTCAGTCTGCCCGCCTACCTACCTACCTACTGAGTCAGCCTAAATCCACGGAAGCTCTGCCAAGAATATTTGAGCGAGTGAGAGAGAGAGAGAGAGAGAGAGAGAGAGAGAGTTACACAGACCATAGATTATAACCCTTGCTAGGTGGTCCGACCTTAAGCTTAATTCCTTCAGTCTGAGGACGTCTATTCTTATCAAGCTCTTGCTATTTACAGACGGTTTCATTCAACCTCCAAAGTACAGTACCTCTCATATGAAGGGGTTGATGACAGCTGTATTCAACCTTTCTTGCTCGAAAAATGAATCCCACGCTGAGTAAAATCCTTCAGAAAATAGAAGGCATGTAATATAAAGGAAATGTTATGGCTAAAATACCTGACATATTAACTTTATAATTATACAAATATAAGAATATGATGGCTAAGCAAATATACCTCGTCCCCATACTCCATCAATCTTTCACTCATTACAAAAGGCAAGAAGGACGACAGAGAAGAGTTAAAATTAGGATGTATCTGATAATTAAACAAATAAAGATATATCATGTATTCTTGGGGTATATGATATTATTGTCTTTTTTTTTTTTCAGAAGGCTAAAATATTTATTTCTAAAGTGTGTGTGTGTGTGTGTGTGTGTGTGTGTGTGTGTGTGTGTGTGTGTGTGTGTGTGTGTGTGTGTGTGTGTGTGTGTGTGTGTGTGTGTGTGTGTGTGTGTGTGTGTGTGTGTGTGTGTGTGTGACTGCGCCTTTCAGCAACACATGTTCTACTTTCCAACGCCACTATTTATTCCTCACTCATACACTTACTCTTTAGGGGCTCATCCTGCCGCTCTCTTTTTCATTCACCCATTTACTTTTATTTATATTGCTGCTAAATGACTGATCTCTTTCATTTGTTCTCCAGCCACTGCATTAACTTCATCTGTATAGTATTTCCTACTTTGCCGGGATTAGTATCGACTTTCAGATCCACGGTAATATTATTCAGCTGTGTACTTTTTTACCTTTTTTTTTTTTTTTTTTTTTTTCCGTTTCGAGTATTAGGTATATAAGGGGCTTACTACGTGTACAGATACTGAAAGATATCCCTTAAACCTGTCAGTCCGAATGGTCTTTTATTTTTTTATTTTTTATTTTTTTTACCGGCACAGTCTTATTTTGCTTAGGAGAGACTTCTGGCTGGAGGAGTTCAATATATTCTTCATCAATCCCTTCACCACTGCCATGTTATCTTAAACTGAATAAAAAGATTCTAGTTACAGCAATGATTAAAAACAAAGCTATGTCATCATACTGAAGCGGTTGTTTCAGAGGATAGACACATAAAGCCGATAACAACAGTGCCTAATGAGGAAACAATATCCTTAAAGATTTTGACTCCTTGCTTAGAATACATTTTCACACTGACACAGCAAAAGAATGAACTGGAAAACGAGTGACTGAATTTCTTTAGGTCTACTGACGACTGTTCTCATGTGTGAATCTAGTGAAGAACTCCATGATATGAGTGTTGGCGTGAAGAGGGTGAGGCTGGAAGTGGGCTTGACCCTTCTGTACGATGGTGTATTTATTTTATTATATTCTTGCTATGCCCAGGTGATTTTCAAATTAAGAAGGATTTTTTGAACTGGATAGGCTAGAAACAACCTTCATAAGCTACTATGGTAACCTCAGTAAAAAAAAAAAAAAAAAAAAAAAAAGGCTGGAATACGACTAACATAAAAACGCTCTTAGGGCGGTGAAAGTTAAATAAAAGGAAGGCCACAGTTACATTAATTTATTCTCCTCAGCCATTACCAGTGAAAACAGGAAAGGGAATGCTGATGAATGTTGAGAAATGCAACACACCGACACTTAATACAAGGACGTATTTTATATTCTGCTTGTGGTATCTCCAGACAATTTTATTCACCTTAGGATCCGATACACTTTTTCAACTGGAGGGGTAAGACGCAGCCTGTAAGATCTCACATTCCGGGGTCCTTCCTAAACTGAATTCATAACAGCAAAGCGAAGCAGGAATAACACCTCCCTTACTCTGAAGAAAATCCGCACCTTGAGCTTAGCACAAAGAAAATTATGGTGCTGAAGAGGATTAAGTAAAAGGTATAAAAATCAGTTTAACCCTATTAACATGCGGGGTCAAAGAGTCCCAGCCAATGGCCCTAGAGAATATGTTTCGAAATGTTCAGGGATGCTCTGGGGAGGATAATGGTCGGTATCGTGTGGAGGAAATGAGGCAATGAATTTTTCCTTGACATTGGAACACACGAATAGAAAGTAACAACAACAAAAATTATTACACACACACACACACACACACACACACTTATACACAGGCAAACAAAATGCTAAAAAATCTTAAAAAAAAAAGGCACATGAATAACGCAAACTTAAGCAAGATAATGTGTACGCTATAAACAGATAAACATAACTCTGCACAGACACATACCGTATAAGAAACAATGTTGAACAAACATACACACAAAAACACTCATAAACTAGAGTGATACTCAGTAAAGCGCATACCTACGCCAACGCCCTATCTCGCAATGTCAAAGTGAAAAAAAAAAAAAAAATCCTGGATCCGCACCTTTATCCGGATCCACTCCAAAATTTAATGGAGTGTATTCTGGGCCAAGGCCCATTCTTCTAACCAATTTCGTGGAAATCCGTCCAGTAGTTTTTGTGTAATTTTGCTCACAAACCAACCAACCATCAAACAAACAAACGGACAGGGGTGAAAACATAACCTCCTTGGCGGAGGGAAAAACAGCAAAAGTACACAATTACATACATGTACATTTCGTGCATTCTCACACAACTACAACACACACACATTCACACACAAACACACAGACACAGACAGACAGACAGACAGACAGACAGACAGACACACACACACACACACACACACACACACACACACACACACACACACATACACACACACACAAACATTCAAAAACAGGCGCACAAACACACAAACACATACCCTCACCCACACATGTGGAGCATGTGGAGTAGGCCTAAGCAGGACGCAATTACCATAGCTGCTGTCTCTTATATCCTTATTAATTCTCTCTCTCTCTCTCTCTCTCTCTCCATTTATTTTTTATAGCCACTCATGTTCAGTTCTCGTCTGCAGTTAATCTGTGTCCCATGTAAAATATCGTTAAAAGTAATCCACGTAATCTGATCTCTCTCTCTCTCTCTCTCTCTCTCTCTCTCTCTCTCTCAAACAGCTTTATCATTCCTACCCATCCATCATCGTCATGAATCCATCCTGTTCTTGTTACCGTAATCCTTTTCCCCTTTCCCTTCTTTACCTTTTCATTCTCTTCCCTATTCAGTCTCCTCTTCCGAATCCCTCTTTGGCGTTTTTTTTTCTTCCGTCTTTATACTATTTGCCCTTTTTCTTTGTTTGCTCTCTTCACTCTTCTTCCTCCATTCATCTTTTTACCTCTTCCTTTCATTCGCTTCTTTTCTCTTTGTCATACATTTCCCTCCATTATTCATTTCTCTTCTTCCTTTCTTATCGTCTCCCTCTGTTCACTTTCATCAATCTCCTTTTTCCTTCCTGATCCTTTTTCTCTTCTTCCTTCATTATCCTGTTTCCATCTTCTTTCTTTATTTTTCTCTTTTCTGTTCCTTTGCCCCTCTTTCTTATTAATCTTACTCCCATCTCTCCTCTTATCTTTCTCTCTCTCATCCTTGTTTATTTTCCTCCCATTATTATGTTTATTTCCTCCTCCCTCCATCTTTAATATTTTTCCCTTATGCACGGTATATTCCCCCCCCCCTCCTCTTCGCCCTTCACCACTTTTCTCCTTCTTCCCTCTTCCCTCATTACTGCTTTTCTTCTTCCTTCTATCCTTCTCTCACCTTCCTTTTCTCCACTCTTCTTTTCTCTTCCCTCTACATCCTTTCTCCTCTCTTCCTTTTCTAATCCTACTTTCACTTTACCTTTTATTATTCTTCCTATACTTCTTCCAAATTCCACTTTCCCTGTTCGATCTTTATCCACATTCTTCTCATCCCTCTCCATTCCCTCTCCTTCATTCCAGTCCACTCTATTATGTACTACATCTCATTTTCATCTCTTTATTGTGTTTTTAGCCTCTTTCCTCTCATGTATTGATGTAGGAATAGCGATGTATTTTGCATGGAATAAAAAAATTATCATTATCATCATCATCATCATCATCACCACCATCATCAAGAATTATGAGAAAATAGTAAAGATAAGACCTGAAAGAAATAGATGAAACATGAAGGATAAAAATTGACTGAGGAAGTCAATAATAATAATAATATTAATAATAATAATAATAATAGTAATAATAATAATAACAATAATAATAATAATAATAATAATAATAATAATAATAAAAATAATAATAATAATAATTATGAAACTGCTGAAGCAATATTCAAAGAACTCCACATTCCAAATGAAAATACCACATACCAGATTAGAATGGCATCCATCCATCCATCCATCAAAAAAAAAAAAAAAAAAAATCCAAGCTTGTGCATCTGATATGAACAGTCTTTGAAATATGCACAGCATTAATGAGAGTGGATGTGGTAAATGGTGCATTATTAATAATACATCATACACTGAATGTGCAGAGATAAGTGTCATGAAATTTGTTCTAGCCAAGATCTATATATGTGAGAATCTACAATTTCGTGTAAACCATTATATAAGGGAAGCTACTAAGTTTTGGTAGATTATGTACGCAAAAATGAGTGTCATCAAAGTGAAGCCGTTGATCATGTCTGGTTTTTAACCAGGACTGTGTAATGACCATTTGTAATATACATGCCATGATGATTTATAACTGCTGACATTCTGTACTGTATGCCATGTTTAATGACAACCTCTTCTTGCATTTGAACCTTTACATATATCTTTTGTAGATTTGAATAAAATCTCATGAGCAATACAAAGAGAACATCAGGAGCTCTTGTAATTTTAGTATTATATCTTGTCTGATGTGCAAGGCAGTCTCCAATGACGATCTAAAAGAAAGTCTGATGGCTTAATCACAACAGAGGACACTGATGCAGATAACGAAACTCTTCATAGTCTTGAAATGAGTTCCCACAACTGCTACATGAAAAAAGTGTAATTATTTGACCTTCCACAATTCGGGTCATTATTGAGTTCTCATCTGCATTAAATGCAACTTGTTCATCACGAAGGCTCTGCAATAGCCGTAACAGAAATTCATGAGCATCCTGTTGGATATTTACTGGCCATTGTTGCATCTGAAGTAAAGCAATGAATGCTTGTATGTCTAATTACTGGTTTGATAACAACAATGTTCTTTTCATGCTTTTCGAAGTCATAGAATGTGACTGGTATATGCAAATCATGTTCACCCATGACCCACTACAATTCCACCGAGTTTGAACAAAATCGGTCAAATACTTTCCGATTTAGCACTTTCAGGCATGAGGCGGCCAGTTTGATTTTCCTCAGTATCTCAAAAAGTATCTGTTGGATCTCAGTATCAGTACCCAGGTGCACAAGTATATGCTGACGACTGCATATTGGAACATTTGCAAGGCAATCAATTCAGTAGTTTTCGCTGCGTAGGAGAGCTAAAATTGAAAAAAAAATGACAAAGAGGGCGCTAGTGCTAGGAGAAAAAAATGTACCAAATGAAGCCTGCAACAATGACACATCACTCCTGAAAATTACAATCAATATCTCGAACGGTCTTGAAATTCCAGCCTTCTAGATTTTCCTCTCCCCCCCCCCATCCCCGCAAAAAAAAATAATAATAATAATATTTACAATATCAGTAAGAAGTCCACAGAATCTGGAGTTCTTAATAATACAAGGAAGATACAAACTGACTGAGGAAGTCAGTAGTAGTACTACTACTACTACTAATGATGATGATGATGATGATAATGCTCCTTGGAAGCTGTAGGCGTCGATGGCAAGACTACCACAGTTCCGAACACTTAAGGGTAGGTGAATGGCCTGAACCCCTGATTGCACTGGATGACTGATGTGGTCAAAGTGCATGAGATAAACGAGATAATGGTTACGCCTTTTAACTCTTACATGATGCAGGAGGGGGACGCCTTCGTCGGGTGGCATCGAGATAACTGGGTGGTGAAGCAGCTCGGTTGTACAAACGTCCTTCAGTCCTCTCCCTGGCCACCGAAAGAAGGATGGTGGACTACACAGGACTGGCAATTTTGGCAGATCTGGCCCGCAATCAACCGGGTTCACGTTCAGATATGCCTGGGGTTGCAACTACTGCTGTTATTACCAGTTGAATGAAGTAATGTCTCTCACGCAGCTTACTCTTAGTATTTCCAGATGATTATACTCGTAATTAGCTTAGTGGTTGAATTAGGCTGCTCCCAACTCGTTTCACAACGAAGTGTCTTTCCAAATGTGAATTAAGTCGTCTGATGGCTACAGACGTGAAAAACACAATACGTCATCGTGGTGAGCGTCTTTAAAGTGAGAAACAGAACAACCACCGCAGCAACACTTAAAATGATAAGAAGCACAAAGATAATAATAAAAAGAACAACAATAAAAACAATAAAAATGTCGTTAAATACAGTTCATTAACTGCTCTTTCTTATAACAAAAGATTAACCGCTGTCAGAACTGTGCTCCGAGAACTCCCAAGACAAACAATGAAAAATACTACCAACCTCACACACAGCTGCCAAGACAGTAATTGGCAGTACTGTGATAACCAGCATAGACCACACACCCACACACACATCCAATTCCATCCCTTTCCCCTCCCCTACGCGCCCACATGTCACAAGAGTCTTCCGAATCAATCAGCAACCTGACAGGTGCTCAGTTCATCGCCCACGCATAAGACCCACGTCATCCTTACAACTTTACTGATACGCTCACCATTTCAGGTACATACAATAAATGGTCCATCATATTGAGCAACACCGAATCCTTAGATATCTCTCTTTCCTCCAGTTGCCTGTACCTTATTCTCTCCGACAAGGAGATTATATTTTCATCCCTGTTTGTTTGTTTGTCTGTTAGCATGATTACTCAAAAACTAAAAGATCTGGACCAAAATTGGTAGACAGTCCATGTCCTAGGGAATAATAGTTTGATTTTTGCGACCGATTCGGATCGTATTACAGATTCTGGATCCGGAAAATATTTTCTATGAAGCCCTAATCAATGATCAGAAAACTTAACTCTTCAATTTTAAACATCAAGGGCACTCTCAGTACGCAACGCGGTCATTATCATACTCTTATTAAGCCAATACCAAATGTAACATAAGTTTCACGGAAACCACTCTGCTATTCCCGTATCTCTTTCACGCACGTAGTACTTTCTCGCAATTCACTCTAACACAGTAGAAACATCTTTTACTATATCTTCTTCACGCGTCATATCACAACTTTCACACCTCACTAACACATTATTAACATCTCTTACGGTACTAAATGACAATCTCAAACATCATAGCATTGTTCTTGCCTTTTACTTTTATACAATATACTGTATCCCTAACTGTATCTCTCCTGCATATCACTGCACATTTTTTACGCATACACAACTTAAACATCCTTTATATCTCACACGTCATACAACAGCTGGCACACCTCACTTTCACACAACATAAACATCCTTTAGTAAATATCTGTTCCACACATCATAGTACCGAGCTCACACCCTACTCTCACAAAACACAAACAGCCTGTACTATATCTAAGCTCTACCCATCATAGCATAAACCTCACACGCTAACTCTTACACAGAACAATTATTCATTACATTCTGTACAAAGGAACTCTGAAATGACCAAACATCAGCAGTCCAAGGCCTCTGACTAAACCTAACAGAAACTCCAGTTTCGCAAACTGCTCTCCAATGGTTTCTGCTTTTTTAACAGTGCATTATCTCATGTTTTTCTCCTGGTTTTTCTGAAACTGCTTTTCAAGACATGCATTTATCTTCCAGGAAAGTAATTAACAGAGGATATCCTCTGCGTTTGGTGTTTTCACCAGCTTTTTAACCATTTATTCACCAATGGCCCTCTGAGGTGAACATCTGTTCTTATCCATTCATATGGGTGATGATTCCATGGTTCAGTTTTCCACACGATTCTCACAGGGTACATTGGAAGCCACCACAAAAAGCATGTGATAAGAGAGGGCAATAAGCAATATCTGATGTCCATTACTTCCGACTGGGAGAAGGCTTTTTTGCTTTTAATACCAAAGAAACCCTAATTTCTCATCTTCCCACCCACCACAACTTCCACAAGACTATCCCTTACCTCCTTGCTTGCCGTAATACACATAATTATCAAACATATTATACTCGTGGTCTTCTTTGCAGACATAACTTGGGAAGTTTATTTTTCTTCATATTTAATTATTTAATTCTTTTTGCAAAAGTTTCTCAGAGGCTGGATGCACTTAACAGATTCCATGTCTTCTCAAGCCCTAGATAATTGCCATGCCTGAATAGGGGTCTTATACGCCACTGTGAGGATTACAGCTCTAACGCACGAGGGTTAACCACACACAGTTCTTTCAGATGGGGCGCAATCAAAGGTTATTCGTCCCAGCTTAATTCTCTCCTTTCAGAGACATCCTCCAGTTTCTCTTTGTAGCAGTGTTGCATCATTCCCTCTTTTATACGTCTATTACACTACTCACTGTTCTTTCGTTTCTGCTTACAAATAATTTATTTTAAGACGGGCGTACAACACCAACCTGTCTGCATACACTCACCTCTTTTCATCTAGCACTACGATGCAAGAGGCAAACAGAAGTATCAGGCTCTGATATACACAAATGGTCAGCTTTAGAACAGTGTTTCTCCTGGCTCACCCACTGCCTAGGCACTTCCAGTCTTTCAAATGCAGTGTTAAGGCATCATTAAATGCACGTATCTTGATACTGGATGATTCTTGTGTGTCTTTCTCTAGAGCAGGGGTTCTTAACCTGGGGTCCATGGGGATGGGCTTCAGGGGGTCCGTGAAGGTCAGACAAATTGAGAACAATTTAGCGATATTGCGTCATGCCATTTGGCATCATTAGCTAAAAAAAAAAAAAAAAAAAAAACTCGAAGGGTCTTGAAGAATTCTGGTGTTCGTTGACACAAGCCTACCCTCATCTGGCACAGCGAGCTATGGGTGCTCTGATCCCGTCATCTACATACCTTTGTGAGTCAGGGTTTTCAGCACTTGTTTCTATCAAAACAAAAAGTCGAAATCAACTGGATGTCAGCGATGACATGCGTGTTTCCTTGTCAAAGGCCACTCCACAATTTCATCATCTTATCAAGCCAAACAACAACAGCCCTCTCACTGAAATGAAGTTTTGAGCAGAAATAAAGTTTTGTTTTGTATAATTTGCACAAGTTGGATGTATTTCATTTTTTCATTGAGTGGATATTAGGTTTTTGCATGAAAAAGAGTGAGAAACATAATTCTTTGTAAAGACTGTTTTATACTTTGTGTACCTCATACACTGCGTGAGGTAGTTTTCAATAAAATATATTCATTGCATGCAAAATGCTGTGTTTATGTGCTTACGTGCATTTTTGTATGGAAGGGGTTCATAGCTTTCACCAGGTTCTCGAAGGGGTCCGTCACTCAAAAAAGATTAAGAACCACTGCTTTAGAGGTATGACTTTTACTGGCATATAGCTTTTGTCTCTCTCTCTCTCTCTCTCTCTCTCTCTCACACACACACACACACACACACACACACACACACACACATAATATGGCCCATCGATTTTAGGAGAAAGGGATTCTTGGAAAACCAGTAACTACAACGACACCAACAACTAACATGCTTTTTGTCTATCTACCTACTGCCAGATACCTTAACCCCGTAAGGGGTGGCCACAAACAAATCGCCTCCATGTCGCCGTCTCCCACCATTTCACTACCCTGCTTTCAACTCACACCCCCTGTCTCATATACTTCCCCACTCCATCCCTCCGTTTCATTTTGGCATCCCCCTCCCTCACCCCCCTTCCACCTCACTCACATACACTCTCCTCGTCAGTCTCTCACCTCTCCATCCCCTCCACATGGCCAAACCATCTCCGTGTGTTTCTCCTAACGGTTCCTATCACATTCACATCCACACCACAACGCTCGTTCACTTCCAGGTGAGTCCATATGCTCCTTTCAAATAACTCATTTTCACTGCTCTCACTCTTGACTTCTGTCCCTCCAACAAGGTCCAAGATTCACATCCATACGTTAGAGTTGGTATCACATTACTGTCATGCAGTAACTTTTTCACTTCAATGCTCACTTCCCTGTTTCTTATCTCTACTTTCAAAAAAACAGCAATCTTTCTTCCTTGTTATACCCTGTCAAGCACTTCACCCTCTAAACTTCCATCCTTACTCATCAAACTACCCAAGTACTTAGATGCACTCACATTTCTGTGTCTCCACAAATTTTCTTCTTCTTTCAGCTCCTACCATTTCTTTCTTTCCCTCTGCTCTTTTATATCTTTTTTGTTGTCCACCTCATCTGACTTCCCCCTTTTCTCCTTATCGTTCTCTCTTCGTTCTCCTACGCCTGTTCTTTGTCCCCTCATCTCTCCTCTCCTGGGTCCACTTTTCTCTCTTGTCACCCACTCCTCCTCTCTCATCTATTCCCCTCTCTTTCCCGTCTCGCTTCGTCTTCTCCATCTCTCAACCTTCCTTCGCTCCCTCTACCATCCGCACGGATTCTCTCTCTCTCTCTCTCTCTCTCTCTCTCTCTCTCTCTCTCTCTTCCAGTGCTCACTTCTGTCCGCCTTTGTCTGTCTCCTTCAGCGTTCACTTCTGTCTCTCCTTTCTTTTCATTCTTTTCTCTGGTCTCTCCTTCCCATCCTTCATGTCTTATTTTCAGCTTCTTTATTCCCTTCCTTTATTCTTTCGTCCTTCTCTCGTAAGTTTCTCGCTGTTATCTGTTGTTCCCTCCTCCTCTGTTCTGTCCTTCATTCTTCGTCTTTACTTATCTACTGTCCTCCTCTTGCCCCTTCTCCCCTCCTTCTCCCGCTTTCCTTCCCTCCCACATTTTACTTTCTCTACCGTTCCTCATACACTCTCTCCTTTCCTCATCTCACTTCCTCATCTTTCTCTTCCATACCGTCATATTTAACTTTATTTTTCCCGGCCTCTTCTTAGCCTCCCTCTCCTTCCCAGTTCCTTATGCCTTATCTACTGTACTCCTCCAATGACACTCTCTCTCTCTCTCTCTCACACACACACACACACACACACACACACAAATGTACTGTATATACATACATATCTATCTATCTATCTATCTATCTATCTATCTATATATATATATATATATATATATATATATTTTATGCGAGGAAGAAGGAACCAAAGGCAACGAGCCCGCAAAACTGCTCCTTCCAAGAGAAAAACAAAATACAAGAGAGAGCCAAATTCAAGATCCATTCATTTCGAGATGCCTGGACACACTGCGTTTGAAAGACTGGAGATCATAGGAGGCAGGAAATATAGACAGAGGGAGACAGTTCCAGAGTTGACATGTTGCATAAATGAAGGACTGGGAGTAACGGTTAACTCTTGCATTAGAGAGTTGGACAGAAAAGGGGTGAGAGTTTGTTGCTAGACGGGTGCTACGCGCCCGTCGTAGAGGTGGAGGAATGCATGCAGACAGTTCAGAGGAACAGTGACCACTGAAGTAGCGATAGAAAAGAGATAAAGATGCAACAGTGCGGCGATGAGACAGAGGTTGAAGGGAGTCAGTAAGAGGGGGAGTTAATGAGACGAAAAGCCAATGACTCCACCATATTGAGAAGAGCTGTATGTGGTGAGCCTCTCCACACATGAGAGTTGTACTCCACGCAGGGGCGGATAAAACCCCTGTATAGAGTCAATAATTGTGCAGGGGTAAAGAAGGAACGGAGTCGGCTTAGCACACCCAATCTCTTGGAAGCAGATTATACAAGAGATGTAATATGATCTTTCCACGATAAGTCCCGAGTAAATAAAACCCCAAGCATGTTCAACGATGATGCAGGATTAAGCTGAACATTATTAAACATTAGTGGGTATACCTGTGGAAGATTTTGTCGGGTTGATAGGTGCAAAAACTGAGTTTCTGATGCATTAAAAACAACCACATATATATATATATATATATATATATATATATATATATATATATATATATATATATATATATATATATGTATATATATATATATATATATATATATATATATATATATATATATATATATATATATATATATATATATATATCTTATATTCTTTCTTGTCTTGCCAGTCTTCTCTGTCTCTCTTCCTTTCCTTTCTTAGCCTCCACTTCTGACCCACTTCTCCTCCCTCCTTTCCTTGACCCAATCTTCTTCATTACTCCTCCTCCTCCATCATTCCTCCTTTCTCCCTTCCTCGCTCATGCACGGCTCCATCATCCCTCCTTTCTTCTCCCATCACTTTCTTCTTTCCTCGCTTCTTCTCTAGCTCTCACTTCCCTCTTTTACCTCTACTTTTCCTCCTCTCCGCTTCTCCAGGATATTTTTCCCCACTTCTCCCCAATACCCCCTCCACTTCGTACCATCACACGTGTTTCCTTTCGCTCTGTCGTCCCGTGCGGTTCATTTCAATGCCCCCTCCTTGATCTCTGGCATCTATTGCTCTCTCTCTCCCTCCCTCCCTCCCCCCCTCTCTCTCTCTCAACATTATTCAGTTTTTCATTCTTTCACTCACTCTTTAATTCCGTCCCCTCCCCCCCCCCTCTCTCTTTCTTTCTTTACTTACTGTCCATGTTTCCTCACCTCTTCTCTGTCCATATTATTTCTTCTCCCTTTCTTCTTCCCCTTTCCTCAGTTCTTGCTTCCTTTCTCTCCTTTCATCCTACCTCTTCCTCCATCCTACTTCGCTCCCTTCTCTCTCCTACCGTTCCCACCTCTCTCTCTCTCTCTCTCTCTCTCTCTCTCTGAAAATTAAAATGAAAAACCAGGCACCTCATAAAACTCCCAACTTTCGCAGAGAGAGAGAGAGAGAGAGAAAGAATAACCATCACTTGCAACAGGTCATGTAAGAAAACACTAAATAACACAAAAAACGTCGCCAGATTCACTACAACATCGATGATTACAACTCACAATGATAAAAAAAATAAAAGCAGGTAGAGATATTGATAAGACGGCGGAGATTACCTGTGCACCGAAGCGATATTTAGAGCTGAAATTTTATCGTGGGGAAACAATTTTGATCCTTGTATTTATTTATTTTTTTTTTAATCGCCATGTTTTGTCGCTTCTACACGTTTTATATTTTTCTAACATATTATTTGTTGTTTCGCCACATTCCAACATTTACTTCTTTTTTTTTTTTCTGTGTAAGTTTTCATATTATCGTCCGCACTTCATCGGCGTCTTACGATTTATAATTTCTCTACAATTTATTATATCCCTAAATTTCGTCACTGTCAAACTTTTTGTAAATTCCCCACTTTTGTTATTTCCCATTTTTTTTTTCTTTTTTTAAATTCGTCCGCTTCCCCCAACATATTTTGTTATTTTAGTCCATACTCTATCACTTCCCAAGATGACTGATATATCATTACCTCACAATCTGCCATATTTTCCACTCATTACACAAGTTTCCCATTATAATTTCCCACAGCATTCCCTGTAATGTATCACTTCACCGCATTTTATCACTTACTAGTTTTTTCACAGTTTTCTCACATTTTATCAGTTACCAATATTTTATCCACTTACCCACTTTTTACAACTGCTATGAATTTTCGCCAAGAGTCTTTCCTCATTTTTTCGTACCCCACACCTAATCACTTCCACCCAATAGCTCGTTCCCTCCACTTTTATATTCTGTCGACGTTTTCTGATTTTACTATTTTTCTGCACTTATTTTTCCCCCAGTTTAACCTTAACCTACATTTTATTAATTTCCCATATATATAATTTCCACACTTTATTATTTTCCCTCTCACCATTTCCCGAAAATCAATAATAAACCCATATCAAACCTGTATTGCATTCCACTGTATTTTATGACGTATCTAAACATTATTATTGCAATATTATATCACCTCTTGACACTTCATTTCATTTCTCCACGTGCTCCCCACACATCACTCCTACATTTTACCATTTCCTGCACATCCCATCCGGCTTCACGTATCTTACTGGGGGAACTATCCAATCTGCACCCTCCTCCAAGCTGCATTCACACTTATACCGGTCCCACTCACACTCATCCCATTCACTTCCTTCTCCTGCTCACTCTATCACACAGTCTCTTTCATACACACATACATGCACACTTCTCTCACTTCCTCCTTAGCTTTCTTAGTCTTTTAGTCTCTTATTCACTCTTATTCCTTCTCAATTACACTCACACTCCTATTACTTCCTCCTTCACTCTTAATTACTTACCCTGTCTCCCGTTTTCTTCACATTCACACTCACTTCCTCATTTTCCTCTTACTAACTCTCACTCTCTCTTACACTTTCACTATCATAATTCTTCCTCTCCATCTTACATTATACACTATTTACTGACTCGCATATTCTTTCACAAATTCTTTCCTTCCCACGAACACAAACTTCAACAAAGTCACTCACTCTTTCTCTCATACATTTGCTCTCTCCTACACTCCTGTACTCAATCTTAAGCTCTTACCTACATACTCTACATCACTCTTTCACTCTAACCCAAACTATCGCTTTCTTACGCATTCATATCCTCACTCGCTTTCGAACTAACTCTCACTAAATTTCTCTCTCAGTCTCATGCGTCCTCTTACTCACTCACTCACTCTCACTCACATTCCCACTCACTCTTACTCAGACAATCACACTATCTCTGTCCCTCACTCATTCTCAAATTCTCACCTACTGTTTAACTCTCTGGCAGTCACACTCATTCTTTCACATCGCACACACACTTTCACAATCACTCTTTCACACTCAACCTAACACTTGTGCTCTCAATCTATCACTCAAAATGCTCTCACTCAATTCATCACCCCCTCACTCCCTTCCCTACACACTATCAGTCTCTCACATTCAGTCTCCTTCGCACTCGAGCATATTAACTGTTTCACCCACCCTCACACTCAGACATTCACTCTCTCAGATATTCCCTCTCACACATTACTATATATTCATTCTATCTTTCACTCTCTGACATATTCTCATCTACCAACTCTCACTCACTCTCACTCAAACTTTCACTCTATAACACGCTTTTATTCTCTCTCTCTCTCTCTCTCTCTCTCTCTCTCTCACACACACACACACACACACACACACACATCCTCTTCCTCACACGAACTCTCTCACTGCCCAACTCTATTTACTAAAGCTTCATTAGCACCTATTCTGGGTACCTCCAAGACGACGCTACAGCATCGTCTTTGTCATCATCCCTAAGTGTTCTATCGCTCTAATTACCGCCGACTCTCTCTCATTAGTGTGGGATGCAGCTCTCAAGGTAAAGAGATTAGAAACTCTCCATTAAACACTGGAGTATTAGGTTGGTTTTATTATTTCCATTATTATTACATGTATTATTATTATTATTATTATTATTATTATTATTATTATTACAGCAACCTCCAGACGATTTTAGTCAGAACTGGGAAACCACTTGAACCAAATGGGTTACAAACTTACACTGTTAAATCCCTGAGTGATTTTTTTTTCCCCTGCTACCACTAAGCTACAAAATTTACGTCTCTCAATGTGATAACGCAATATTCTCTCCTGGTATGTACTTGTAATTCAATTTGCAACATATAATTTCTACAGGTTTACTCTCATGCCCTCCAGGTCCTTGACACGTGGAGGTGTGTGGTACGAAGGAGGACTGCTGGACCTTAGAGAACCTGTTGTTATGCCTTACTCAATATCGAAAAAAATTGAGGACTCTTTTCAACCTACTTTTTTTTTTAAATACTTTTACAATGCGTTCTATTTCCATTTTTTTCTTTTTATCTATTTTGTCGGTGGCGGTCAATAGGACTGTCCTTAAAATCTGACGTATTAAATAATACGCTCCCAGTAGCGCAAACTGTTAAACTAGAAAACTAAAATATTCATCGGTACTGAAGTATACTTAAGGGTTGCACACCATCCTGTATGTGGCTATGAGGAGTCATCTATATTGCGAATGACACTGAGGGCGTCTAATTAACATAACACAACCCCAGTGCCTTATCTAACCTAGTTTTAAATCCTCCTAATGACTGATTGCCAGATACTACTGTGTTGGATAAGCTGTGTTATGTAAGTTATTGTTTCCCCAAATCTTTCTCAGTAAAAATACTATTTAAGATGTTTCCACCAAAGGTGTAATGCTCTATCTGATTTCTATCTCCTTTGTATATTATCATTAACCAAAGATTAGTTATGGTTGAATATCATTTCTTATTTAGCTGCCCTATTAGAAAGCATATTAATATCTGACTGCATTCCCTACTTTAACTGTTAACTTTACAATAACATATCAGTGTAACATTGGCTAACTTCTAATCTGCAGGTACATCCCCACTCCTCAATGAGCTGTTGAATCATAGGTAATGATTTTGCAATTTCTTTTACCTTTTTCGTTATCCCACAGGTAGTGACTGAAAATAGCGAGTTCAAGTAGAAAACAACATCTCATCACTCCCCAAAAGATCATCAAAGCGGTGAAACTCCCATCAAATGTGGCTGTGTTGGGAACTTTTCTGCATCCCCGCAATAAGAAGCAAGCCATTCGTGGCGTGGCAGGCAATATAATTTCTGAATTCTACACACGTGTTAGGATCCCCATAACGAGGAGAGATCACATGATACAGGAAGTTGAAAACTTTATTGAGAATACCAGCTCCTGAAAAGAGAGAGAGAAAAAAAAGAAAATAGATGTTCCTCTTCAAGGCCGAAAAAATGGTCTTCCGGCTCAAAATGAAGAATCTCTTTGATGTGGCCCATCAAGATGCCTTAAAGCACATCAAGATACCCCAAGACCAGGAGAGTCTTCCTGCACTGGGAAAACCAGGTCGACGAGGACGCTTCGGGGCAGTCGACAAAGTTCTTGCTGCTAACGAAACCAGGGCTGCTGCGCGTTTTGCTGCTAAAATCAACAGGTCTGAGAACGCAAGGGAAAACGCATTCACTTTAAAGGAGAAGACCCAGCTCGAATTGTCGACGATTAGTGCAAGTTCTGAGTCGGAATCAGCTAATGATGACCATGCCTCGGATGATGTCCGTCATCTAAAACGTGCAAAGAGGGCCACTAAGAATATCATGACCCCAGGGCAAAATCTTCTGTCGACAGCCTTCGACAGCCTCTCAGTTGTCAACAATCATGATGAGTGCAGAGTGGCGTTTATTCAGGAATTCAACTGTATCATAACAAGTGATGAAGAACAGCTCCAATTCCTATTGTAAATAGTGAGCGAGTACAGGAAGACGTTCCCAGACGCCCAAGAAGAGGACCCTGGAGGGGCGACAATCGGGTCACAATGTGCGGGTGGCACCAGGGCAGGCATCCGTTTTCGAGAAGATAAATCCCTGAAGTGTTCAAAGAAGGGGACCAAAACTCACCAGCCGTGGATGCAAATTCAAGGTCGGTTTGCAACCCCCAAACAGTCACTGATATTCATCAAATTTTGCGTCGTTACTATCATCCATATTAAATGTACTGAGACCCTGGGAGAAATAAAAGTACACCATGATTTTTTTGTCCATTACTAAGGATATTAATGACGCTTGGAGAGAGCAATATAACCGGTTGCTGAATGACGAGTTTGACTGGAACAGGGAAGGTTTGGAGTAAGCACATCCAGTGTTTGGCCTTTCGCCTTTGATCGATGTTGCTGCTGTGAGCAAGGCAATAAATAGGATACAGCTGGGGAAGACGGCAGGTGTGTCTGGGTTGACTGCTGAAATGCTGAAGGTTTCAGGAGATACAAGCGTGGGTTTGGTAACTGATTTGATAAAAACGATTATACATGAGTGTGTTGTCCGAGAGGACTGGGTAAAGAGTGATTGTAAATATGTGCAAGAGGAAGGGTAGTGTCCTGGAAAGAAGAAATTACAGATGCATAAAACTTTTGGGCCAAATACAGAAGGTAATGAAGAGTCGTAGAAGGTACGATTAGGGAAACAGTGAATACTGATGAGATGCAGTTTGAGTTTATACCAAGCAAAGTGACCACTGATGCCATATTCATTGTCTGACAGCTTCAGGAAAAATATATAGGAAGGAAAATGGAATTGTAATTTGATCCTGCTGACTGGAAGAAGGCCTTTGGCAGAGTCCCTAGAGAGGTGGTGAAATTGGCAATGAGAAAGAATGGGACTGAAGAGTGGCTGGATAGACTGGCTACGACTATGTATGTGGGTGCTCACATTCTGGTGAGAGAGAATGGATATTTGAGTGATTAGTATTTTGTGAATGTTGGCGTGCATCAGAAGTCAGTCTTGGGCCCCTTATTGTTTTTCATGGTTCCTGAAGCTCTCTCATGCAACTTCAGAAATGGACTCCCAAGGGAGACAGCGTATGCTAATAACGTGTTGATTGCAGAAAATGAAAGGGAGGCGGAGGAAGGGTTTAGGAAGTGGAGAGATGGAATGGGGCACAAGGGTTTGAGAGTAAATGCGGATAAAACAAATGTGATAATATCTAGTGCTGTTGGAGGTACTGTCAAAGCAGAGGGAGAGTGGCCATGTGTGATTTGCCACGAGGGTATTTATGGTAGGTGGGTGCATGAGAGAAGTAATGGTATTATAGGCAGACTGCAAGATAATGCTGATTTCGTGTGTGTGGTGTGTCGGGGAGAGCGTGTAGAGATTGTCAGGTGTCAGAGAATTTACCTTGCTTGTGTCTCTTCAGTGTGTGGAAGAGTTTTATTTGGGGACATGTTATGTGCTGGAGGTGGGATTGGGTGGGGAGTGGTTGGAGGAAGTTCAGAGAGCTGTTGCATCTCTTGACACTGAGAGGGTTCTCACTCCAAGCTGTGGGATCCTTAAATGCAGCGTGTCTTAGGAGTGTAATGCTGTACGGGAGTGAGACCTAGGCAGTAAAGGAAAAGAATATTCATAAGCTCAAACGTACAGAAATTACAATGATTAGATGGATGTGTAGTGCATCCTTAAATGCGAGGTCTGGGGGGGTGGGGTTCTAGGTTTACGACTGAAGAGTTGAGAGGAATGATGGGACTGGAGTGTATTGCTGTTGTGATGAGGAGGGATAGACTGAGATGGTCTTGGCATTTGGGGAGGATGGAGGATGACAATTGGGTGCGGTCAGTGAGATGTGTGAACGTCAGGAGTAGGATTGCGAGAGGCAGACCGAAGAGGACATGAGAGAAGTTCACTGAATGTGACCTCAGGGATAAGGGACTGAACAGGGAGGCTGTCAAAGATCGAGCAGCATGGAAAGCAGACATTAGGTGACCAAGGCCGAAGCATGCAAGCATGACGGAGCCTTTATAAACGATACGGTTGCTAGGGAAAACCACAGTGATCTGCCTAAGCCCCTGGTCGCTCTGCATAGTAATGTGTGTGTGTGTGTGTGTGTGTGTGTGTGTGTGTGTGTGTGTGTGTGTGTGTGTGTGTGTGTGTGTGTGTGTGTGTGTGTGTGTGTGTGTGTGTGTGTGTGTGTGTGTGTGTGTGTGTGTGTGTGTGTGTGTGTGTGTGTGTGTGTGTGTGTGTGTGTGTGTGTGTGTGTGTGTGTGTGTGTGTGTGTGTGTGTGTGTGTGTGTGTGTGTGTGTGTGTGTGTGTGTGTGTGTGTGTGTGTGTGTGTGTGTGTGTGTGTGTGTGTGTGTGTGTGTGTGTGTGTGTGTGTGTGTGTGTGTGTGTGTGTGTGTGTGTGTGTGTGTGTGTGTGTGTGTGTGTGTGTGTGTGTGTGTGTGTGTGTGTGTGTGTGTGTGTGTGTGTGTGTGTGTGTGTGTGTGTGTGTGTGTGTGTGTGTGTGTGTGTGTGTGTGTGTGTGTGTGTGTGTGTGTGTGTGTGTGTGTGTGTGTGTGTGTGTGTGTGTGTGTGTGTGTGTGTGTGTGTGTGTGTGTGTGTGTGTGTGTGTGTGTGTGTGTGTGTGTGTGTGTGTGTGTGTGTGTGTGTGTGTGTGTGTGTGTGTGTGTTCCCAACATATATATCTCAAAAAGTTGCGGACGAGTTTTCACCAAAACATCATGAAATAGCAACTATGTGGCTTTGCAGAAACCTATTACTTTTGGCGAGGACTTGATCAAAGATGACGGAATGCCAGCCGTCATATATTTCATTTTTTATATGGAATGGCTTTTTGCGAAACGTGATGGTTGGATTTTCGTAGAATTTTTGCGATTTTTCTTCAAATTTCGTTTGTAGGTAACTTGTACTTTATCCAACAACAGTGTTTGGCGGGCGATTAGCATTCTGTCCCCAAGTGCTTTTTTTTTTTTTCTTTTCCTTGCTATTTCCAGGCATAATTAAGCTAAAGAGAGGTTTTTACATAAAGGGCCCAATGCAGCCATGATTAAGCCCATGAGTACGAAATGCCAATTATAATGGTTTAGGGCTAGCAAGAATTACCTAAAATAAGCTGTTATCGTACTGCAAAACTTAAAGGTTTGTAAGTAGGCGTAGTTTTTGAAAAGAGTTTTACTATTGCTATTGTTCTTTGATTAATAAAGTTGTCTGGCGTTAGCTGGAATGAAATACATAATCCGTCATCATTGACCCAAATGTGAAGATAAATATTTTCTTTTACCCCTCTGCCACTGTGTGTTTCTCTGAGCCAAATAAAGCTGTTGGATGTTACACGGAAAAAAAAAATCAGACTATTTCGAAGGGTTTAAATGTGTTTAACCATGTAAACTGCAGGAATATCACTCATGATAAAAAAAAATACATAAAAGGACACACACACACACAAACAGGCCAACACGATCACTTTGCGCGCGCGCGCGCGCGCGCACACACACACACACACACACACACACACACACACACACACACACACACACACACACCATTACCTGCATGCACACGCCCAAGCACACACATACATAACATCCGTACGCGCATAGCCAACAGACTTTTCACTCTCCACACACAACAAGCCACTAAGGACTGACACCTCCATTACCGTGAGAGTTTTAACGCTATAACAGATGAGAATACATGAAAAAGAGAGGAGAATACAAGAGAAAGGAGAAAAGAGGAGAGGAGAGAGGAGAGGAAAGGAAAGGAGAGAAGCGATAAAGGGAAGTTTTTAAATTGGCAAACCAGCAATGAAAAGATAAAGTAAGGAGAAAACAGGTGAGAGGAGGGAAGGAGAAGAGAGGACAGAAATAGGACAGAGCAGGAATGGAGAGAAGAAGAGAGAAGAAATTAGGGAAGAGACAAGAAGCTTTAAAGATATTACCGGTAGTGTAGCAAGTTATAATGAGATGAGGGAATCAGAGGAGTGAGATGGGACAAGAAAAGAGACAAGAAGACAGAAGGAGTGAAGGGAAGAGAAGTCACGAGAGATGAGAAGTTTTAATGACACCGTACCAGTCGAGAGAGAGAGAGAGAGAGAGAGAGAGAGAGACCCGCTCTCGCTCTCCAGGCACAGATGTAAAAATGGCGTCCTCTGGCTAGTTATAGTGACTGGGCTAATCTAGGAAGAGGAGAGGGAAAGGAGGGAAAAATTTTAAAGACATCGGACCACGAAGAGGAAAGAAAAAAAGCAGGAAGATATGAGACGGGATGAGGAGATTAGAAAAAATGAAACAGAAAAACACACACACACACACACACACACACACACTTCTGATTTGCTACCGGAAAACGAATATGTTCAGTTTCAGACAGCCTTCTATTAGTGAAAGAAGAAATGAAGACTTTATTTAACCACTCCAGTTCTAGAAGTCTCCCCCAAGCTCAATAAAGTACACAGGAGGTAGTAGGAGAAGAAAAGGCTAGCGTTGTAAATGGGTTACACACATCAAGCCAGCAAGTTTAGGGACGCGCTCCGAGGCCAAGTGAGGGAAGAGTTGTAGCGAGTGACAAGATTGGTGGAGAGTAGTTTACTGGAGTGCCTCTGAGTTTGGTAGTTTAGGTACAGGGCAAGCTGATGACTGACAGAAAGGGAGGCAGGAGCGATGGGAAGGAAGAGGATGGGAATAAAAAAGTAAATGGGAAGGAGAAGAGGATGAATAAGGCGAAACGAGAGAGAGAGAGAGTGTCACACTCGTACTTATAAAACAAATTACACACGCCCTTCGAATATTATGACCTTGTGTGACCTTAATCAAAACACAGCTGCTGCCCAGACAAACAAATAAAAGAAAATGCCAACTAGCACTGAAGGCAAGACGAAAGTATCCTGTGAGGAAATTTTGTAGGAAGAGCAGAAGTCACACCATGCGAAGCGGACGTTGGATATTTGAACAGGAGTGGTGACATGTGAAGGTGTGATGCACGTAAGATGACTGCTGAGGCTAATGGGTTGAAATATTTTGTCTATCAATAGTACATTTTCCCCTCAGTTTATTCATGCAGATATTTGAAAAGAAAGTCAATTTAGAAGGCGTGAATGGTGAGTTGTTAAGAGGTGTAAATTTACCACTGGACACTATAATTGGTAGTTCCCTTACTTTTGTGTTTTTCGATTTTTGTGTCCCTGTATCCTACCCACCCACTGATAATAGTGGGATAATAGTTGAGAGGTTGATGTTGATGATGTCTTTAACGATGCTGCTGCTGATAATGATGATGATGAGGAGGAGGAGGAAGAGGAGGAGGAAAAGGAGGAGGAGGAGGATGAAGATGATATCCGTAAAGAAACCTGGTCGAACTAGTAAGTCTTCGCATTAACCTAGTGTACATACAAATATAATTTTCTTGCTTCGGACAACCAGTTAATTTTTCAGTTAGTCTACAGGCAAATTATTCTTGTTCAGGGCAACTAGTAAGTCTTGCAGTTAACCTACAGTCCATGTGGATATAATGCTGCCTTCGTTAACTCTCCCTCACGGTGCAACGACTCACAACTGAATAAAATCATCTGATGTTTGCTAACATAGAATAATAGAGCATCCCCGACCCTTAGAAAGTCAGTGACAGCAGGGTAAATACTCAGGATCTAATACTCACTCCCGGCTAAATATCATCTGGCGTTCAAAGGAAATGAATGCCAGCGTGGTTCCGACCAAGGGAGGATTAAATCATATTACTTGGGACCACCACAAGGCAGTCCACCCCTCGTCAGTGTATGGTGTTAGCTATTTTTAAAGTTAACTACATTTTTATAACTGTACTCTGCCATTAAACCCACTCAAGGCGAATACAACGCTGTGGTGGTGGTTAATTAGAAGATGGGATAGGGAGGAATATGAAAGGAAGAGAATGTGAAAGTCATTAGCCGGATCAAGGGTGAGGCTAAGGTAGGTAGGAAGGAAACAATACAATGGCTGGCTATCCTTCTAACACACACACACACATACACACACACACACACACACACACACACACACACACACACACACACACACACACACACACACACACACACACAAGTACACTTCCAGGAACCACAGGCAAGGAATCTGGTTATCAGTGGTCGTCCTCTCCTTCTCTCTCTCTCTCTCTCTCTCTCTCTCTCTCTCTCTCTCTCTGTCCTGCAGGCCTGCTAACAGTTTTAAACACACAGTAATGAGCTTACCTGTTATTTCAACAGTGGGTACTAAAAGGTTTAACAGAGGATCCCATAAAATACAACAACAACACATTTTACCTGCAGACGTGTGTGTGTGTGTGTGTGATAAAGAGAGAGAGAGAGAGAGAGAGAGAGAGAGAGAGAGAGAGCTTCAATGGAGCTGGGTGACACCTGCAATAATGAAGGGAATCATGAAGACTATATTTGGCCGATCCAGTTCGTAAATTCTCTGGTATAGTGAGATCTGGCTAAGACGTGTGTGTATATATATATATATATATATATATATATATATATATATATATATATATAAACTCTTGAGCCTGATAATATCCTTTTTTTCGTCAGCGTACTGAAGGGTTAAAGATTCAGTCAATCCTCTGCTCAGACAAAGAGAACAATAAGATGGTTTGGTGATCAAAGGCGTTCTTACGTGATGACGCTGACATATTGCGAAGGTGAATTATCTTCGTATCGACTATTATGATATTCCCAAATGTCCTACAGGCGATCCCAGCGGAGTGGCAGTCTGCTTATGTCTCTTTAACCGCTTCATTCCGGCGACATTAAAGACTATCTTGCTATTTCCACAGGATTCGTTATAACATGTGAATAATCTATCGGTCTGAAGAAGTCAGTGAAGGCCTTATCAATCTCCTGATGCAAAAGTCTCTCTTAAACTAAAACAATGCACAAAATAATAAAGACGTCATCGGAGTGAAGTGGTCAAGAATAAATCGAATGGAGTGCCACAGTTTAGCATCACCAAGCAGACGACGTGTATATATGTTTTGCATAATGTGCTTCCCACTTCCAGTTTTATTCAGCTTAGGAGAGATTTCAGACTACAGGGGTGAGATATAGCCTACATTAACTTTTCACTGCAAGAGGTCTTCCCTACTTAAAAAAAAAAAAAAAAAAAAAAAAAAAAAAAAAAAAAAAAAATCGTCTGTTTAAGTGTGATTACAAAACCTATGGCAAGAACAGTAAATTTTGCTCTGAAATCCTAAAAAAAAAAATTCTATACGTGGCCGATAACCATAACTTGTCATTCCTGGAGTCAATACCGACCTTGCTGATAATATGAAGTGCCAACATTATAATACATCACATGATTCGTGGTTGTTTTACCCACATGACGCCTACCCCAGAAACTGAGAACTTATGCAGTACTAATTCATGTCGTGGGAGTCAACGCATGATGAAGGTGAGGAACGCCAAGCAAACTGTGTATGCATTTCGATTGTGTTAATTATGCTGAGAATAAAATAACTGTTTTGCATAGTCGATACTACCACGTGATTAACCGTCATGGAGAGAACAGCTCTACTGCTTTACTCCAGCTGACACAAGATGATTTTGTTTAGCTGAGTGAGTCATGGGAAGATGAAAGAGTTACCACTGTCTCCTTCAATCCTCCCACGGTAAAAATTGCTGCAGCATTCTGTCAATTCCTACTAGCACCAGGCGATTGTAAACCGTTTTTCTTTAACTTGGTCTAATATTGCATCTCTCGATCTTGAATGCCAAGTTGCTGCAATGGAATAACACTGGGATATGGTGCTAGTCACGAGGGAGTGCACTGACTACGATGTAGCGCATTCACACTGTCTTTTTGTGCCAATGAGATACGTGATACAACTGCGAAATGACGAAAAGCTGGGCCAGGTTAAGATGAAAATGGTATAGTCAGTCGAAAGTGAGTTATAGGAGCCGAACATCCACAAACAGAACGCACTCTGAAGTTTAGTTAGCAGAGGGTAATCCCTAGAAGATAAGGGTTAATTTCTTTACAGTGGCGGATGATCCAATGGCTCTGTGCGTTGTGTGGCCGTGGCAGCAATGTGGACCACTGGATATGCTATAGCAATCAAGCTCCTTCAGTACGGTGATGCATTTTCTTACCTTATTCTTGCTACCCTGCCAGATGATTAAATTCAGCTCTGAAAAGATCTCTCGTGGTGTAGGGGGCTAAGTTCCGGGAGTAGAACTACATGAAGCAAGATCTGACACAAGGAAAGGAAGGCTTAAATTAATGCTTATCAACTGTGCAAGGGGTCATCAACACTTTTTTCTTTTTGCTAAATTCTACACTTCCACTAGAATAGGGCATACAACAACTGGCACAGTTTTCTGGTCAACAGTTTCATTGCTAGGTGAACAGGGACAAATGGAAAAACATCCATTGTCGAAGTGGCTGACCGGCCCGAATACTACACACAGGATCTTCTAGTAAGCAAGATCAAGAGAGTTCTCTCTCTTGATCTAGCTAGTATGGAGCTGGCTGTGCTAACTAATGCACCACCGGCTTTCCCCTGGACGAAG
This sequence comes from Coenobita brevimanus, assembly GCF_032717465.1. Lineage (NCBI taxonomy): Eukaryota > Metazoa > Arthropoda > Malacostraca > Decapoda > Coenobitidae > Coenobita > Coenobita brevimanus. The sequence continues at coordinate 24,470,399 of NC_137004.1, forward strand.
TCATGTCCAGGTGTCAACTTCCCACACCCTCAGCCCCCCAGGCCACACCTTACCTGTTGCTGTCACTGTTGCTTAATGATCCAGATGAGTCCTGTCCTACTCAGAAACATTCCTTCAAAGTCCTCTTTAGCGAATTTCTGGCTCTTGTGTTGACGTATAGGGTTATCTGAGTGGCCAACTTTACTCGTACCTTAAGAAATGTGACCTTAGACAAAACATCCAAGGAAATGAATATTACAAATAAGCGTAGCAGAAAAGGATTAATTCTTTTATCCCATAAGATGACATAAATAAATAGCCGCTCTTCGTAGTCAGCCACTAAACTATCAACATACAATCAGAGAATCATTTAATCCCCCTGCGTTAATCCCAGCTATAATGAACACAGAAATCCGATAAAGAATAAAAAACACGGGGCTCTTAATCTGATTCCGAACTAAGACTGGAACTGTGTGAATTGGGCGATGTGGGATGATCCGGATTTGTAACTTTCGTTCGGGTCGGTCAGGGGTGCGTTGGTATTCTGAAAGGCACGGGGAGGAGAGGAGGCAGGGAGGTGGGAGGAAAGGAGTAATGTGCGAGTGCTTGAGCGGGATAAGTGAGGGGGGATGACAAAGAGGGATGGGTGAGGGTAGACTGGGATTAAAGTGAGGAGCTAGGGTGTGAATAAGTGTGCGAGTGAGGGAGGGGAACATGTTAGAGGAATGAGTGACGGGACAAAATGGGATACGGGGGGATGGTGAGAGACAGAGAGATGAGGGGGGATGAAGAGTGGGTGATGGGTAAGAGTATAAAGAATGAGTGATATCATGATGAGTGGAGAGGGAGAGAGAAATAAAGGCGAGAGGGTGAGGAGTGAGCAGACGAGGGGGAGAAAAGGGAGATGAATGGATAAGATGTGAAAGGGTAAGGAACAAATGAGAAGTGAGTGGGTGAGAGGAGGGTGGAGCAAGAGGGAAAGGAAGAATGAATAAGTAAGAAAGTATGAAAGTAAGTATGAAGAGGCATGAGAAAAGGTCAAAAGGGTAACGAATGAGAGAGAGAGAGAGAGAGAGAGAGAGAGAGAGAGAGAACAAATGAGAAGTGAGTGGGTGAGAGGAGGGTGGAGCAAGAGGGAAAGGAAGAATGAATAAGTAAGAAAGTATGAGAGTAAGTATGAAGAGGCATGAGAAAAGGTCAAAAGGGTAACGAATGAGAGAGAGAGAGAGAGAGAGAGAGAGAGAGAGAGAGAGAGAGAGAGAGAGAGGTGGAATGAAAGGGACGAGACTGGTAAAAAGAAGTGAGGGAAAGAGTAGAGGCTGACGTGATGAGTTTAATGATGAGTGAGGATGCTGGGAGGTCAAAGGTAAGGGTGAGAGGAATAAAGCATTTTAGATAGTGGTGATGAAAGAGAGGGGAAAAGTAAGATTTGGAAAGAGATGACAGAACTAAACAAGAGGAGCAATATGGAAATAAATGGAGGAGTGAGAGGGAAAATAAATGAAAAAGGAGTATGGTTAGAGAAGGGGATGGAATGGCTAGAAAGGTGAGGAAAGAAGAGTGGAATGTCTGAAATCAAGTCAGAGAGAGAGAGAGAGAGAGAGAGAGAGAGAGAGAGAGAATGCGGTGAGGAAAGAAAATGTGTTGAAAAGGACAGCGAAGAGAAGATTGCGTTAATGTGGTGTTCACACTAATGACCACACAAACTTTACTGTTCCACCGTGTTAGTACACCTAAAGCATTTATGGATAAACTTTTCCGTTTCCACAAAGGTTAATAAAAAAATATGACGATGGCCACCCCTTTAAGGCCACCCCCTTACCCTTTGTCCGTCTACTATACAGACACGCAACAGAAGACTGCTTGCAATACTGAAATGCCTGAATGCAATTTCATATTAAAGCTGGAATGGAGGATTAAAAATACCTCTGTTCATCATACAATCTAGCAGCCTTGACGTAACAGCAAATCTAAACCTTATAACTTAAAGTAACATCATATCTACATCTTATGATTAAATAAGTATTTATCTACCTATCTACACACACACACATACACACACAAACACACACACACACATCTGTATTTATATCTATCTATCTATCTATTTATCTACATTTTATATCTATATCTATCTATCAATCTATCTATTTTTTTTTTCTCTCTCTCTATTCACACAGACACAAACATACGCACACACATACATAAGCCTTGCCTCCAATTCTAAGAGGAAAACAGCCAACATCACCCAACCTAGCTTATAATACGAGTGTATAATATATATATATATATATATATATATATATATATATATATATATATATATATATATATATATATATATATATATATATATATATATATATATATATATATATATATATACATATATATATATATATATATATATATATATATATATATATATATATATATATATATATATATATATATATATATATATATATATATATATCTGTATCTATCTAGATAGATAGACAGACAGACAGATAGATAGATAGATATACTGTATATATATATATATATATATATATATATATATATATATATATATATATATATATATTCGTATACTGTATATTGTTACCTTCGAAAATGAAGTTGGGAGAAGATATGAATTCACCTCTGTGCATATGTTTATTCGTCTATGCGCAAGATATCTAAAAAGTTTTAGATGGATTTCAATTAAATTTCTAAATACGTGGGTCATGGACAAAGGAAGAGTTGATTAAAGTTTGGTGACGATCTGAATTCAAGTCCCGTGTCAGGACTATTTTTCCATTCCTTTGTTTTCCCCAAGATCTTAAAAAGTTATTGATGGATTTAAATACATTTTTGTGAATATATGGGTCACGAACTAAGAACATTTTGATTAAATTTTGGTGGATATCTGAGTTCAAGTCCCAGTAGGACTGCTTTTTGTTTTGTTTGTTCACAAGATATCTCAAAAAGTTATTCATGGATTTCAATGAAATTTTGTGGATATGTGGTTAATCGGCCAACGATGAGTTGATTAAATTTTGGTGGTGATCTGAGTTTTCTGGTGTAGACGTTGGCGGAGGTATGTGCTCTCTGAATGCTATCTACTGGTTCTTGTTTGTAATATACTTACCATAAAGACATGTACTGCATCTACACTCCAGAATGAAAATTATAATTGATTATAGTTGCAATGATTGAGGAAGAGGCAGTAGGCGATGTTTTTCAGACAAGCCTACCGGAGTTTGTTGTATTTATATAGAATGCGATATATAAAGACGTATTTATTAGCGGCATCTCCAGAATATCCCTCCACATCCCTTTAAAATACAATAGACTCCACCACAACCTTCAACAATATACCACACCCATAAACAACCAAGCAAACAGCTAACCACATCCTTCCACAACAAACCGACCAACCACATCTCTCAAAAACCAACCACATCCTTCCAATACCAACACATCCCTCCACAACTAACACCCTACTCCAAAACCAACACACTCCTCCACAAATCAACCACACCTCCCCACAACGACCCACACCCACATCAACTATTTTGACGTCCATTTAATCGGAAGAAAAGGGGGTCAGCCTGACTAAAGGATCTACACTGGAGTCTACACTATGGGTTGCATCCTGGTGAACTGAGGTCTCTGGTACTTCTTCCTTAATGACAATTTGTATATCAGTCCGTACTCCTTCAATCTGATAAGGTATTTTTTAATCGTATTCTCGGTATGTTCAGACGGTTTAATTTTTTTTAATGAAAGGAAGAAGGAACCAAAGATTAAAAGCCAGCAAGTGTTTCCTCTAAAAAAAAAATAAAAATAGGATAACAGAGAGCCAAATTCAAGATCCGTTCATTTTCCAAATGCCTGGACACTGAAAGACTGGAGGTCATAGGCAGTAGGAAATGCAGACAGAGGAAGACAGTTCCAGCGTTGACCTGTTGCATACATGAAGGACTGGGAGAATCGGTTAACTCTTGCATTAGACACCTGGACAAAAAATGGATGAGTCTGCTGCTAGACGGGTGCTACGCACCCGCCGTAGTGGTTGAAGGATGCAAGCAGACAGTTCAGAGAAGCAGTGATCATTGAAAGAGTGACAGAAAGGAGATAAGATTCAACAGTGCGGCGAAAAGACAGAGGTTGATGGGAGTCAGTAAGTGGAGGAGAGTTAATGAGACGAAAAGCCTTTGACTCACCTTGTTGAGAACTGTATGTTGGGACCCTCCCCGTAGAAGAGAATTATATTTTACACTAGGGCAAATAAAACCCTTATATAAAAGTCAACAAGTGTGCAGGGGTAAAGAAGGCATGAAGTCGGCTTACCGCACATAATTTCTTGGAAACCGATTTTACACGAGAGGTAATATGAACTTTCCAAGATAAATCGTGAGAGAATGATATCCCAGGTATATTCAGAGATGATGAAGGATTGAGTTGGACATCGTTAAAAATTAGAGGATACTCCTTGGGAAGATTTTGATGGGTTGAAATATGTAAGATCTGAGTTTCTGATGCATTAAAAACAACACGATTACTTTGACCCTGGTCAGAGATATCAGCCAAGTCAGACACTAGCTGTGCCATAGCCTCATCCCCTCTTTGTTGAAGCAAATGCCGAGATGGACGATGTGAGAAGCCGATGGAGAGGTGAAGGGTCGCGTATGAGTGCATAGGGTTACCTTAAAAGATCATTGATGAACTGAAGGAAGAGAGTTGGTGAAAGGACAGAGCCCTTATGAACACCGCTATTGATAGCTCTGATAGCTTTAGGAGAAGAACGGTGGCCGTCTACAACAGCGGCTATAGAACGACCAGAAAGAAAGCTGAGGATGAAGACTCAGAAAGAAGGATAGAAACCGTAGAGAACAGTTTGGAAATCAAAGATTTTTGCCAGATTCGATGGAAAGCCTTTGAGATCAAGAGCAACTGCAAAGTTGTCGCCTTCTTTTCCTGCTCTTCATTTTCCTCTTCTTCTTATTGAATTTGTAGATGACAGGAAGACCGGAGACAAAGTAAATACGAAAGAAGCCTGCGAATCATAAAAAACGAACTGCATACGTGAATAAAATGGAGCTAATAATGGTCAATGAAATTCAATGTAGATGTGAAAGGTAATGCACTTTGGCGACAAAAACGTGAAAAGTAAATATTGCATGCTCGATACTTCACTGACGGAAGTAAATGACGAGAAAGATTTAGAAATTACCATAAGTAATGACTTAAAAAAAAAAAAAGTAGAAACAGCTTATAGCTGCTAGTAACTCTGCAAACAAAATGTTCGGCTCCATCGTGAGGAACTTCGACCTTAAAACGCCCAATGTAATCTCTATGCTTAATACGTCATTAGTTACGTCACACCTAGAATATTACACCACACCTAGAATCCTGTGTGCAGCACTACTACTCAAACCTTAAGAAGGACGAAGACAGACTCAAGAGAATGCAACGCAGTGCCACAAAAATGATTCCACCGCTACGAAACTTATCCTACGAAATGCGATTAAAGAAAGTATATATATATCTATATATATATATATATATATATATATATATATATATATATATATATATATTTCTCTCTCTCTCTCTCTCTCAAAAAAAAAAAAAAAAAAAAAAAAACAAAAAAGAGAGAGAGACTTCGAGGAGATCTAATGCAGGTATTTACAATCCACAACATATTCGACAATGTTACATGCGATAGTTTGTTCGAAATTCAGAATGGTACTGAGACTAGAAATAATGGAAACTCAAAAGCAAGAGGTGTATCACTAAAACAGGAGATAAATTGCTTTAACATTCGCATTGAGGAACAATAGAATAGGCTACCAGCAACAGTAGTTAGTGCAAAAACTATTAATATGCTTAAACTTCGGCTAGACAAATAATTCGAGACCATACGTTACAATTACCTTGTGTTGTTTATTTCCAGGCTGAGGTGTGTGACGACAACAATGTGACGTTTTGGCGATTATCTTTACACCTTCTTTTATAGATCTGTAAATTACAAATCACACAGTACATAGTTGTTCCTCATCTAGCTTTCCTATGCAATTTTCCATGTTTTTTTTTTTTTTTTTTTTTTTTTTTTTTTTTTTTTTTTTTTTTTTTTTTTTAAACAATCATGATACTTTTTCTACTTTTCTTCGTGCCTGTTTTACTGGATGGTGTGGTGGGTGGGAGACAGCCTTCCTTTTTCCTCTCCTCTTTTACTTACAGTTGGCTATTTTTCCAGCAGCTAACCTCGTCATGGGCCAGTAAGCCTCCTGTTGTGCGTACTTCCTGTGTACTCCTATGTATTTCTTCCTCCTCCGGCCCGATGCTTCTCATAGTGGCATAAAAAGGGAATGGAAGGAGGGGTATTGTATTCTAGTGTCCCCTTTCCTCCCTACTCGTTTGTTTTCCAGTCGGCTGAACCAAAACAGCAGCTTCTGAGGACTGTCAGCAAAGAAGAGTTAGGCAATGTTTTCCTTTGGAGGTATCACCAGAGACAACTTTTCAGATAAGATTGTTTGGGTTCCTTTTTTTCCATGCGGAAGTTGTTTCTTCTTTTTCTTCTTCTTCTTCTTCTTCTTCTTATTATTATTATTATTATTATCATCATCGTCATCATCATCATCAACATATTCTTCTTATTATTATTACTATCATTATTATTATATTCCTGGTGTTTTTTCCACAATAATTCCCCTCGCATGCGTTCTTTTAAGCAATGGCGGAGGTGTCCTGCTGATAAAGACTCGACCCTGGCCTAACTGAACCTAACTTCCAGTAATCTCGTTCTAACCAAGGTGTAAGTCGATTTAACTTTGGAAATGCAGTGGGTTAACTGGTACCACAGTTTCCAGGGTGGGTTTGGAATCACTGCCATCGTCGCCAACACGCAACGCCTTAGTCAGACTGCAGGGAAGGGGAAGAAAAAGGGGAAAAAAAAAAAAGATAATCCGTCGGGAAAACAATGCCAACGCTAGAAAGCACTCCGAGAATGCATGCCCCCGCCAACGACAATAAAATTCATGATTTACAGTTGTAATTTCTCTCTCCTACCAGATGAATACTTTTACTATCTCACATAGTCAGTTACTTGCACGGTCTTAGTCTGCCCTGTTGCACAATATCAGTGAGCGCATATCTCCGGCGATGACAATAAATTTTATGACTTCCTGCACCCAGATCCGGATCCATCTCAAAATCTAATAAATTATTCCTTGACCTACTGCTCACCTGTTCATCAAACATCATTGAAATCTGACAACAACTTTCTAAGATATTCTATACATAAGCAAAAAGACAAACAGACACGGGTGTATTGCCTACATATCTTTCTCCAGCTTGGCTGGCGAAGGTACTGAAACAATTCTCATTGCGAAATATTAAAAATATACGAAGCAATGAGGAAATAAAATGAACTTGCATGCAAAGTTCCCTGAGATGATCATAAAGTTTAAAATATATTATCTAATAGGGCATTACTTATTTTATTCTTGCTACTTCCAGTCGATTTTATACGATGTAGGAAAGACTTCTCATAAATCAGGGGTTCATGAAGCCAATATTTAACCATTCCAGTTCCAAAAATCTCTCCCAGGCAGAAAATAAAGTACACAGGCATCAAGAACATGACAAAGTACGTCATCGGAGTGAAGTGGTTAATTCTACTGAAGTTATGGTATAAAATCCTTGTACTGTTTCACTTACCTTTTTTACTTCACGCCACTAAATCTCTGAACTTTATCAACAGTGCTCACGGAGAATGAAAACGTGACCTACAATAGTTTCTAGGTCGTCGTTTATATTTAATTATTTAGCATTCCTTGAGCATAAAATTAAGCTTATGGGATGCCTTTCACACTAGAGCACTTAACCTGGATCAGTCTCCGAGTCATCATCTGTATCCTCTTTTTACTGCCTGCTAACGATTTCATTAAGCTTAGGCTGGACTCTTACTACTGGATGGAGGAGATACAGCCTTCAATAGCCAGTTCACCTGATTTTAATAAGCCGAGGAGAGAGATTTCTAACTGGAGGGGGCCTTCATTTACCTCTTCAGTACGAGGGATCCTTCCTATGCTGAACAAATTCGTCTGGAGATAGAAAGATTAAATAACAAGTCTTCGTGTTAAAGAAGCTAACCCCTTCACTACCAGCGACTCTCCTTAGCTACGTGAGATCGACTGTTGTTGCAAAATTAACACCAAGAATCCGGTTGTTATTTTTATTTTATATTTGGTACTTGTAGACCAGTCTTCTCCAAATCTGCCAACACTGTTACATTTCCCAACATCGCCAAGATCATTTGGTCACATTTCAAGTGTATCATCTGAGAATTTACACAATTTATGAAAATCAGTGGGCAAGGAACTCTCAAAGCCATATATATTCATTCATTTACGGTAATAATTACATTTACAGTACAGTGTAGAAATAATTAACTTCAACGTATACGTGCGTGGCTAAGTTTCACCACAACGTATATAAGGTAAGTGATAATTTCATCATAATTTTTGTTGCCAAACACTTGCAACAAGTGAGTTGATATTTCCTGTCGCCGTCACTCTCACATACGCATGGAATATTTATTTCTCCCAGCTTCTGCCTCTTGCTCTTGATGATGACTACATTAAATCTGAGAACACTATCTCTCGGAGTGCCAGCTGCAGAACGTTTCCTTACCTTGGAATACTTTACTATAAATCGTCTTAGAGGTTTCTTTCCGGATCTCTGCTACCCAAAAGTCGGCAAAATTGTGGCTGCTGAAATGATTGTTTAAATACAGTATGAGTTACAAAAACCCGTGTAAGGCTCCCCACTGCAGCTTACGCTCGTTTGGTCCAACACCCTTTTTTTATTTTTTTGAGCTTTGAAACAAATCAAATACGGTGTTTGTGAATAACTAGTATGTGGCGAGGCTCGACTGAAATGGACTTGGTTACACTGGCTATGTTACACAACAATAATCTCAGTGGTTGCTATGATAATTTCGCAAACTATATACTTTCGGAACTTTCATATCAGAAAAGTTTATAAAAAATCTGGGGTCCTAGAGAATGTTCCTGCAAAGATTCATAAAAATCACACGTCTAGGAGGAGTAGCTGGATATACACTTACACAGACAGACAACGGTCCATTATGATACAGATGGTCGATATTTATTCAGTGTTCTTGCGTGAGCAGATTGGTATCTTCTGTGTTTGGCCTAAGGGGCGTTTTATTTTTTTTTTTCTCGAGTCTTCTTCACTTCTCTCTCTTTGGCAGAAGGAAAATACTTCTGTTCGAGGACACCAGATGCTAGAAACTACTGTCATCAGTATATCTTCGATGACGTCTTCCTTATATCAGTAGTGCATACAGCCATCACTAGACACATGGCAATTTTAAAATAACTAAGCCAAGCTTGTTCTTCATAAATAAACATATAATATTTAGTCTCAGTCACATTTTTTACCATGTAGCCAAACAAATTTAAAGAAGAGGACAGGAAGGCATTATTTATTTTTTTAAACAATAAGACATATCTAACAGTCTTTTGTCAACTGCATAAAATCAGCAGATTTTTTTGTCATAATTTCAACCTCATGGCCCAATAAATAGTGAATCCTCGCTGTTCCGTCAGAACATGTACTAGGCTGGAGGTCCAACGTACCAGTATAATGATGGTGCATCATGTGGCTGGTTAAGTTGCGTGACCACTGCTTCACCTGTCCAACCTCTTCAGAGACTGAAAAATCTATTCTTACAACTCATTTCATCCAATCAGAAGGTTTCTCTTTGAATGCTTCAGTTCTGTCTCTCTGGAAGTGATTATATCTTACTCTGGCCTCTGAAGGGTGATGACCTCAACACAGTGAGTGTGAACACGATATCATACAGGTATGAAAATTACACATTCTACTCTTTTGCATGAAACTAAATTCTTTAGGTGAGAGAGAGTTTTGCTGGAAGCCATAAGATGCTTTCTGCAGTTACAGTCTCATCAGTGCGATTCTTTTTGAGGGGCACCACACAACACTGTGAAGCAGCAAAACTAAAAGTCGTTAACTTCAACAGGTTGGACATCCCAAGCTCACAGACCCCTAGAAATGAATGGTATAATTGCTAGGCAATCACAGACAATTGATTATTTTTGTTTCAAATCGTTGTCAAAAAAATGTATTGATGAGCTGTGTACGAATTACTGAACTTATATTGAAAGATCAGACAACCAAATACACGAGAGCTTGTAATACTGTGCGTGGGAGACAGGTAGCAAGCATTGTTGGTCGTATGAGTCCTATGGAGGCAGGAACTAAGGTTGATATTTAATTGAATGTTGTCCTCTCCCATGAGATTTAAAACACATATTTCGCACTATTTTATGGGAATATGGATATACTACCCTCACTAATGAGGGGGGATAATTATTATGTTTGTGGAACTGCTTATCTACCCAGCGACACTAGCCGAGATAAAAAAAAAATGAAGAAACTCCCAAAGAAGTGAGGATGACTGAGTTGCAATATCGGTCACAAATTGCTCTTCAGTCACAGCGTGCTGTCACAGTAGTTTGCCGGCTCATAATGACAGGTAATTTAGATCACAGGACTGTTACCCTATTCAGAGAATTGGGAACGCTGCTCTAAGTTGATGAGATACGTCCCTTATTCCCAACCCCCTCTTGGTGATTACTCTCCATTATGCTGAATCAAACCAATTACTTCCATGGGATGTCGGGAAGGACCTTAATACTCGCTAACAATTTTGTCTTTTCTGTCACGTCATAAAATCTCTAAACTTAATGAATACTGTTGCCGGAGACCCTGAGCGCTTAACCGACACCTGTTTCTGTGATACGCTTGCTTATTCACTCTTCCACTTCGTCCAGTGCATTGAGTAATAATTAGATCCACTTAATTAATTTTATAAGGAGTGTTATCATATTTTCTTTTAGGGGGGAGAGGGGTGCCAAAGTGAAAGTAAAATGTTTACATCAGAAAAATACTGGACTGAATGCCAAATGATGATGGGTTTAGTTGTTAGAACGCATTAGCTCACAACTGGAATTAATATCTAAACAATACTTTCTCTCTCTCTCTCTCTCTCATTTTATTCCTGACTCAACAGTACAACCGTACTTTCAGTTTACTTTTCATCCAGTGGTTCCTAGCCTGAAGACCATGACCCCCTGAGGGGCCATTGGGTAACCTTAAGTATGTGGAGTCAACGAATGTCCTCATTATTTCCCGAGGTTTTTTTTTTTTTTTTTTTTTTTTTTTTTTTTTTTTTAAATCGTGCAGGGCATACCTAGACGCAGTGCGAGGTCTATTTAGAGGCGATTCATTTGCTAAGGGCACATTCAGAGAAGATGGAGCTTTGACTGTTACTCTGTGATCAGCAAATTGGCTATTCAGGGTCTTCTGAATTTTACTTTTACGTAATACTGCGAGGTAATCTTTTCCAAGAGGCTCGTCATCAAATCGATGCAGCGTAAGTGGTTTTATGTTTAAGATGATCGTGTTTTACCATTATCGTGAACCAACCACAGATACCCCAACTAATAACAAAACTGCATATTATACGTTACACTGCACATAAATTAGCACTTTGGGTGTTCATTTACGTACATGCACAGCGTCCTTCACTCTGATTACTCTGATTACCCATGTTCTTAAAATCCCATAGTTAACATGCTCATTCTAGCAAAGACACCTGTTCACCTTTTCGAAGAAAGATGTAGTAGACTAAATGTGGGTCACGGTAGTTCTCGTAAGATGTTTGGGGAGCAAAAAAATGGAAGAGATTGGGCACCACCAATCTAATTCATTGTCGTCCCATTAGCAGCCCATTGGCTCGGGGCGAGACTACTTAGTCCAGACAAATATGGCGAGTATGACAAGTCGCATGCTACAGATTGACATTCTGTGAATAATAAACCCGAACCATCTGTCTCATGAAACCCTTCATGGGTAACATCAGGCTGATGCCCCTTATCCCACTACACCATTAAGCGTGCATTTGATTATATGATTACCACACAGTGTAGTAAATGGCTTCCTTGGCTACACGATACCATTTGGTTTGTCACTTAGTGTAGAGTCACCTGAAGATAGCACTGCATGAAGACAGCAGACTGTAATGGTCATGAAAGTTATGTTTGAACTATGATAATAATGCCACAGAAAAGAAGAAAAAATAAGTTCCCGCAAGGCTGAGGTTCCTCCCCGTCCTCGTGCTGCGTCTCCAGAAATTTTTTGCCACTACTAGGCCTAACCTCTTACATCACTTCACGGTGCACTGTTCTCCAATACTCTATCCCCCGCCCCTATCCTAAATTGCCCCTGTCTTTCCATCCCATCTCCATTCAATCTCTTCTCCACTCCATCTCATCTCTCCCATTCCCCCTCCATCCCATCTCCACCTTCCCCTTTCACTCCATTTTCACCCTCCCTTCTCCATCTCATTTCCGCCCTAAACTCCTTAAGTGATTTGCAGCTTGCACTTAGTCTGATTATCTGTTTTGTTTGTTGTAGAGTCTTTTTGTTATTATGAACGGCAGAAGGCGGAGGAGGAGCACCCAAGGTAAATATACGTTATATCAATCACCATCACCCGTCTACGGAGTTTTTTTATGTGAGGAATTAGATTGCGCTGTGATAAGTTTTGGTTTAAGTTGGGTTACACAACAGTTACATCAAGTCACGATTAAAGTTGCGACCTTTAGGCTTGACTGGCTTTTCTCTTTGCGTTTATGGAGAAACCAAGGATACAACGTTTCTTCCATGTATCTCCAAAACGAAAAGCGACGAGCCGCCAAGGCCAAACCTAATTAACCTAACCACACCGTGAAGCTATGTAACTGTGACCTAATTATACTTCTATTCAAACCCAGAATTACTACCATGCCACTTATTTCCTCACGTCGAGAAAGATCTGCGTATCTCCAGCTTCGTTCGAGGAGACCTGGAAGTGTAATGTTTCCATATAACAAAGGTCGCATTCTATCGTAGATACCTTAGGAGACTTCGCAGCTCCTTTTCCTCATTGATTTAATTTTAATATTACAACTTCTTTTCTTGTAGATTGGTATGTCGATACCAGAAATATAAAAACAACGTGAACGAAAATATTAGGTTATAATATATATAATAAATCGCGACGGAAGAGTCACTACAAAGTCTTCTACGACACCTTGTGTGGCACACGGCCATTAGGTATTAGTACAATCAACAGGATTAAGGCCACTGAGGTCTTCTTATTTTCACGCTGCCCTTAAACTGTTTCATTACACCAGCTTCCATACACTTTTTACCCTACACCTGCTTCCCTACACTCGTTTCTCTACACCTGCTTCCCTACACTCGTTTCCCTACACCTGCTTCCCTACAATGGTTACTGTCCTACACTTGTTCCATACACCTGCTGTACTCCACTTGTTTCCATCAACCTGCTGCCCTACTTCTGCTGCCCTAAACCTGTTGCCCAACACCTGCTACCCTAAACTTGTTGTCCTACACTTGTTGTCCTAAATCTACACCTGTTGTCCTACATCTACACCTGCTGCCCTAGATCTGTGTCTGCTGACCTACATCTCCGTTTGTTGATCTACATCAGGGGTTCCCAACCTGGGGTAAATTACCCCAAGTGGGGTAATTTGGTCTTTTGTGAAGGGTAATGGGGGAGGTAACAAAAAAAAAAAAAATCTAAAAATCATACCAGTTAAGATGGACTTTCAGACCTACAGTATACTAAAATTCAGAGATGAATGTTTAAAGTCATGTTTATTTGGTATCAGTGTTAATAATAAAAATAAATTACTCCTTGCAATAACTCTCTTGGTTTTAGCCTAACCTTTAATTAAGTCCTACATTCAAACTAAAATCTAGGCATCAAAATGTTAAGCAGCTAAAATGCAATTGTGGAAACATAAGCAATGAGGGGTAATGAGTGAAGGGAGGTGTGGAAAATGGGGTAATGGGTAAATAAAGGTTGGGAACCCCTGATCTACATCTACGTCTGTTGACCTACATCCACACCTGCTGTCCTATGCCTACTACTGCCACATACCTACACCTGCTGTTCTACACATACACCTGCTGCCATACACCTGCTGTTCCACACATACACCTGCTGCCATACACCTGCTGTTCCACACATACATCTGCTGCCATACACCTGCTGTTCTACACATACACCCACCTACATATACTACTGTTGCTCTACATTTTTTTTATTTGTCCAGTTCTGGGCATAGGCTTAACATCCTGTTCTTTGAGGCCCAAAAGTCCTCTATGTACTACATTTCACCCACTCCAGTATCCCCCCCTTCCACACCCACTCCAGCATCCCCCCCTTCCACACCCACTCCAGCATCCCCCCCTTCCACACCCACTCCAGCATCCCCCCCTTCCACACCCACTTCAGCACCTCCCCCTTCCACACCCACTCCAGCATACCTCCCTTCCACACCCACTCCAGCATCCCCCCCTTCCCCCCGGCCCCTGTTATGGGTGTCTGCTCGTGGCGATACAGGTCCGTATTTCATGTTTCTTAGCTCCTCTTTCTTAGTGATTTATTTTGGTATTTTACAGCTTGATATATCGTTATTCGTTATTTATATGGTTTTAATTTCGATGTCTTTTGCATCAACATACAAGATGATACTGCAGTGATACATGCAAAATAAATCGCCATGGAAGAGGTGCTATGTAATGTCCAAAGCCAGTCATATAGAGTCATACAGAATAATTCATGTCTCAGAAGGCCTAGTGTGAAAAAAAAAATAATAATATAAATAAATGTAGAAATAATTAAAGCCACATCACACTCACTACTGCGAGGATTAAACTTCAGCTACTTAACCTCTTCAGTCAGGTCACGTATTTTAAGCTTTTATTCTTGCTATTTTTAGACGACTTAATGCAATTTGGTGCGGATTTTTGGTACCGGAGTTTTCTTTTTTTCTGAGCTGAGTAAAAGTGTACCGAGAACGTAAAAATTAAGAAACTAAAAAGTAATCGAGCTGAAAAATCAACATATTCACTCCCACAATGTCGTTTTTTTTTTTTTTTTATTATATTGTACGCTGAGAGAATATTTTATACTGAATAGGTTAAAAATAATCTCCATTAAAATCCTCGAACATTAAGGGTCTCCACAAACCTTCAAAAACAAGTTAGTTGGCGGAAAGAATATCACACACACACAAAAAAAAAGTCCGGCTGATAGGGTTAACATTGACCATATAGGCGGAAAGTGGAGAAGTGTTCACAAAAACTAACGAGACTGGCGATCAGTGGAGCGTTTAACACCACTGAACTAGAAAGCCTCTGGTTAGTAATTCCTAGTTGTTTGCCAGTATTATAATGCTCACTTTACAGTACAATATTATTTTATCCCATTCCTTTAACTTATCATCATCGTGCTAACCCTCTTTCCCACCAACACATGGGGTATCGGGCATCTGGACAGGAACAGGAAAGTAGAAAAGCTGGAGAACTATCAATCAATGCCCTGTAAAACAGACCACACACCCACTCACTCATTATTCCAGCCTTCAAAATTCTCGGTTCTATCTCACAGGCCAAACGACCACCACGAAAATGTGTTTCTTTATGACTGTGGGATGCAGACAACTCCGCCGGGTGCCAAGTAGAATAATGAGCATAGAAAGAGAGAGAGAGAGAGAGAGAGAGAGAGAGATCTTTGGTCACTGGGAACATCCGCATAGATTTGCATCATGATCAACCCATTGTTTTTTCCTGATTTTCTGAATAAATGTCTACCTGAACTGATAACATCTGACACTTTCATGGTGGCAGTAATGGCAAAGGAGGTGATAGCTACCTGAGACGGGCAAACTATCGACAATAAAAGTCCCGTTGTCTCTCCCTTCTCGGTCTTAAGGCTCTGAATATAAGTATTGTAAATCTGAAGCAGTTAACACTGGCCTCAACAGTGTCGCTTTCTTCGGATTCAAGAGACTACGCTTCAAAATTCATACAATGAACAGCAAGAAAGGCAAAAGAACTTTCGCTGCTGACAATACCTTTCACACGATTTATCTAGTGATAGGTGGTGGTGGCTATCATCAGCTCACTTGATCTAGTGCTGCCTGCTTCTTTCATCTTTCTCATTCTGTTTCTGCATCTGCTCTCCTGTTTTCTAACATCTCCATTCCCTTCCTATCACTACTTATTACCTCCGTCAAGGAGGTTATGTTTTCACTCCTGTCCGTTTGTTTGTTTGTTGGTTGGTTGGTTTGTGAGCATGATTACACAAGAACTAATGAACGAATTTCCACGAAACTTGGTAGAAGAGTGGGCCTTGGCCCAGAATAGACTCCATTAAATTTTGGTAAGGATCCGTATAAAGGTTCGGATCCAGGATTTTTATTTTTTTTTCACTTTCTTTAACATTGCGAGATAGGGCGTTTTTTGATATTTTCGTAAAATTTTCAGTGAATATTTCATGGATCTTGAAAAAAAATCAGGCATATTTAGGATGTCAGTATCTACGAATGTGTACAGTTTGGCGCGGATCCATATAAAATTCCGGATCTAGCGGATTTAAATATGCTTTTATAGGGGAGTAGTCTTTTTCCATATTGGATTAGACGACTGAATTAAAAAGAACTGTATGTTGGGCCTTGGGGGAAGTATGCGCTCTACTGAGTGCCATTCTAGTTTCTCTTCTTTCCACTTCAGGTGGCTCTACACTGAGTGACAAGCCTAATGGTTTCCTGTAACCCAGGAAACCATTTACAACTCTGTGTGGTAACTATATGAGTACTGTAGATCATATGGAGAAATGGAGCCTACTATGGTGCCCCTATTAACTGGGTGGAGAGGTGCACATGCGGCGTCCATCCATATGCCAAATCTCCACACTATTCCTCGCGCCTTGCCAGCGAGGCGCTGTCAACCACAAGGGATAATATTATTTCACTGCACGGGCCAGCCAAGCAGGAGGTTGCTTGCCTATGGTTGGTGGGTCTGCTCATCCAGAGAGACTGGGGTTTATCAACAACAACAACAACAACAAGTACAACAACAAAAACTTCAATAACTACAACAACAAAAATAACAACAACAACAACAACAACAACAACACAACAACAACTACTACTACTACTACTACTATTACTACTACAAATACTACTGCTGTGACTAGTTTTATCAAAAGATGAGGGAAATATCTTCACAATGAAGGTATTAAAGAAAAAGTGAAGCCTTAAGCTCCTTTGGGACTTTCCGCATCTATCGGAATACCGGAGGAAAAAACAACACAAAAACAAAAACTATGGAAGGCTGTTTTTATTCGGCCTTTTCCGCGTCAGCTACGTTATGAGGGACCAAAAAACACCTCGTACCAATCAACAACGCCCGTGTTTTTGTTTTTGTTTTTTTGGGGGGTGGGGGTGGAGCGGGAATTTACGTGTTTGTTATAAGAAGAGATTGTAAACTACATCTACGGTACAAAAAGCGGCGTAAATTCAGCTTATTGACCTGTGCTGCGTCTGTCACAAAACATTCTCCTCTTCTTCCTCCTCCTCCTCTTCTTCGTGCCCTTCCTTTTATTTCTTCTTCTTCCTCTTCCTCTTCTTCTTCTTTTGCTTCTTTCTTTCCTTCTTTTCTTCTTCTCCTTCGTCCTTCTCCTTTTCATCATCATCGCCATTATCACCTTTTTTCCTGTTCCTCTTCCTCTTCGTTATCATCATCACCATCATCTTTTATCCTCCTCCTGCTCCTCCCACTCCTCCTCCTCCTCCTCCTCCTCATCATCATCATCATCATCCTCTTCTCCTCCCCATTCTCCTTCTCCTTCTCCTCATCTTCCTGTCTCAACTTCTCACACCCACATTTGGCGATGAGATCTACAATACAACTTTTTACTGTCACTGGACGCGGGTAAAAGAGAGACCCCAAGTACAGTCGCACCCACCCATTGGCGTATTAGGTACAGATCCTTCCTATATCTCGTTTACAACGTCTCCAGACCGTGTCAGACCCTAATAAGAAGTTGTTTAGCTACTCAGTACTATTCAGGAGGGTAACAATGGCTGGAATCTTGTGTCTCTATTTTGAAGGTCCAGACGTGTAAAGGTATAACTGATTGCAGCTATGCCTCAGAAGTAAAAAGCCCTTACGCACGAATAAAGTGTACAAAAAGTACTTAAGCAACTGCAACACATTTGGTTTTGATACAGTTTTCTGTGTTTTGCTCCTAATAAAGTTTCAATGAACTGTAAAAAAAAAAAAAAAAAAAAAAAAAAAGGAAGGCTGAGATTAAGCATTTCGTCTGCACGAGGACCATTAACCCATGTCACCGCATTTGGCACATCCGAGTATTTTATTTAGACTAACACGACGATTTTCTTCAGCTGAGAGACATCCTGCTAATCAAAGCGTTAAGACAGGCATTTAGATTTGCTTAAACTAATTCTTTTTCCGGATTATGATACGCAACTGTCGAATTTACAGCCCAGGTCCCTATTTCAGTTCTAAGTACGAACAAACTGAGGTAAAGATGACCTTGACCAAACGCTTCAAAGCCGACCTGGGAGTGTGTTAAAAGATCTGTTAACCTGCACTGCACGAGGATGCCTGCAATACGCGATAAGGATTCATACACAAGACTTACGATCATTTCCCTCTTTTAACTCCGAGCGTCTGGCGGCAGCGTGAAGCAAGGGCCAAGGACGTCAGAGTACTAAAGGGGTTAATCAAAATGACAAAGAAAACAAGAATAATTTCAACCGTACTCCAGCCTTTATTATTTTTAACCCCATGAGAACGATGACGTCTTTGTATTTCATTACTGCTAACGCTGTGCGGTTTTTACTTCGATTAGGGGAGACCTCATGTAGTGTAGAGGCCAGAGACAACCTCGGTTAGTTCCCTCAAGAATATTAACTTCTTCATAAAACATGATTTTGCTACTAACAGTCGTATTTACCTGAAAGCCAAAATACATTTTCCAAGCTAAGGGATTAATCAGAAGGAGAAAGACCAAGATGAAGATAAGCACTTCAACTTAATCATATTATTTATATTTGATACAGTTTATGAGTTTCCAGTCTTTGTGTTCTTTGTTCCTGTCTTTGAACCGTCTATATATTAATGAGAAAGGCGACAACGACGACGACGACGACGACGACGATGATGATGATGATCTGTATTTACAGTACCATTCAGTGCACAAACCCCAGCACTACAGCAAGGTGTATCAGAAGACAATCAAGGATGAATGCAAAACACAGGAAAATATGAGAATGCAAATACTGGAATACAAGCAGCAGGACAAATGGTGGTGAGGACTGGAAAAAATGCCATTTGAGTCTAACATCCTCAGGGATGAAAATCGGGGAAATAAAACGAAAGTATTCCCCCAAACTAATGCATGAACGTGGAAATATTGGCACAGTGTAAGAATTATGGCAATGTACAAAAGCATGAGTAATTCTAGCGTGTGGGTATAGTTTTATCACTTGAATAATTCATGAAGTGCAAGATTACAGATATAATACAGTAATATACAGATTATTATTATTATTAATATTATTATTATTATTATTTACCATTCCGGAGAAGCCTCGTCACTCTCGGACTGACGACGATGAATAGTAAGCGGGAACTAGCAGAACGTGGCAACTACACATACAACATACAATGGCCGACGAAAATGAAAGAATTATTGTTTATACAGAAGAGCGAGTGTCAGGGCACATAATTTACCCTCCAATTAAATCGACGAGTTTCCTTTGACTACGCAGATTAATGTGCCAATCATGCCGTACAGTACACTACTGATTAACCAAAACAAAGCGACCTACTGTACTAATTAAACTAAAACAAAGCGATGTGCTCCAATGAATTAACCAAAACAAACCGCTGAGTGATTAAAGCAACTAAAACAAACCATCTACCTCGACTGATTAAATTAACATGAGCCGGAATATGAACTGTGAGGATCAAAGCCCAGTACGAAACCCTGAGAAACACACACACACACACACACACACACACACACACACACACACACACACACACACACACACACACAGACGGGAATTCTAGAGGAAAATGCGCCAAAACGTAATAAAAACAGGTAAAAGAAAATGGACACCTTAAATATTTCAGGCACCTTATATAGAGATCAATGGCAGAAATAAAAACAACTGAAAAAAATGACAAACGTAGGAACAAACTACAAAAAGTAAGAATGATAACAGTGCCACACAGAAACTAATGAAAAATGGTCTTTTGACGCTGTGACTACCTGCGCTGGAGAGAGAGAGAGAGAGAGAGAGAGAGAGAGAGAGAGAGAGAGAGAGTTAGGGTCAGAATGCCAGTGAGTGCAGTTAGAGTTAGAACGAAAAAAAAAAAAAATGCGTAAGACAAGCAAGACCCTAACCTAATACAACTACAAATCATCAGAAAGAGAAGAAGGACGAAGAGAAGGAGGGGAGTGATGATGACGATGCCGAGAAGGAGAAGGTGATTGGTACATAAATATGATGATAACAAAGAAGAATGAAGGAGAAGAAGAAGACAAATAGAAAGGGTAAGAAAAGTGGAGCGGAAAAAAAGGAAAAGAATATAACAGTGACGATGAAAATGAAGACGGAGATGCAGAGGTAGGTATAAAGTTGGACGGGGACAGAAAAGATCGTGATGGGGAGGCTGGAGATGGGGATAGAGAAGATACAGAAGAAGCTGGAGATGGTGATAGAAAAGATCGAGATGGAATAGCTGGAAATGGATGAGATATTGATGGAGAAGCCAGAGATGGAGCCGGAAAAGATCGAAGGGGAAAAGATGGTTACGATTACAACGATGGACACTGCAACAACTGACACTGAGACTTGTGTTCCCTGAAAGGATACAGCAATAACCCCTTCACTGCTGGAGGACCTTTGCAAAGTTCAGTAAAATAGCTTTGTGGTTGCAGAAATAAAATACAAACATGTGTTATCGGACAGTAGCGATTAACTACACAAACAGGCGTATGCAAGTAATTCTGTCGTTAGGTCAAATATAGTTAGCTCATCTTAATATGGTGAACATATTTGTCGTTTTGCAGCTTATTTCATGTCGTTCACTACCAGAATCTGAAAATACTACGGCTATATATTCTTTCAGCACCTCTTTGTGACTAACACCGTACTCTAATGTTACTCTCTCGCTACAACTCGCATTCAGGATGAAGATATAACACGCTCGAGTCCAGGTTAAAAGTGGACAGGTTATGGTACCAGGCTTTTCACTCAGTCCTAAATATTGTGACGGCCAAAATTTCTTCATTGAGTACATATTATGCATTAAAAAAAAAAAAAACGAACTTGCGAGCAAACGAGCGAACAAACGAACGAACGAACGACTGAATGAACAAATAAATAAAAAAGAAGACGAATTATAAAACAATATATTGAAGTATGTAAATAAAGTTGCCTTGGCGTGTGATCTTGACTACCTGACCTGATAGCTGACCGCAACGTTTTCATTCCTAATTTGTTGTTTCTTCATTCTTTTTAAATTCTTCTCTTTTTTTTTTTTTCATTCACTTGTTATTTACTACCCCTCTTTCTTGCTCCTCGTCTCTTTTTGTGCTGTGTGGATGATGTATTATCTAATATCATTTTCATGATTAAATTCAGTTTCAAGCTATTCGAGATTATATTCAAAACTGATGTTATTTTTGGAGCAGGCATGTAAAATGTAAAGCACAAAAATTAATGCATGCTTCCCCTTCCCCTTTCTCTCTAATATATATTAATGTGCTGTTTATTGCTTTTGTCTGTCTGGTGTGTTTTCTTATCCTCCCACTCGACAGAGTGGGCAAGGCACGGATTTTTTCCAGGTAAGGAAGGAGGAGGAAGCGTTTCTAATCGAAAGCGTTTCCATAGGCACCATTACAAAATACTTTTCGGGCTGGCTGTGATATTTCGGGAACGTTACACAAATGTTTTTGTTTTTTCAGTGGGATTACTAAATCTGCACAGTCAGGATTCATAGTCTCTTGCCATGGAGTGTGGGTGTATAGTGTTGCTGTGCTTGTTGTGTCTAGCCATTTACATTCATGAGGACGTCAGCGCCTGTCTGTTTATTCATCTCTGTTAATTTGTCCACCAAACACTCTGTGTATGGGTGTCCGTATGTCTGTCTATAAGCACACACACACACATACACACACACACACACACACACACACACACACACACACACACACACACACACTCTCTCTCTATCACACACACACACACACACACACACACACACACAGCAGGAATAACCAAGATATCCCCATTAACCAAGTGATAAAGAATAAAACCCAAGGAAGAGGCAAGCTTATAAAAGAAAAGAAAGAAAAAGTCAGGAAGGCGGAAGGTGTAAGGGCGTAAAGTTAGAAAAAGGGAGAGACTGTAATGGTGTGAGAGAGAGTGGATCATAAAGAGGAGGAGGAGGAGGAAAGACAGAAGGAAAAAAAGTAAAGATGCTAAGAGAGAGAGAGAGAGAGAGAGAGAGAGGAAGCCGATATGACAGGGCTGGGGGATCGAAGAAGGAAGAAGGGGAGGGGAACATGAAAGGCTTATCAGAAAATCAGTACGATAAATGAGAACGAGAGAGAGAGAGAGAGAGAGAGAGAGAGAGAGAGAGAGAGAGAGAGAGAGAGAGAGAGAGAGAGAGAGAGAGAGAGAGAGAGATGGAAAAGAGAAGACAGGGATGCGAGGGAGGAGGACACAGAAAATGGTGATGGATGAGAAGGAAATGAAGACAAACAGAATCATGAAGAGGAGCAGATAGAGTTGACTGACCTGGATCAAAATAACAGAAGATGGAAGAACGGAATGAAAGAGAACAGAGAAAGAAAGACAGAAAGAAAGGATGAAAGACAGAATGAGAGAGAGAAAGAGGAGAAAGAGAGCAGAATTATGAACTGAGATGTGAGGAGAATATGAAGGAAACGACAGAAGTAGATGAAAAACAGAAGAATACATGATGAAAGAGAATGGAAGAATGGGAAGAGAAGACGGTGAGAGAGAGAGAGAGAGAGAGAGAGAGAGAGAGAGAGAGAGAGAGAGAGAGAGAGAGAGAGAGAGAGAGAGAGAGAGAGAGAAATAATGAAGACAGGAGAATATAAGATGACCAAATGGGATGCGATAAACGGAGGTAAGGAAAAGCTAGGACGAGGAGGGAGGAGAAGAGAGAAAAGGAAGAGAACAGGCAGAAGGAAAACAACACGATGAGTGGAGAAATATTATTAAGGGAGGAGAAATGGAGAGAGGATGAAAGAAGTAACAGACATCAACAGAGAATAAAGAGGAACAGATGAACGTAAGAGGTAAAAAGAGTGATAAGGGTGTTGAAAGAATAACAGAAAACAGAGGAAGAGATGATACAATGAATGAAAGAATGAAATAAAAGAGATGAGAAAGGAGATGAAAGAATAAGAGAGAAGGGAAAGGATATGAAAGAAAACTGAAACGAAAGAAAAAGAGATAAAAGAGAAGAGATGAGAAAGGGAATGAAAAAAAAAAAGAGAAGTGATGGGAAAGGAGATCAAAGAAAAGAGAGGTGAAGGGAAAGGAGATAAATGAAAAGTGGCGAGAAGAGAAAAGAGATAGGGAGGGAAGAGAAGACAGAGTAGAAGGAAGAGAAGGTGATAAGAAACGGAATGATTTCAAATTGAGGAAGAAAACGAAAAAAGGAGAATCAGAAATGGATGAAGTAAAGAGAAAGGGAGAGAAAGGAAAGGAGAAAATGAGAAGAGAGGGTGATGGAGGAGAAAGTAAGAAAGTAAGATAGAAACACGAGGGAAAAGATGCAAAGGAAAGAAAGAGAACAGAAAACATGATGAAAGGGAATGTTAGAAATGGATACAAGGAGAGAATGAAAGAAGGTGAATTAACGCGGGAAGATGGAATAAAGCAAGAAGGGAAAGAAAGAGGAGGGAAGGGAGAAGAAAATGCTAAGTAAAAAAAGATGTGATGAGAAAGAATGACAGATATGGATTAAAAAGAAAAAAGGGGGGGGGGCGGAAAGGAGAGGTAAGATCGGGAGGAGAAGTCAGAGAAAAGGAAAAGAGTAAGAAGAGAGAACATAAGAGAAAAAAGGCATGAGAAAGGAAAATTCGCTAACAGGACATGTTTAATGGAAAAAAGATGGAGAGTAGAGAAGGAAAAGAAGAAGAATAAAGGAAAGAGAAGGTGGAAAAAGAAAGGAAATGAAGAAGAAGAAGAAAGAATGGAAGTTCTGCAGGGAGGAAAGGACTGCCAAGAAAAGAAGAGCGATAGGCGAATGACGATGAAAGGACTAGTAGGAATGGAGGAAAAAGAAAAAAATCCACATAACCGAGAAAAAAGGAGAAAACGAAGATGAACACATTGACAGAAGTGAGTAAGAGGCAAAAGGAAACGAAAACAGATGGAGGTTAAAATTAAAGATTTAAAAAAAAATGGAGAGGAAATCTGTCGACTAAGAGGAATAATTAAAGAATGAAAAGAAAAATGAAGATGGAAGAAATGTTGGTAAATATATGAAGAACAAAAACAGATTAAAGAAGAGAGACAAGAGAGGTGACTGAAGGAATGTCAGAACAATTGAAAAGCAAAAGAAAGAAAGAATGTGATGAAATCAGGGATGAACAGAACAGAAGAAAATCAAAGGAAAGAAAATGGAAGGATGGATTGCCAGTAATGGATATAATGCAATGAGAAATGAAGAGGAAGAATAGAAGATAAAGAGAAAAATAATGTAGAACATATAAGCTATGAAGAGAGTCAGCAGTGAAGAGACTGAAACAATGTTCACTGTATTTGTAGGACTCACCAAAAGGCAAGACTAAGCTTCACAGAAATATTTCATGTAGTAGCATGTCACTAATTACGTGGGATTAGGAGAAGGGGTGATGGAGGGCGAGGAACAGTCAATACTTCCCCACTCTGTTCTAAAACCGCACTGAGAGAGAGAGAGAGAGAGAGAGAGAGAGAGAGAGAGAGAGAGAGAGAGAGAGAGAGAGAGAGAGAGAGAGAGAGAGATGCGTGTCCTGTTGTGGTATCCCAGAGGTCTATAAGCTGAAAGATTATCCGCATTTGTTTGTTTTGATTTACTTGTCTTGGCTGCATTTGGTGACATGTATAATCTCTGCGTAGTTTTTATATCTCGAGGCTTTACGGAAGATGTTACATGAGAGATCCAGCATTACAGTACGACAGACCTCATTGATGGTGTGGCACGGGGCTGGCTGGCGCACGTTAAACTAGTGTAACTCCTGGCTAATTTAAGTGATTCAGAGACAGACCCATTTATAGGTCGGTCCCTGGGAGGGTTTGGCAAAAACTGAAAGGAAGGAATAATGACGAATGAAAAGAAAATGTAGACAGATGATTTACAGATAATAAAAACAAAAGATGGAGGATGGAAGGATAGAGGTAATGACTGACGATCAGAGAAAAGGACAATGGAGGTGGACAGAAGGATAAGGTGATAAAAGTGAAGAAGGGAAAACAAGGATGAATAATGAAAGGATGGAGAAGTGGAATGAAGGATGGCAACACAGAACAGCTGAGGTAAGAGCAGAAAGGAAGAGGAGATGGACGACAAGGAAGAGGAGGAAAGCAGATACAACACATTGATCCTTTCAACGATATTTGCTACAGGGTAAGTTATAGGTAACGTAACTATTGTATAAGTTAAAAAAAGAATAGAAAAGGAGAAAGGCTACCCCTCCCCCAGCGACCTAACCCTTCAGCCGATGCCGGAAGGAAATAGTGCGAAGGACTACAATGCAGCATATAAAAGCTGTTACGGAACTCTCCCAGGAAGGGGGTAATGGAAATCATACTCTACATTAACTATCATGAAAGGGAACGTAACACTGTCAACAATACTTACATGTCAATGTTGTCTTCCTGTTGTATCCTCCAGTCTTTGAAAGGAAAAAAAAAAGTATATAAATTAATAAACACGGATACACACACACACACACACACACACACACACACACACACACACACACTATGCATCAGAAATTCATAATTCAGGAATGAACTATGTAGCTGGGATTAAAAATATAAATTACTTATTGAAGCTTGCCCCCAAAATCAGTCCTATCTGTACAGTGGTATGATGTCTTTTCACGCATTACAAGCTTGGATGGCATGAGAGGAGATAAAAGTAACGGGGATGGTGTGCTGCAATGGTGGTGGGTGGGGAGGCATGACGAGGGAAGTGTACTCTATGAAGCTGGGTGGCATAAGTAGGCCAGGAGTCAAGGCATTCATGGATATAATGTTGCTTCCATGACGAACTGGATGTAACAAGTAGAGACGAGTGGATTAAATGGGTGAAAGAGTTGTGGTTGGTGGGGCACAGTGTGGAAGTATCCCGTGTGAAGATGGGTGTCGCAGATCAGTCTGTTAGGTAAATGTCGTAATTTACTTCTAGAAATTCGAAATGGGGACAAAGGTGAGGGGAACGCTGGTGGAGGGCAGAGGGATAGATGGACTGAAATTGATGTGGGTAGTGAGGGCTGGGCGGAACACGTATACCCTGTGAAA
>NC_137004.1:24499423-24534423 GCF_032717465.1 Coenobita brevimanus
TATATATATATAGTGCTGATGTCGGGTGTCTGCCCTTTCCTCTCCTCCATCCTTCTTTCCATCCATCCTCTTCTGTCTTCTTTTCCTTCATTCTTTCCTTGTCCTTCTACCTACGGGTGACTTTACACTCTCTCTTCTGTCTTTCTTTCCTTCATTCTTTCCTCTTCCTTCTGCATGTGGGTGACTCTACACTGAGTGACAAGCCAAATGGTTTCCTGCACACCAGGAAACCATTTACTACGCTGGGTGATAACCATATAACCAAATTTTGGCGCCTGGTGGCTTAGTGGGTAATAACGGTACTCCAATCGGATTGAGCCGGTGAAGGTTTATATCCAAGGGATGGTTGGGGTTGATTGCTCATGTAATGCCACACAGGGATGAGTAAGGCTGGTCACTCGCATCTTACATGTCGGGACCAACTGTCAAGCCCCGGGCTCCTACGCTCCTCATGGAGCAATGTGGCATTGGATGATGGATGGATGGATGGATGGATACACACACACACACACACACACACACACACACACACACACACACACACACACACACACACGAGGCCTTCAGCCTCTCAATGATTTCACCAAAATCCTAAAAATGTCATATATTGGCCAACAATAGCACACCATCCCCACGGGAGCGAGCGCGGAAACACACACACACACACACACACACACACACACACACACACACACACACACACACACACACACACTTTACTTGTCTAAGCAACTTTGGCCCACATTCGCCGTGACACTTTCCGTAACTCATGGGTTCATGGATGATTGTTATTGGTATCTCTGAAATTTGCTCTCATTCACCTATAACATATTGCCCTTTATTTTTATTTTTTTTTTATTTTTTTTTTTTTTTTAAGCACAAATGGTAATGTGGGATGGTCTCCGTTTGTTTATTTATCGTGCCTGTATCATACCGCTTTTGCAGCTTCTTCATTTCTCTTATCGTTTTTGCGTGATGCTCCTTGCAAAGTTCGTCAGTCATCATCACATCATTGTCATCGTCATCATCATGGGAATGTCATGGTCAGGGAGTTGGCTGGAGACGATTCTGTCTGTGTTTCCCGTCCCAACATGAAGCGTAATGAAAAGACAGTTACGGAGACAGAGAGGTAAGTGTGAGGCCTTTGACTTCCCAGGTTTTGCTAAGCTCCTAAAAATGACAAAAACTGCTAAAAAAAAAAATACTTTCCTGAGTAAATTTTGCCCAGCTTCGCCGTGGACTCATGGATCGCAAAGAAAAGTATTCTTGAAATTTCCTATCATCTTTCTATGATGGATTCCCATTTTTCAACAGTTAGACGGCAAACTGGGGTGGCTTCAGGGTTCTTTTTCCTTGAAGTACACTCCAAACGTCCATTAACAAGTTTATATCTCATACCATTTTTGCTTTATGATCCGCACAACGATTGCATTACAGACGGGCACACATATATCTATCTATCTGTTTATTTATGAGAGAGAGAGAGAGAGAAAGAGAGAGAGAGGATGAAAAGGAGGAGAAGGAAATGGGAAAAAAAAGGACAGAAGAGCTGAATGAAAAATAAAAAGTACAGAGAAAGAGGAATATGGTTAGACAGCGAACAAATCGGTGAGAAGAGAGAGAGGGAAGGATGGACGGAAAAGTGAGAGAGAAGAAAGAAAATTGGAAGAAAAATTAGGAGGAAAAATAAGACTCGTAATAAATTGAATGAAAGAAGGATAAGCAGATAGGCAACGAAAAAGGAAGGGCCGAAAGCCAGGGAGTCTAAAAACGAGACTGGTAGGGTAGGAAGCAACGAGGCAGAAAGGCATACAGAGAGGGAATACAGTAGGGGCGAGGAAGGAAAGGTAGAGAGCAAGAGGAAAGGTATGGAGCGAAAGAGGAAAGACAGAGGGCGAGGGAAGGAGTTAGGGAGCGAAGGAGGAAGGGTAGAGACTGAAGGAGGAAATGTAGGAGGCAAGGTAGATAAGATGATCGAGGCAAGAGAGAATAGGGAACGACAGGGGAAGGTAGGGAGCGAGGAATAAAGGGTAGGGAGCGAGGGAGTGAGGGGGTGAGGAAGGGAGAGGAGTCAGTACAGCGCCGGTTGTTGGAGAGGGAAGGTGTGCGCCCCCAGATTCTATCCTCTCTCACTGGCACCTCATCATCTACACCCCCACCCCACCCTCTATCTCTCCGGGGGGATGACACATCCAGCCTTAATTATGACCTAATGACGTGTGATCAAAGGAACCGGATTTAGCGCCCGGAGATACTGATGAGAAAAAAGTTTGTCGGGAATCTGCTAAGCGGTTCAAACGTTAAGTGGCCTCAGATGATTATGCTAATGTGCTGATTGGAAGGAAAGTAGTTAATGATGGCTTTCAATCTGCGTGACTGCGGATAATCGAAGGGTTACGCGGCGATTTAATGCACTGATTGATGGTTTATAACAGTACCCCGTCCCTGGATATAAGCAGACCGCAAGAAAATCCAGCCATGAGTGATGAAAGTTGCGGTAGAGAATTTTACTCGGCGCGACACCAGTGGCCGGGGGGAGGTGAAGGACATTGCCAGGGCAGAGTGGACATCCTTCCCTCACCTCCTGACACCAACACAGCGCCGGGGATGGTCATGGCAAACGCTTCCTCGCCTCAAAGAAAATTCCCTCGCTAGTAAAATGATCTTGGCCGCTTCCACGTGTCTTCCCTCGTCTCTCTGGGTTCAGTCGGTGGTTCCCTTCCTTGTGTTTCTCTCCTCCTCCCTCCTGCTTCCCTCCTCGGCTCTCTCCTCCTCCTCTCATAGGTTCCTCATTCCTCCGGCACAAAACTTTGAAATTTCGTCTGGGGAGATGGCTAAAGAGAGCAATGTCCCCATTACGCCTCGGCTTCAGTTTTCGGACATATATAACAGCAATAATAGCTCATGGACTACTCTTTCCCCTCAGTCACACAAGCCTCCCACATTTCCTCAGTTCACAGTCCCTCAGTCTAAAAGACTTCCTACAATCCCACCCACACTTCCTCGATACACAAGCCTCCCTACGATTTTATCCCTATTCTCTCGATATCCTACACCCAGACCCACACAAAGTACTGGCCTCACCAAGATTTTATCCCTACTTTCTAATCCCAAGCGCTCCCCCACAGCCTCACCCACAACCATCCCAAAGCTCACACGGGTCCCTACAATTCCACAATCCAACCACACTTTCCACTACACAGCCTCCCCTCTCCTTCCTCCTCCCTTACCAGTACCCAGGGTATCCCCAGGAGGCCTCACCAAACTCATGAAATCAGGTCGCCTTTCAAAGAGCCATCGGGAAGCAAATCGGGCCCCTTTCATTCAGATCCCGGCACGAACCTCCATCGGGGAACCCATCAAGCCTCCGGGACTCGTCGGTCGTTCCGCGCATTCAGGTGGCATTGCTATCGTGGCTGTGGACGACAATCAAACCGAGACGAACTGCAGGAGCGGTACGGAGCTTTGTAAAATAGTTCCGCATAGTTTCGAAAGCGGTGAATTTAGTCCTAACATCACTAGGGTAAGCACAATTTCCCTCTCAGATCCCCCAAGTAACGTCTCTGTTAGTGGGTCTGCAGGTTACGTGGCGCCTGCGAGTGGAAATAAAGCTCATAACCACATGGAAGGAAGCGAGGATGAGGTTGCGACAGCCGGTAAGGAACGGTGCAGACAGAAAGTGAATCCGGCCAATAATACGACTCTTGGCGCAGAAAAAGGCTTGTGTGCCAAATCTGAGGAAGGCGAGGACGCGGAGTCAAGGTTGGGGGAAGGGAGAAGTTATGGCAAACGCTTTATCTCTCGCTGGTTTACAAGAAGGGGAATGAAGGGAACAGAATGGGTGAGCAGGAAGATAAGGGAGGAAAAAGAGAAGGAAGAGGGCATGAATGAGGAGGAGGAGGTGGAGCAGGAAGAGAAAAAGAAAAAGGAGAAGAAGCGTGAAGAAGAAGAGAAAAATGATGAGAAAGAGAAGAAAGAAGAAGAGCACAAGGCATGGAAAGAGGAGGATGAAAGCAGAAAAGAAGTGAGAATTACAGGCACCGTTCCACATCATAAGCTCGAGGCAAACACCATCAGAAAACGACAAGACGAGAGGGCGTCGGCAGCGGCTGGAACCAATCGCGCGGACACCAAAGAAGTGGGAAGAGCGACAAGAACAGAATGGGGAGGAAATGGAGAAACGCAGAGGAGAGGGACGACGGAGGAGGCACCCCGAAATAATGAACGCGTGTCTGGAAACATAAATGACTTCAGAGGGAGGGAGATTAGGGAGACGAAACTGCGAGGAATCGAAATGGATGATGACAAAAAAGTGGACCAAAGTAAGGAAGGAGGAAAGATATACAGACCGTGGAGAATTGAGAGATGGAGAGAAAAAGTCGAAATGAATGGAGGAAGAGAAGGAGATGGAGGTAAAGCACAACGGAAGAGGGGGATCGATATAAGGAAAGGGAGAGGAGGTGGTAGAGAGGAGGATCAGAAAAGATGGGCAGATACGCCTGAGACAGAACAAAAGGAGAGGAGAATGAAGACGAAAGGAATCGAAAAGGAAAGAAAAGAGCTCAGTATAAATACAGGGAGAAGAAGAGAAAAACTGAGAGGTGTGGCTGAAAGAAAAGAGAATATTCCGGGAGAGGAGAGACGAAGGAGGAAGGAAAACTCAAGGGGAGAAAAGGGTAAAGTAAAAAGGGAACTAAGAAGGGAAAGAGAAAAGAGAAAAAAGGAAAGAATAGAGGAAAAAAGAACAGAGAAGCAATTGAGAAAAGACATCCAGCAGGTAGAGAAAAATATAAATGAGAAAACAGTGAAAAGGGAAAGGAGAGAGAAAAGAACATGGTTCCGGGAGGAGAAAGTCCTGAGACGAGAGAAGACGAAGAAGGACGAGAGGGAGACTGACAAAGAAAAACTACGGGGAGACAGAAGGGCAATGACAGAGGGGCGGCAAGACAGAAGGCAAAGACAGGAGGCAAGGTTATGTACAGGAAAACAGAGGCAAGGGGGAAAAGAATCGAAGAGAATGGAAGAGGATTGGAGATGCACAGAAATGAAGGTGTTCAGAGAGGAAGTGGAAGAAAAGAGAGTAGAATATTTGGAAGATAGGAAAATGAATGTGGGAAGTGAGAGGGAGGAAGAGCAGAAGAAAATAAATATGGGAAGACAGAGGGAGGAAGAACAGAAAAAAATTAATGATTTGCAAGAGACAGAGATATCGAATAACAGACAGAAAGTGAAAGGTAAACCACTGCAGATGGAAAGGGTGAAAACAGAAGCCATAGAAGTGACGAAAAGTGTGGCAATGGGAGGCAAGGAAATGAAGAATGAGGACAAAAAGGAAAATAATGAATCTGGGAATGGAGAAACAGTGGAAAACAAAGAACAAAGAGATAGGGAGGGCACGGAAAAGACAGAACTTCGAAAAGGAAAGGCAGAGAAAGACAAAGTACTGAGGCAAGAAAGAACGATAACTAAGGACGTGCAGTTGAGAAAGGAACAAGCGGCAGTGGCAGCAAGAGGATCAAGAAAAGAGAAAGAGAAACTTGACAAGATGAAACTTGGGAGGGATGAAGAAGTAAAAGAAGAAGCAGAGACGAAGAGAGAGAGGGAGGAGTGCAGACCTAGAGGGAGGAGAAAAGACGAAGCTAAGAGAGATACCATTCATGTCTTTCACGTCTCGCCATTCAGTCTTGACCTCGATTTTCAAGAGACTTACATCCGCCCTTCTTCCAGACTCTCAAGGCCTTATCTTCCGACCCCTAGCTCCCTCGTTCGCCCCTCCAGCCCTCACCTGCGTCCTTCCAGCCCTCATCTCAACCACTCTAGCCCTCTCCTCCAAGTCTCAAAGCCTCTCGTTCGCGCCTCCAGTCCCTTTCATCATCCTTCTAATCCCCTCCTTCAAGCTTCCAGTCATCACTACCAGTCATCTAACCCTTTCGTCCAACCTTCTCGCTCTCTCCTCCATCCCTCCAATACTTTCTTCCATCCTTCCAGCACTCTTCTTCATCCCTCCAACAGTTTTCTCCGTCCCTCTAACACCCTCCTTCATCCCTCCAGCTCAGTCCTCTACCCTTCCAGCTCCATCCTCCACACCAATCAGCTGCCGGAATCAGACACGGAAAAGGCGAGAATAGATTCATTAGCGGGCTCAATCAGAAGGCTAAACACGGACGGGGATCTTGGGGAGAATTCATTACCCAGGAGGATTGCTTTAGGCGTGGGAAGAAGAGTAGGAGGGGAGAACTGGCGAGGGGAGGAAAGTGGGGATGCGAGGGATATAGGCACGAATGAGGGGAAATTAGGGGGACGTGGGAGAGACTCTGAAAACAGGGAACTTCAAGAAAAGCCACAGGGAAGTGAAAAAGAAAAAGAACCCCTCCAAGAAAAAGCATTCGGAAACGAGAGAAAGAGGAATGATATGGACCTGGAAGCTATTGAAGGGGAGGGGGATGAAGCCTCAGGTCACAGGTCCTACCCAGTACTCCGAAACTCG
This sequence comes from Coenobita brevimanus, assembly GCF_032717465.1. Classification (NCBI taxonomy): domain Eukaryota; kingdom Metazoa; phylum Arthropoda; class Malacostraca; order Decapoda; family Coenobitidae; genus Coenobita; species Coenobita brevimanus. Next base: position 24,505,911 of record NC_137004.1, read on the forward strand.
CGGGCGGAGAGAATATTCAAACAGCGGGAAATACTGACCAAACACAGGACCCAGAGCAACGAGATTGTGAGGCCGAGAGAAGGGACGAACTTAACCATGGACGACAACAGCTACCCGACCCAGCACCAAATCCGCAAGAAGAACGAGAACCAGAGACCAACCGGGTACGGAGTGAACGGCGACGGCTCTCTGTTCCACGTAGGGGTGAATGGAAGTAATATTAGAATGAACTCCCGTGGTACTCAGACCTCCTCTTCTGCTTCTGCTGACGTGCTGGTGCTGGACACAGAGGGGTCAGTTCGAATCCCGTGTTACGTGGTGATCTTCCTGCTGGGCGTGGTGGGCAATACGCTGGTCATCGTCACGCTGCTCCAGAACCGCAAGATGAGGACTATCACCAACGTCTTCCTCCTCAACCTGGTGAGTATCGTGAACAGCTACCCCGGGACACAGGAGAACCACACTATATTTTCTTCCAGTTCTCAAGTAGACCCATTTTCTGTGCTGATATGATTTCCATTTACCAGTCTGAGACAATTTCCATACAGAGAGAGAGATTTCTTTCTGATCTGTGTAGTGGTTTCCAATCCATTTTTTTTTATTCCGATCACAGGAGCTGCTTATAGTTCGTCCATCTGAATTCGACGGAGATTTTCCACCATTTTGCAGCTCATGTCCATTTACCATTCTGACACTATATCTATTCCGAACGATTTACATTATTTCAAGAATTTCCCCAAACAGAACCATCTTTCATACTGATCTATAACCCGTTACCCCAGTCTATACTTCAAAATTTATAAGAGTCCCGTATCGGTCCATATGCCATTTTTTCATGCAAGTTCTCTATTCCATTTTGTTTCCCATGACGACCTGTTCCTCAGTATTTCACTCTGTTACTCTGTTATACTTTGATCCTCCTTATCTCAATGTTCAAACCATTACTCGAGTCCAATTCATTTTTCTATTCCATTTTTTTCCATTCCAGTTCATTTTTCTTTCCAATCCACTTTCCCCATCCGGATGTATTCTTCTTTATTTCAGTTAATGCTTCTGTTTAAATCCACTACTCTACCCAATCCATTTCTTTTTCTTTGCTCGAGCCAATTATTAAAATCAACTAGATTTTCCTGGTGGTACGTGGGGGCGCCCATCACCCATTAACCTGATGTAGTGCTACTTCTTCATGTCTACTGTTTTTTTATCTGTGACTCTCCTCCACTTTTCCTATTTCTCCCATCTTTCTGCCACTATGTGAATTGGGTGGGGAGCAAATGCGGCATCCACCCAGGAATCAAACGTCCACACTAAATCCCGCGACTCGTTATGGCGTGGCGTTTTTAGCCGCATGGGATCATCGATTCACTATACGGGACGGCCCTGCAGGTGCAGTTGCTTGCCTGTGGTTGATGGGTCCGCTCGAACAGACACACTGGGAGAGCACAACAGCTACAACAACAACTCGATTTTCCGTTATTCACATCCATTTTCCATTCCCATCCAACCCAATCTATTTTCTTCACTCGATCCCATTTTTCACGCCACTTCATATTTACATTCCTGTCTATTTTCCACACAAGTTCATTTCCCAGTATTCAAATCTATTTTCCATTCCAATCCATTTTTCTATTCCAGTCACATAAGCCGCCCAGTAGGGACCAGTCAGGCGGCTGCATTCGTCTTCTTTCGTATGTTCTTTTGTTACCTTTTTCCATTTTTTTTTTCATTCTGCTCAGATTTCCATTTCAGTCAAAATCTATTCCAGGCAGTCTTCCATCCTAATCAGTTTTCCATTTCGATTAATATTCCTTTACGATCAATTTCCCATTCCAATCAATTTTCAGCACAAACCAGTTTTTCATTTCAGTTAATTTTTCATCACGAACATTTTCTCTTCTAAACAACTAACTTACCACACTGATCAGTTTTTCATTCCAATCCAGTAAAATTTTCATTCCAACATACTTTCCTTTTCAATCAGTTTTTTTCATTCCAATCATCTTTTCATTCTAGTCAGGTTTCTTTCCAGTCACCTTTCCCATTGAATCAGTTCTTCATTCCAATAAACTTTCCTATTGAATAAGTCTTTCATTCCAATCAACTTTTCATTCCAGTCAATTTTTCACTCCAACCAACTTTTCATTCTGGCTAATTTTCCATTCCAATCCACATTCCTTTTCTGTCAGATTTTAATTCCAATCAACTTTCCATCCTAATCAGCTTTCGACTCCGATCCGGTTCCCATTCCGATCCTCTTCATTTAGAGCTAATGTCACTCTCGTCTCCCGTATTCTTTACTTTAAAACGATTCTCCCAAGTTTGCCACTCCAATAAATTCCGCTGCAATAAAATTTGGTGAGCAAGAGACTGTACCTTACCACTCCCATCTGGTGTTAATGCTTCTAGTTATAATGCTATCAAATTCTGAACGATTTATACACACACACACACACACACACACACACACACACACACACACACACACACACACACACACACACACACACATCTATCTATCTATCTATATACTTGTATATATATATATATATATATATATATATATATATGTGTATATATATATATATATATATATATATATATATATATATATGTGTATATATATATATATATATATATATATATATATATATATATATATATATATGTATATATATATCTATATATATTTCATAGGATGCAAACCGATCTTCCCGCTAAAATTTTGTCACATACTTTTATTCTTTCATTACGGTGGCGTCTTTATTTTGGTTATCTTTAAGTCTATTTTACTTAGTTTTTGTGAAGCTTTCCCAACTGGAGGCAAGAATGACTATAACGCCCTTTCGGGGCTGAAAAGGTTAATGCTAAATAATCAGCTAGTTCACTAGGATGACGTTGTTTTTTCACATTTTATTTTTGCTTCATCAAACCGACTTTATTCGACTTAGGAGAGACTTTCGAACTAGATGGGTCTGATAACACCGTCTATAGCCCCTTCAATACCAGGGCTTTCTCTTGAGCTAATATCTCTGGTGATCGTAAGAATGAAATGAATATAAGTGGCTTCCTTAGGCTTAAGAGATTAATGCCATCTAATTAACCTCTTCATTTCTGTGACTTTTTTCATTCTTGTCATCTCAAAATTATTTCCATCAACTTGGTAGCGTTCTTATAAACTGAAAAAAAATCGTCTGGTAATAGCACTAAAATATATTAGGTCGTAGTCAGAGTGGCAGAATTAGATTACTGTATTGATTTTTCGGTTTTACCATTCCTAGTGTATTTAAATCTCACAAAGTTTAATGAATATTCTGTTCAACAAATGCAGTCCCACTTTAATCCCACTTTTATGTAGAAGTCGGAGTGCAATTAAATTCTTCCATTCTGATCAAATCACATTTAGTTATATTTATTCCGCAGCTTATGTGGGGAACTGGTTATATAATGCCGTAAATCCGATTCTGACAACATACATAACATGTAAGTATCAGGAGGACGTGGAAGCCATTAAAAATATCTAGATTTAACTACTGATATGATGCAGTATTAAACGAGGAGACCCACACAGCAAAAAAAACTAACAATAACAACAATGGAAGTAGTAGTAGTAGTAGTAGTAGTTGTAGTAGTAGTAGTAGTCGTAGTAGGAGTAGTAGTAGCAAGAATAATAACAACCTGCTCAGTACAATTATCACCATTTTCATGTAATTCTTGCTACGTCCAAGCAAATTAGTTCAGTTTAGGCAAGACCTCTCAGAGTGAAAGTGTTAGCTATACCATTCCACTAAGCCCGTCACCACAACGCCACCTTCTTTAGTTCATTCTTTGTACAGCCAGATGGATTTTAGTCAACTTATTGGAAAGTCGTATCGTGGTGACAGGCTCATTGAGTAACACGCAAACAGCTATCCATTCGAAAATTCAAGTACACACACACACACACACACACACACACACACACACACACATTCCGGTCGATCCCTGTCCTTTGACTGATGGTTCTAAAAATTAAATCATTTTTGCCTGACCCTCAACCCTTTTCCCAAGTTTGCTCTGAACTGGATAAACAAATTGATTTTGCTACGTCAACGTTTGAAGCCCGGTGACCTTAAAAAACAAAGCTTTATTCAATAGTTGATCCTTAACCCGTCCACCAAGTTTGACTGAAATCAGATAAAAACTCTATTTCACACACACACACACACACACACACACACACACACACACACACACACACACACACACACACACACACACACACTTTTTTCAGTTTTTTGTTCACCTAGCGGCTCGTCTGCCTATTCATCTACCCTTCACCCGGTCACCTGGCCCTACAGCTCACCTTTTATCTTGGAAAAAACTGAGAATCGTTCATTCTTATATCTGCACGTGTCCCTCTGCATTTTTCGTATTTGCTTCTCTGGGCTTATTTTTGATGGTCCGTTCCCTAAAGCCCAGCAGTGTTCTTTCGTGCCACTTTCCTTCACACTCCACCTGTTTACCGCTGATACCCACCATCCATACTGAATACACAATAACGCTGCCTCACGTAGCACTGGCAACCACTTCCGCCAGGGAAAGCCGTTTTATTTTACTGGTGCTGCGACAAGACGATTTTTATTCTGCTAAGGATACTATTTCCGTACTGGGGGAGTTTTGACACAGCCTCCACTGACTGCTTCATTACAAGTGATAGCCCCTGAATCTGAATAAAACCGACTGGAAATAGCAAAAATAGATACTAAAATACATGATCGAATTGATGGGGTTAACTCTGTACTATGACGATTTTCTTTTTTTTTACGTCAAGTATTACCCGAACAGAAATTTCAATCACCTTATAAAAACTCCCAGTAAATTAAAGGTGGTCTAGAAACAGCTTCCATAATCCCTTCAGAACGAGGATTTTTTCTTTTTACTTCCTTCTTCCAGCCTCCAGACGATTTTAGTTAAGTTTGGAGAACCCCGCAGTACTTGTAGCAAAATGGGTACAAGGAGGGGAATTAATCTGATGAGGTCGAAATATAAATGGTTGAAAAGTGTATCACGTTTTTACATTAGAACTACTGTAAAAAGAAAGGACCTTGGTAGTGAATGTGGTAATCCGTAATCTGATCTCGCCGTGTGTTGTGCCTTCATTTTCATCGTAAAAATACTCGTTCATAATGCCAGGAAATAATGGTAAGGTCGAAAAAGGCAATACCAGCCACAGTACACACACACACACACACACACACACACACACACACACTCAACGAAAATATATAGGTCAAGGTATGGGGGGGGAAATCAGATAAGGTAACCGAGAATTTCCTCCTGACGAAAATACGCGACACCTGATTGGGAACATTATTTACCTCCGACGGACGGTACGAACATGGACGATATTTTTTCCTTACTGGCAAATTGGTCACACTCCCATGAACTTTCGTGATCCTTTCTTTATTATCACATTTATTTTAATTCTCCGGTACAGTGACTTGGTTCATATATTTCATTCTTTTACCTCCAGATAATTTTGTTAGGACTAGATGAGATTTATCAAACTGGAAGAATTGCTGTACATTATAGCCTTTCTTACGCCTTCATTTCTAGATGCTGTTAGCTTGAAAGTAATCGTCTGAATAAGAATACAGTAACAAACACGCCTTCGGGTTAAGGGAACAAATTTTGCGGTTTATTTCGCCGTAGATAGATAAAATTAATGGATTCCTATTGCTAACCTTGCACACGTTCAGCCATACAAAAAGCATATATTCTTTTAATTTCATAAGGTTATTATGTAAATGGATGATATTTCGGGTTATTTTTCACACTGTTAATTTAATGTCCCTCTCCGTCACGTTGTGTGGGGCTTATGTCAGTTTCGTGTACATATTAATCACGAAAAAAGCTCGTTTGTGTGCATAGGGGTGGACTGGTGCGAGTGGGAGTGGGGGAGATGGAATGGTGAATAGAAGAGGAAAGAAGGGATACCAGGAAAAGAGAGGGAAGAACGGGAAATGGGTAGAGAAAGAATGGAGGTGGAAGGACAAGGATGGAGGAGGATGAAAACTGGGTAAGGTGGAAGGGAGAGGAAATGAGTAGGATGGGTAGGAGAATAAGAGGAAATGGGTAGGGTGGAAGGTAGAGGAGGGAGAAAATGATTAGGGTGGAAAGAGAGGCGAGAGGAGGGAAATTGGTAGGTTGGGAAAAGAAGCGTAATAGGTAGGAAGGGAAGAGCGAGAGCTGGGTTGGCCGAGTTGCCAGAAAGGCAGTCTCATCTGTTTTTGTCTGTTACACAGCCACCACTCCGTTTTGTTCGTATGTGTGTTTGTTTGTATAGCAGTGCAAATTATAGAGCAAACGCTCTTTGACTAAGGACACTGAAACTTCAACAGTGTACCAAGAAGCCGAACAGGCAACTAAAATGCTCGTGAGACAGGGGTCAACCACTCACTTGTGGAAGATTTTTTTTTTTTTTTCTCACCATTGATTTGGAACTTTGACTTATGGCCTTCATATACCAACGTGACCTAGATACGGTTAACAGTTACCATCAAAATGAAGAACAGGTTTCTACGTAGAGAATAAAAAAGTAAAAGTCTGAACAGACGGACAGAAAATAAGGATGGGGCAGCGCTTGAGCACAGGTTGACAAAGAACGGTCCGAAGGTCATATCCGGCCTGTCATATAACATGTATCCCGTCACTGCGCTCAGAAATGGAAAATGCTGCAGCAATTTCAGTCTCATAGGATATTTGAAATATATCAAGTGAATGTGCTTCTGCGGAAGGAGAGAGAGGACACTGCCAAAAAAGTTACAAAAGATACTTCTTTTAGTAAACTGCATCTGTTTATATGTTTAGCAGAGTTCCAGTTAACCATAATTCGGAGTAGTCTCTGTCCCCGCTTAATAAAATCGTCAGCCGTTAGCCAGAACAAAGTATCAAATTAACAGTATTCCCTACGGTGTTAGAGTATTATGCTAAACACAGAGACCCTATTGCATATCGCTCTTTTTATGGGAAAAAAGTTCATTGTCCTTTCCTTTGTGTGTGTGTGTGTGTGTGTAATTCACCGGGTAGGTCAAGATCACTTGATGGTCATGATCGTCAGCTTTTACCCTCCCGGAAGGGAGCTGAGAGCTCATTTTGTCCGATCTAGGAGCAAGGCTGTGACCTTCATACACGCACACACCCGTCCCCTTGCTCAAGGGGGACAGTAACCACCCACTTCGTCAGTGAAACTTTTCGCAACCTGAGCGAGGCGCGAACTCCCGTCCACCAGTTGGCAAGCGAGAACGTTACCACTGCACCAGCGAGCGGTGTGTGTGTGTGTGTGTGTGTGTGTGTGTGTGTGTGTGTGTGTGTGTGTGTGTGTGTGTGAGATATTGTTATATCAGCAACAAGTACAGAAATACTAAACAGAAGCAGGGCAATATGAGGGTTTACAAATATAAAATACCATACAGGGCTTCGATAGCGTAAGGCACTTTGCTTGCAAAACTCGTTAGGAATGAAAGGCTGGCCGGGCCGCTCCTAGAGATGCTCCATCATATAAAAATTTGAATATTCTTCATTAATCTTTTGACTGTACTGACACCTTATTAACTCCCGCCAAATTAAGGTGGACGAGTATAATTATGTATTCACCCTTGTATGCCTGACTGTTTGTTTCTCCACGAGAGATATCAAATTTATTGATGGATTTCTATAAAATTTTTAAGATACCTGGGTTATAGGCCAAGGAAGAGCTAATTGTATTTTGGCGATGATCTGAGCTGAATCCCAGTTCTGCGCGTGCGTGCGTGCGTGCGTGCGTGCGTGCGTGTGTGTGTGTGTGTGTGTGTGTGTGTGTGTGTGTGTGTGTGTGTGTGTGTGTCAATGGAACTTAGGGTTTTGGTCTAGGTAAGAGAAGAAAACAGATATGAACTATAAAATTACACGCTCTTATACAAACACATCGATAAACACACCTACGTACATTCATACACACACGCACACACATACACCCACACATACACACATACACCCACACATACATACACACACACAAACACACACAGATAGATATAGTAGCAGATAGAGAGATAGCGAGATAGACTTATATACGAGTATATATATATATATATATATATATATATATATATATATATATATATATAAAGAGAGAGAGAGAGAGAGAGAGAGAGAGAGAGAGAGATGAAAAGCGAGTCAAAATGAAAATAAAAATCCAGGCCAAAAATCCTATAGCTGATGCGAGTACTTCTTTGCGGCTTTACCACGAGGATGTGCCATGGCTGAAATCACTACCACCGAACCACAGCGGCAACTCCCAGCGTATTTACACACTAGTCAGGTTTGCACTTTGACCGATTTACGATAGGTTAAACAAACTGAACTCCGTACTCAGTTTCTAGTTTTGTGTACGAAAGTCGCAGCAACACTTAATGAAGCGCTTGTTTTCCTTAATGAAAATTCCTTTTGAGTTATAATTTTATATTGGGGTATGTTCACGTACGATGACAACGAAGAATATCTAGACTATCAGAACTCAAGACTCTGTAGCAAGCTCATCTGACTTCCATACATAATGAGTGGTTAAATCATTGATTGGTATTACATTCCGGTCCAATAAAATGAATGCATTACGCGAAACACCAAACTCTCGTGGCGCCCGGAGGTTAATTTCCAGCTACACTCGATTTTTTTTTTTTTTACTGGGTCAGGTTTAGATGAGGTTAGTTTAGGCTTGTCTTTTAACATTACGTTATTCTAGGCTGTTAGATTTCGCTTTCGTTAGGTTAAATTATGCTGTTTACTTAGTTTATGTTGGTTTAGGAAAGCATGACCATTCTGGGAGGAGAAAGGTTAGTGTACGATGCAATGGCGGCTTACACTTGAAAAATAAGTCGCCCCAAGCCTTCCTGGTGCCTGTATGGCCAAGCACGTAATGACTATGAAGTGACCTGACCTTGCCAATGTTTGTTTGTTAGGTTTTAGCCCAGGGTACTCATTAACCCCATCATTATGATAACGTCAAGTCTTCATAATTAACATCTTATTACCTCCAGGCAATTTTATCCAGCATATGGCAGCTTTCTCGAAGTGACGGGATTAGAAAGTCTCCATTAACTCCTTCAGAATTATGATGTATTTCACATGTTTTCCTTTTTAAAACCATCAGCTGATTACATGCAGGGTCGGGAAGGCCTCTCGTAGTGAGCGGGAGAAGGGACATGATTGTCAGTCAGCGTTCTGATTCTCCGTTTACATAAGGGGCGTTTTGAACCTAGCGACATAATTTTTCAATCATGGAGAAGTTTTTAATACTCGTCAGCTGTTAACGCTTCAGCACAAGGACTTTTTTTTAATTCCTGCTGCTGTACTGTCAGGCGATTATATCCAATTGTGTGGAGACCTCTCACTGTAAATGAGTTAATTAAGGCAATATATAACTCCTCCAGTCCCTAGGATACTCCAAGATAAAGAAATCATTCGTGCGTAGCACCAATATACCAAAAATAGCAGGTGGGAGTAACGCAGCCGGTAATCGCATTCTTTACCTTTATTCATACTGTTAACTGTATAGCATTTCCGTCAGCGGCGGAAAATAATAATTCTTACTGAGTGGAAATTATGTAAATGAGTAACGCTATGCTTTGTCACCGGCGATTTAGCTTTACTTTTTCTCTTTAAAAATGCGGGCCGAGAGTTTATATCACTCTTGTTTGAAGCTGACATTTGCATGCAGAAATGATCTTGTGATTTGGAAACGTAACTAGCCTCTGAATTAAAAAAAAAATGAAAAATTTTTTTTTTTGTTGTCTTCTTCATTCCTACTTGCCCTGGTAATATTTCAGGACCGAATGGAAACCTGCTATTTTTCATCTTCACTATCCTCATCATCTGCATCATCATCATCATCATCATCATCATCATCATCATCATCATAATCCACATTTCCACCTAAAAATATGAGGTGAGAAAGAATGCAGAAACAAAGAAAACAAGGTGGATCAGTCAGCGCAACACACTAATCCATCAACTGTCCTAAGGGCTGAATATTTGACTCTGCCATGTTGTCATAAAGACTTTGTAGTTACTTGTAGAGAAGTATATTTTAGACTTGTGGTCGAGCGGCTTTTATATCTTGTAGTAGCTTCCCCACCAGATGTCATGTAGTGACGGGAGAGGTAAAGAATAGTATGGGACTATTTTTATTTGTCTTGGAAATATTAAACAGGTCTCTCACACGGAAAGAGTATAAGTCCCGGGTAGCTACCTCCCTGTCTCGCTATCTCTCTCTCTCTCTCTCTGTTCTAAGGCTAATCTCCGTCTCGACCTCTCTCTAGGGTCGCTTGTCTCCTTCTAAACTCTCTTTCCTAATATCTGGTGTAGCAGGGGTGTGTCACGTGTGTTCCTCATGGATGGAAAGCTTAAGGAGCCTGTGTGTGAGTATGTGTGTATATGTGTGTGTGGTTACCAGATCTTTGTTCACGAGAGGACTGCTGACAGCTAACTGCATCATCTCCTTACTGGCCGCTGTCGTCAGCTTTCCTCAGTGTTAAGAGTGTGTAAGCATGTTTAGCACTGCTCGATTCTCGCAGACACAACACCTTCTCATCATCTGACTCCCTGCTTCTATCTGTCTCTCTATCTATCTATTTATCTATCTATCTATTATGTAGTCCTACAATGTAACCTTGACCTTAGACAGATTACTTTCAAAACTCAGATATTTATTCTTGCCTAACCCTTGGTCCTTCCACCAACTTTGGTTCAAATCACATCAAAACGATGCAAACATCATTTAAGACTTCAGAATCTTGGCTTTCCTTGGATGCATACCCATTTACTTACTTTAGTTTTTTTTTACTTTCAAGCTATTTCTAGTCTCATTATTATTATTATTATTATTATTATTATTATTGGCAAGTGTGGGGCAGGGATGAAGGTGAGCAAATATCGGCCTGAGGATCATGCCCGGCCAGGGATGAGATTCGCGAATAAATTTATGATCACTGCCCAGTCACAGCTATATTTTTTTTTTTTTTTTTTTTTTTTTTTTTTTTTTTTTTTTGAAGGGTGGATAAGATGGCGAGTGTCCAAAGTTTTCTCAAGTATCATGATTTTCGTGCAAAAAGAAAATTTAGTTACAAAAGGAAAATTATCAAACTCTGTTAAACGCTTTTGCATGAACGACAAGGAATGAAAAGTGCAGAAACTTTCCAGGTCTTGCTTTTCCTGCGAATGAAAATCTGAAGAACGGGAATGATGATCATAAGTTTGTTTGTGAATCCGGAGCCAGACGGGGGATTTATGTAGCCCGATACTGCGCCCGGCCGAGGCAAAATATTCAAGCAATTTCAGTCGCCAACCCAATTTGTAATGCATCAAACGTAAGCACTTATGAGGTGCTTGTCATGGAACACAGGTACGAAGTATATATATATATATATATATATATATATATATATATATATATATATATATATATATATATATATATATATATATATATATATATGTATATATATATATATATGTATATATATATATATATGTATATATATATATATATATATATATATGTATATATATATATATATATATATATATATATATATATATATATATATATATATATATATATATCGGAACAGAAGATATAATGAAGACATGTTATTTGTCTAAATCTTACCAAAGAGGGCTTTTGCAGTAGAAGAACCAGAAAGTATTATATAAGTTTACTGAGTGCGACGACAAAATATTATAATTTACTGCTACTCTTATAATTCACTATTATTTCTAAACTGCATTATGTTGCTCAGCTGAAACCTCTACCAGCGTGGACCAGTAAGCTTGCCAAGATTTTGGAAGTGTAATAACTTGCCATCCCTGGTGTGGGCGCGGGGATGTAGAACAAAGAGGCAATTTGCCCTGAGACTCAACAAGGATCTAAACAATTTTTCCTAATACATTTTGGTGAGTATTTTGAATGACAAAGTATAGGGTTAACGCAATATTTGTTCATTCTGATTAGTGGCACTGTAAATAATACATTACAGTACCTATGAATTTTCCGTCCTTCGTTTCATACAATAAAGCCAGAAAATGTAACTTTCTTGTTGACTACACACTGATACAGCACTACTTACTCATTTTAAACCACTTCAGTACGAAAGGTTTCTTGTAAGTTAATTATCATGGTCTCGCAGACAACAGGAAGAGTAATAAAAAAGTCAATGTAATGAAAGGTTTAATGGATAGTGTTTATGACCCAGGCTGACAGGTCACCCTTTAAGAGGTGAATTTTCCTGCAGTTTAAAATGGCTACCCTTTTTTAGTATGATCACGTCCATTTTGTCATTATTTTTTCTACCCTCAGCAATGTTATTTGCGCAATATTAGGAGAGACGACAGTAGTGAAGGAGCTAGATTAGTCCTTTACTACAAGAAGGCCATCCCAGGACTAATAAAATCATATGGTGGCAACAAGAATACAGCTAGAAAAGAGTCATCGTAGTCAAGGAGTTAACACAAAAATCGGTAACAATAATGGCATCTGCGCGGATCATGGGAAACTAGAACACACACACACACACACACACACACACACACACACACACACACACACACAAGGTGTATATACATGCACACAAAGACCCACTCTGAGTCTGACACATTACCATCCCAATACTCCCACACATACACACACTCACAGGCACGCGCACGCACAGTCAAACAAACATACATTTACACAAACACATTCACGAGCAACTACACAAACACATAGAAACATAAACCACACACTTACATAAGATCACACCCACACAGTCGCCCCCTCCATCCTCCGACATACACACAATGTTCATTTTCTTCTTATGCCAGCTCTTTCTTATCCTCCCAAAAGAAGAAACAGTTGACTATAAACAACATGCATCTGAAAACTGCATCATCCTCTACCCTAAAAAAAAAAGAAAAAAGGAAAGAAAGAAATACAGAATATTACAAAACAGAAGCAGAGGAAGAAAGAATATGTGTGAGACGAAAACCTGTGGGCGGTGTCTGCGCTGACGAATTCATATTAACCTTCGATCCAATAACGCAGCAGTGAGTCCAAAGGCCGTTTTCTCGCTGGCTACGGAGGTTCCCTAGCATCTCCTCCTCAGTGATTCATCTTGCGTAGTATACTTTTCTGTTCGCCTATACTGGTCATTACTTATGACTTTCCGATAGGGACTAAACTGTGAAATTAAATTTTAACGTACCAGGTACAAAAATAAACTAATGAAAAAGGGGGATACGGAGCCTCTTGAACGCACAACAATATGAAACATTACACAGGACCAGACACCTGCCACAGGTTTAAGGACCAGACACCTGCCAAAAGGTTAAGGTTAATAATGCTATGAAACTGGTAACTTCCCAATCGCTTTCTCTAACGACACTTCAGATTTAAAAACGATTATTTTTTTTTTAGCTCATCCTCATCGTCCTTACATAATTTCCCAATAATAAATGGGGCGAGGAGGCAGCAGTAACACAGGAGAAGGAAACAATAAAACAACTACCGAGTGCCCAATGGAACACACTATATAGCCATTCACATATCATTCAAGCCTATTGAATTCTCGTTAATTCGATGAATATTATACTGATATTGTTAAACACAGCCACCGTGTTCCACTGAAAGCAAACCTATAAGTGTTGACCCCAGCTGTGAACAATGAAATTGTACTGGCTTCTGAAAGAGAATATGTACGGGTCATCAGAACCTATTAGACTGTGAAAAATACATGCAGTTTTATTATGCTGAGCTGATATCATTGTATCGTGACTGGTGAAAACATTTCATGCCAGTTTTCCCTTTCTCATTGACTGTTGAAAAACAGACACTGAAAAAATAAGGGACACACAAAGAGTGGAACACCCACGCTCACCAACTAGTCTAAGAGCCGAATATTTGACTCTGCCTTGTGACTCTGACCTTTCACTGATTACTCTCAAAATCTAATTACTTTATATTGCCGATACATTAACATTTCCACCAGATTTGATTCACATCACATCACAGCTCTTTGATTTACTTCGTCCAGTGACCCTGACATTTGACCCTTCCCTGTGATCTTGACCTTCGGCTGATTTTTCTCAAAGCCTTTTTACTCTTGTTTCAACTTGAACCCCTCCACAAAGTTTAGTCTCTACCATACAAAAACTGTTTAAGTTGACCTTACTTTGTATCCTAAACCTTCAGCCAGTTGTCATTAAAAAAAAAAGTTGTGTGATCCTCATTTAATACACCTAAAATGATTCAAATCTGATAAAATCTGTTCTAGTTATTTAGTTCATATACAGACACACTGATCGAACTTTGACCTTGCCCTGTGACCTTCACCTCTGACTGACTGTTCTCAAACTTGATTCACTTCGATCTTGCCTGACGCTTAACTCCACAAGTTTGTTTCGAATCAGATCAAAACTATTTAAGATGACCTTGCCCTGTGATCTTGGCCTTTGACATTTCTCTGTAATTTTTCCTTCTGACTTTTCTCAAAATCGACTCCTTTGATTCTTTCCTCAACGCTTTCACAAATTTTGATCTAAATCTGAGGAAACTTTTTAAGATGACCTTGCCCTATGTCCTTGACCTTTGATCTATGGTTCCCAGAAACAGGACACTTACTCTTTGTCTTGATCCTCAATCATCCCACCAAGTTTTGTTAAAATCGTATCAAAAGTGCTTTGAGTTACTTGGCAACGAACATACACACGGGCCATACTTTGACCTTGCCCTGTAACCCTGACTTCTGACTGAGCGCTTTCAAAATTGACTAATTTAATTCTTTAGTTTTCTGCATCTTTTTTCCGAAGTTTGATCTAAACTGGATAAAAACTGTTTACGCTGATTTTGCCAGGTAAACGTTCGATCTAGGCCTGTCACCTGTGTGTGTGTGTGTGTGTGTGTGTGTGTGTGTGTGTGTGTGTGTGTGTGAACTCGTTGAGTCATCGTGCTGCTACCAGTGAGACAGATTACATTTTGGTGGGTGGGTGAGTGAATGGGGGAAAGTATGTCCATTGGGGACCAGGTCTACGGCGTAAATGAACAGGTTCATAGGGGAAGTAGGTCTTTGGGGGATTAAGTCCTCGAGGAATGAAACCAAGTGGAAACAATGATCACACTGGTTAAAAATACCGCAGATTCACTGGGGAAACACGTCCGTGGGAGGAAAATGGGCTAGTGTGGGCATCTGGCGTTTCCCCATAGTGAGATAAGGGGTCAGTAAGGGGAAACAGTTTCATGAAAAAAATATCACCATGTGGGGAAATAAGTTTATGGCGTATATACATCCAGGCGGAAAGTAGTCCAGGCTAGGTATTGAGTTCATGGTGGAAATTAGGTCCACGAGGAAAAATGGCCCATGAGTAAAATTTGTCCTTGGGGAAAAATATGTCCGTCGGAAAAAGTCCATGGGAAATATAGTCCTGTGGGGGCAACGGGTTCATGATGATACTAGGTACATAACTTAAACAGGTCCATGAAGGGAATTAAGTCCACGGAGAATTATCGTGCCATGGAGAAAAACAGTTGGCTAGTGCGGAAACAGGCTTGTGGGGGAAAATTAATGGGTGGGAGGGTTGAGCCATAAGGGGAGTCGTCGGCGAAGGGCTTATGTAACACGTACTTGTGTGTTTTTTTTTTTTTCATCTGATGGAAATTGGTCACCTGCACAATTTCAGTACACTAACTCGTGGTTGCATGAAATTTAATGAATTTTGGTTATGAGGTAAGAATGAGTCTCTTTGGTTACTAGACAAATAAAACCTTCAGTCTACTCTTCGCCATTAGTCGAGCTAAAAGGGAGTTCAGGATTTTTGTCAGGTCAGATAAAACGCACTAAAGTCATCAAAATATAAATCCAGAAACAATCAGGACACATTTTTGACGACTACATTGAACTCATGAATACAACATATATTTTCTTAATGACCGAGCATTGACGCGATACACAAATAGCACGAAAATATGGAGTGTTGTTAAGGCTTTTTATTTCCCAGGCAACTGCAGGGAATAAAGAACACCGTAATGGCAATACATGCTTGCACAGAAGCGCACACTCAATCACACACACACACACACACACACACACACACACACACACACACACACACACACACACACACACACACAGAACCGCACGCAGGCGGAATATAAAAAGGAAAATTAACTGCAAGAGTTAAAAGAAAAAAAAATCAGTGAGAAAAATGCGTAACTGATGCAAGTATTTCCGCGCGACTGTACCACGAGTGAACTGACATGGGTAAATCACTACCGGGTATCACCGAACCAGCGCTGCATCTCCCAAAGGATGCACACACGGGCTCGGGTTGCACTTGTGTCCAATTCACGAAAAGTTAAACGAACTGAAGTCCGCATTCAATTTTTAGTACTATGTTTCGAACTTCGATCTGATACTTCATGAAGAGTAATGATTTTTTTTTTTTTTTTAAGCTAGTGATCGTATCGGTTTCTTATGAATGTATCAGTGTATGCATGAATCTATGTTAAAACTGTATATCATGGGCGCCCGATCTGATCTCTATGAAAACTGGCACATACCTTGTGTAATCTTGAAAAAAAAAAAAAAAGTGATACGATCTTGGTGTACTGCAGATGAATCATAACTTTAAGCTCTCGCGTCAAAGTCAAAGTTCAGGGTGTGGAATATTATCTTATGAACGCTGGCAACGACCTGGTTCAAAACTAGCAGGTACACTCAACAAAAAAAGTCCTGCGCAGCTCAAAATCGCCATCTGATCCTGAAGCATCTGAGTTTGAGAAATGAAACAGAGGATAGTAGTAGTTTTACTCAAGCTTCAGATGCTTCAGGGTTTACTGCGACTGTGTGCTGCGCAAGACTTTTGTTGCTGAGTGTACAGTAAGCAACAATAATCGTGTCGTGAAATTTGGTGAAAACATAAGCTAACGGGCTAAGCGTCTGTTACATTCCGCCGTCTGTCAAACGGACGGTTCATAATGTTTCACGAATTACATTTAATCTTCGGACAAAACCGCGACACGACTACTGTTGCTCACTGTACATTGTGTGTGTGGTTGAGGGAAAAATGATTCATCTTCAGTGGAGATCAATCAAAGGTCAAGGTCACGGGACAATGTCCGAGTTCGGGTGTGGCGTCGCTGTCCTTCTAAGCACTTCTGAACTAGCTTGTTATTGCTAGTTTGCTACTGCTTCATCGTTTATTTTCCCCTCAATAGAGCAGAGGCCCGGGGCTAGACTACTCATGCAAGACTGACAAGCAGCATTATGTGAACAATATACACTAACCACTTCCCGAATTTAAACCTTTATATACCACACCCTGCTGGAGAGCCTTCATCCACTAAACCACCATGCTTTTGACTTGCTGTGTATTTTTGCCATTCATGTTCTACCCCAGCTGTGAACACGAAGCTTACTACGTTGGCTTATGAACATTTGCCACAATGAGAAATAAGAGTCAGAGATGATATGAACCCATCAACCTGCAGAACTCATCTGACATCGTTAAAAGATGACTTTTCAAAAGAGCTGTTGGTATCTCCTTGCATCCAGACTGGTTGGATATATTAGCCTGCTCATAACACTGCCCCAACGGCTGCCGGAGGTAATAATTCTCAACTGCAGTCGATTTTTCTCATTTCGGGAGGGTCGAGTTTAGGTGAGGCGTGGCTCTTCCTGTCAGGTTAGGTTAGGTTTGGGTGTTACTGTTAGGTTAGGCTAGATTAGACTAAGTTGTTAGCAAATTTTCAGCTTAGGTTAGGTGAAGGTTAAATAAAATAACCACGATCGGAATGGGAAGTGAGAGCTTGGAGTGCATTGCTGTGGTGACTTACGGTTGAAAAATATGCCTACAGAAGGAGTCCTAGTGCCCGTAAGGCCAGGTACGTAACTACTGTGAACCGACTAAATTAAAATATGTAAGACTGTTTGACTTCAGCATAACAACTTTACCGGAATGAATTTTAAAATATATATCCTTGTTACCTCCAGGCAGTTTTATTCATCTTATGGGAATCTCTTTGTACCGATGGGGTAAGAAGCAATATCCATTAACCTTTGCGGTTTAATATTACTTTTCGCTGTGTGTGTGTGTGTGTGTGTGTGTGTGTGTGTGTGTGTGTGTGTGTGTGTGTGTTTTACTCGACACCACCAGTCGATTACATTCACGTTGGGGAAGGTCTCTCGTAGTGACTGTGTTTAGGCGATGTTTGCAAATGCTGTCACTGATTCTATATGTACATGAGAGGCGCTGTGACCCTCGACGGTATTTATTTTGTCGTGGGTAGATCTGCCACACGTCAGCTTCTTACCCACTTCGGTGCTATGGTGTTTCTTATCTCGCACTAAAACCGGACCATTTTACTACCCTATATGGAGAGATGTAATAGTGATGTGGTTGATTTAGCCCCTCCAGTTCAAAGTCTTTCCAGAGATTAATGATTGTTTGGTGATTGCAAGAACAAGCCAAAAACAAATACGTCGTCATAAGAGGCACCAAACTGCTTGCTATCCTACATTTCCACTTTAAGTCAACGTACATCTGTCGGAGGATAAGACATAATACCCTTACAGCAGTGAGGAATTATGTAAAAGGCTGATTGCATTCGTCATTGGTGCAGATATATCAATTTCCTCTGTCTAAAATGCAAAGCGAGACGAGATGATTTTCACTGGAAGCTAACTTTTTCAGACCATGCTATCAAGGTAAAATGTTAATTATAATGTCTACAACTTTCGAACACCATTGTTTGTCACAGCTGTTTCTTTCGTTCCTGCTTGTCTGTGTAATATCTCAGGACCTAAACATTAATCATCATCATCATCATCATCATCATCATCAACATCGGTCACACTCGACCAAGCATAGGACATAAGTAGTAAAAGCCTACCAGTGGCAAAATACTTAAGGATTCCAGTTTCATACGGAATCTGAAATACATGTTAGGCTTGTAGTTTCTCGGAGGATATAAGGTACCCGTATCTACGATGAGCGTCTAGAGATAATGGAGAGAGACAGACAAATGGGTAAGTCCTAAAGCGTTTGAGGTTGATGTGAAGGTGTCTGAAATTCTTGGGAGTACCTTGAGGTTGTTTGGGCATGTGGAACAAATATAGGGAAAGGCTGACAGGGACAGTGTGTGTGAGTGAAGCAAAAGGAGAGGAGGGAGGGGGGGCTATGGGGATGGGGTGAAGCAACGAAGTAGAGAGATGTGTAAGAATGGTGTGGGTAGGAGGGAGAGTTTCCTGTTGGTGGGTGAAAGAACGATGTGGAAACGATTTGTTCGTGACCATCCCTTCCGACATTAAGGTGTCTGACTACAGATGAATACTTTATTACATCTCAAAAATCTGTTCATTTTCTTTTCCCAAGTTCCATTCATATGAATTACATTCTCTGTATTTTATGCATATACGAATATAAAACACTTGTCTGTATTACAGTTATAGTTGTTTTATAAATTTCATGCAATTTTCAAACGATTTTGCTCAGCTAAAGGGAAACCTCTCGCACCAAAAGGGTTAAAAAAAAATATTAATATTTGCTATCTCCAGGCTGTTTATTTTAGCTCACTGGAAACCTCTAGTAGCGCTGGGGTTAAGTGTGTGGCCAAGGAAGATTGCCAAGATTGTGGAAATGTCTCTCCAAAGTAATTGTCCTCCCCTGGTGTGTGTGTGTGTGTGTGTGTGTGTGTGTGTGTGTGTGTGTGTGTGTGTGTGTGTGTGTGTGTGTGTGTGTGTGCAATACCACACACATACGCACACGAACACACACACACACACACACACACACACACACACACACACACACACACACACACACACACACACACAATCATACAAACGCATTTACAAAAACATTTGCTTGCCCACACCCACACCAACACACACACACACACACACACACACACACACACACAATCATACAAACGCATTTACAAACACATTTGCTCGCCCACACCCACACCAACACACACACACACACACACACACACACACACACACACACACACACACACACACAAACACACACACACACATGAATATTAGCAAACACACTCATATAAACACGCAGCCATAGACCTACACTGATCATGACACCAACATCTCCACATCTAAGCTGCACACATCCACATAACTCCCTACCATCCACATACACTGATCATTTTCCATTAACGCCAGCTGAACATCAACAACACACACACACACACACACACACACACACACACACACACACACACAAAAGCTCATGGCAAAAGATAATAACGAAATTAAAAAAATGACAACTACCCTGTACAAGGCAACCCACTGCCCCCTCAGAAAAAAAAAAATAATAATGAACGAAAATATGACGGAAAAATCAGGCATCCGAGGCGAGAATTTCAGAGGCGAGAACATGTGGAAAGTGTCTGCTGTGTGGATTTCATTATGTTGCCCTTTGATCCACTCACGCTACGACGGAATCAAATCTCCACACGGGTGAAGTTAAGAGTTCGGCTCACGCATTGACCTATACACGAAAAGTCTGAGATTAATACTGATATGAATTTATTAACTCCACACTTATTTTCTAACTTCAAATTTCAATATTGATTTTTTTTTCGTTATCGTCGTCCGTACCTAGTTTTCCGATAATAATTTGGGTGGGCGGGGTGCAGCAACAGGAGGGGAAGAAATTAAAAGTAGCAGAACAATTAACAATGTTTAATGAAGCAGATCCTACATCTATAATCGTCCAAGTCTTCGACCTTCTCAAAACAATGACCAGTATACAGGGTGGTCCATATACCGCTCCTCCTCCACTCTGTCGGGCGATTTTTCGTGTTTTGGGAACGGTTCAGTCAACGTAATCAATGTCTGTTTTACATCATGTATTCATTTCCTGCTCTCACTGCCATCCTAACACCCACATCAGCAGATGGGCCGTCCCCACAACATATCAGATATCATCAGGCGAGTTTGTATCGAGTTTGTAGTGAAATGCTGTCTTCGAAATACCTTTTTCAAATGGTTTTACTTCGCATTAAAAAATGCTTACAGGCTTTGATCCCGGGAGAGAACAAAGAACCTGATCCGCTGGCATTTGAAGAGAGAATAATTAAGGATTCTCTGAACACACTGGCCTGTGGAAAACTCGATGCACGTATTTTATCCCACTGTATTGTGAATTGGTCAAAACACTGACTGACACTTCCCCCCTCCATCTTAGTTTGTTAAGAGTATATCCTGCATTACTCAGACACCTGTTTATTGTATTCAGGCTACCTCCAGATTTGTGTGTGTGTGTGTGTGTGTGTGTGTGTGTGTGTGTGTGTGTGTGTGTGTGTGTGTGTGTGTGTGTGTGTGTGTGTGTGTGTGTGTGTGTGTGTGTGTGTGTGGAGAGATCTTCTGAGATGAAGGAATTAAATACGATACAGCTTCCATTAACCTTTTTCGATACCAGGGAAAGCCGAAAAAGTTGTCCCATTCCAGCTAGGACAAGATGAAAAAGACGTCCTCGAATTCAGTGATCAACCACACCTGAATTCTTACATGAACGATGTCAACGATTTCATGTGCTCTCTTTAACCTATGCTTTACCATGAGTTTTTCTTTACTCCGCCCAAGCATCTTAATCCAGCTTAAAGGCGCCCTTTAGAAGCGAAAGGGTTGGGAACATTCTCTTTACACTCATTCAGTACTAGGGGATCTTTTGTATCGTTTTTTTTTCCTTCCTGTGCCTTGAAGATCTTACTGAGCTTTCGAGCACTCTCATAGTGAAGACATTAACTTTTTCAATACGGTGATTTTTTTTTATTATATTAACTACCTCAACACTAATTTCTTCAGAAGATGGGAGACTTTTCAATGTACTGCAATCAGAAAGTCACTATTTACCACTTCAAAACGAGAAGTCTTCCCCATGGTTAAAAATATTTGCTGAAGGTTAAGAAAAATGTTATTTAACAGAAGAGGTACCAAAATTTTCGCCAGGATTCTTGTTTACCAGATTGGTGTTGTGATCTATGACAGTATTTTTCGACGCTAGCAAACTGACCAAACCTATTTTTATCTTCGTTTTACATTTTCTTTCGTTTTTCCTCCCACAACTCGCGAAGAGTGCAAGTGTCATGTTTCTTATGTGTGTGTGTGTGTGTGTGTGTGTGTGTGTGTGTGTGTGTTTCCTAGCAAAGTAACTCGGTTTAGATCCGATTTTAACCAACCTTGGTGGAAGCTTTGAGGGTCAGCTAAAGAGTAAATCTCTTGATTTTGTGAAGACTAGGCAAAGGTCAAGATCACAGGATAAGGTAAACTTAAATAGTTTTTTATCCGATTTAGACCAAATTTATAGAAGGGCTCAGGATGAATCAATGAATAGCAAGATTCAATTTTGACAGCAATCAAACACCAAAGTCACATGGAGAGGCCAAATGTCATGGTCACTGGGCAAAGGCTGTTCAAACGGATTTGATCGGATCTGAACCAAAGTTGCTGTTGGTGGAAGGGTTGATGGTCAAGCAAGAATGAAGTAATCTGATACCTGCTGACGGTCAAAGGCACAGGGCAAAGTCAAATATTCGATCCATAGACCATTTAGTGGTACCATTTCAATTCTTATTATCTATATGAACTTTCTGAACGATGTGGAAAATAATTCCTTTTAATTTCATATGGAAATTATACAAATGAGTGACACAATGTTTTGAAATTCGTGCAGTCACTGTAATGTCCCTCTTTCATAAATGCCGGGCCAGGATTAATATTTTTACATTAAAGTTTTCCTAATTATTTTTACTGTTATTTGTACTGTAGGATGCATGCTATTTAACGAACATACTGTACATTTATGGCCTTGTACTCCACGCACAGGAATGGTTTAAGTGAAAAATTACTCTCGACTGTTGTTGTTAGAGTAGAGGCTTTTATAATATTGCTGCATGATACTTACTGGTAATAGTGTTTATATTTCTTCTTATATCCAAAAACGAGAGAGAGAGAGAGAGAGCTTGTGTGTGTGGGAGGTGGGGAAAGAAAGCTCCTTAATGGCACATTTTTCGAAGCTTATTACTGCTTTCCACAGCCATCAACATTTTCACTGGGAGAAGTGGAGAGTTTATTCTACGCTCCAAGAACTGTCGGGGGTGCAGATGAGACTGACGGGGAGAGTGTTGAGTGTGTTGCGAGTGTGTTGGGAGCGTTCTGAGTGTGTTGCGAGTGTGTTGGGAGCGTTTTGAGTGTGTGCTGAGTGTGCTGGGAGTGCTGAGTGTGTTGGAAGTGTACTGAATGTGTGTTGGAAGTGTAATGTGTTGGAAGTGTGTTGAGAGTGTGTTGGAAGTGCTTTGAGAGTGTGTTGGAAGTGTTTTGGGAGTGTGTTGGGAGTATCCCGTGTGCGTTGGGAGTGTGTTGAAGTGTGTTGGGAGTGTGTTGGATGTGTGTTAGGAGTGTGCTGAGTGTGTGTTGAGTGTGTGCTGAATGTTTGATGAGTGTGTTGGGAGTGTGTTTGGAGTATGTCGAGTGTGTGCTGAGTTTTTGTTGGGAGAGTGTTGGGAGTGTGTTCAGTATGTTGAGTGTGTTGGATGTTTGATGAGTGTGTTGGAAGTGTGCCGTGTGTTGGCAGTATGTCGCGTGTGTGCTGAGTTTGTGCTGGGAGTGTGTTGAGTGTGTGCTGAGTGTGCGTTGGGAATGTGTTGACTGTGTGTGCTGGAAGTGTGTTGAGAGTGTGTTGAGTGTGTGTTGGGAGTGTGTTGAGTGTGTGTTGGGAGTGTATTGAGTGTGTGTTGGAAGTGTTCCGAGCGTGCTGAGTGTGAGCTGAGTGTGTGATGAGTGTATATGTTGGGTGCATGTTGAGTGTATTCTAAATGTGTGTTGAGTATGTCGGGAGTATGTTGAGTGTGTGCTGAATATGTGTTCAGTGTGATGGGAGTGTTGAGTGGTGCTGAGTGTGATGAGTATGTTGGCCCATTGGGAGTGTGCTGAGTGTGTGCTGAATGTGTGAGGAGTGTGTTGGGAGTATGTTGAGTGTTAAATGCAGAGTATTCTGAAGAGGGCAGCAGAGATTGTGCTAAGGGTGTGTAGAATGCAATAAGTGTGTGCAGAGAGTTTTTTTTAGTGTGTTGAGTGTGATGATAGTATGCAGAAAGTGTGTTTGACAAGATAACACAGGTGATGATGATGATGATGATGATGGATGATGATGTTGATGATGATGATGATGATGACGACGATAATGATGAAACTACATGGCAGTGGTCAAAGCTCCTCAACCCTCTCAAATCCTTATCGAGAGGCATGATACTACCCCAGTGATTATGATTAGTCAAGAGGGTTGGAGAGCCCTTTTAGAGATGAGCATCCCCAGAAGTGGAAAAGAAATACTGATTGCATCTCTACTTAAATCTACATTATTTTTCACTGGCGAGAGAAGTGATACTGAGAAAAGTGTCGTAGAATGGAGCAGTCTGTCGAAACTATAATTCAAAATACCGAAATTTCAGGGTGGAATGAAAGTAAAGTAATAACAGTTCCTATAAAATTTCACTTCACATACTGGAGTAACTATAAACCGTAATTTGATGAATGTACAGGAAAACATACAGAAACACAGCATGATAATATACTCGATCAATTGTAATGTAACAGAATGGTAATATTCAAACAGGGAATGTATTTGAGCCTGGCGAAGTCAAGTATGACCTATATATCCTGTGAGACAATGGCTGAAAAGGCAACATTAATATCAGTACAACAACAGTAACAACAAGAACACAGGAATAACAAGAACACAAAAATCAACGGTAAGAACAATAACAAAAACAGCGACAACGATAACACTATTACTTGTACTTTGTCCACTGGTGCTAGTACTCCTACTACGCATAATAATAATAATAATGATAATAATAATAAGAAGAAGAACAAGAATAAGAATAAGAATAAAATTTGTGTACAGCTATTGATACATGACGGAAATACAGACGACTGACATCAAGTAAGGAGTGTGTGGGGAGAACTGCAGAAGAAAGGAAGGTAGGAAGGAAGGAAGGTGGGAGAGTGGGTGAGGCGGAAGGAAAAGAAAGAAAAAAGTAAGGAAGGAATGGAGGCTGTAAAGAAAGTAATATGGAAGAAAGTAAGATAGAAAACAAGGAAAGAAGAAGAGGAAGAAGGGAAGATAAGAAGGATGGAATTTAATAAGAAAAGGAGGAAGGAAGGAAGCAAGGTGGGTAAGGAGGAAGTAACTGAGAAAAGGAAGAAGCAAGGAAGGAAGATGAGACGGAAGGAAGGAAAAACGGATAGAACCAAGGAAGAATAGGGCGAAAAAAAAGAAGATAAGGAAGACGAGAATGAGGGTAGACGGGAAGGCAGGAAACAGACACAGAATAAAAAATAAAGACGGAGGAAGGAAGTAAGGAAGGAAGAGAAAAGTAAGAAGAATTGTGCTGGAAGATTTGAATGAATATGCTAAAGGGGAAATAAACAAAGACACACGTGTAAAGAAAAATGAGGTTAGAAAATAATGAGGGAAAAAAAGGAAAGAAACCAGGGAAGTGAGAAGTAAACTAACAAGTAAATAAGAAATTAAGTAAGGACGGATGGAGGAAAGGAAGGAAGGTGAGAAGAAAGGACAGAAGGAAAGAAGGAAGGAAGGTAAGAAGAAAGGACAGAAGGAAGGAAGGAAGGAAGGAAGGAAAGAAGGAAGGAAGGAAGGAAGGAAAGAAGGAAGGAAGGAAGGAAAGAAGGAAGGAAGGAAGGAAAGAAGGAAGGAAGGAAGGAAAGAAGGAAGGAAGGTAATAAGAAAGGATTGAAGGAAGGAAAGAAGGAAGGAAAGAAGGAAGGAAGGAAGGGAGGAATGGAGCAAGGAATCAAGAAGGAAAGGAAGTGAGGAAGGATGGAGTAGAGGAAGAAGGACACTGGATAAAAGGAAGTTAACAGATAAGTAAAAAAATAAAAAGAATTATAAGTAAAAAAATACAAAGAACGAAATGTAGGAAATGAAGAGAAGTCAACTGGGGAACGAGAAGAGAAATGGCAATTAAGGAAGGAAAAATGAAGGGAATAAAATAAGGAGATGGACAGGGAGACCAGTAAATGAAGGGAAAGAGGTAATGTGGAGGGAAATGGAAGAGAGGAGGTAAAAATAAGAGAGAAAATACCTTAAGGAGGGGGTAAACGCCTTGTAATTTACTGCCGCCACTCTCCTCCTCCTCCTCCTCCTCTTCCATCTCCTTCTCTCCACTTCCTTCTCCTTGATTCCCTTCCCCTCCTCTAACTCATCTTCCATCTTTCTCTTTTTCATCTCCCTCTCTTACTCTTTTCCTACTCCTTCCTCATTTTCACTTTCTTCTTTTCGTTTTCCAGCTTCTTTTCCTTCCTCTCATACACTTCCTTCCCTTGGATCTCTTTCTCCTTTTCTTTCTCATCTTCAGTCTTCTCTTCCACTTCTTTCTTTCTTTTCTCTTTCTTTCTCGTACTCACTTGTCTTCACTTCCTTCTTGTTTTCCAGCATCTCATCTTTCTCTCATTCTTCCTCTTACTCGCTTTCTTGCACCTCCTTTTTCTTCTTCTTTGGTTCCTTTTCCACAAACTCTGTTCCACCTCCATCTCCCCCTCCTCCTCCTCCCTCATTCTCTGCCTCATCTCCTCGTACGCAACTCTTCTACCTCCTTCTCTCCTTCCTTCTGTTCCATCTTTTTACATGGTCTCTTTCTTTTCCTCTTCCTTCATCATATTTTCTCCCCATACCCTTTCTCTTCTGCATCCTCAGTTTCCTTTCTGGTCCCTTTTCCACCACCTTCTTCTTCTGCTTTCCTTCCTTCTCTCTTTCCTCATCCACTGTACTCTCTCCTTCGTCATTCTCCTGCCAATCGTCCTCCTTCCCTCCCGTTTCTTCTTTTCCCATTTTTTGCCACATCATCCTTATTTCCTTCTCTGCTTTCTACTCTTCCTCTTCTTCCTCTCCTCCTTAATTGCTCCTCTTCCGCCTCTACGTT
This sequence comes from Coenobita brevimanus, assembly GCF_032717465.1. Lineage (NCBI taxonomy): Eukaryota > Metazoa > Arthropoda > Malacostraca > Decapoda > Coenobitidae > Coenobita > Coenobita brevimanus. The sequence goes on from NC_137004.1 coordinate 24,532,924, forward strand.
CTGGCACAAACCACTCCAATTTTTGCTCCTCCTACTCCTCCTCCTTTCAATGTTCTTGTCTTCCTCCACTTTTTCTTCAAAGTCTTGGCCTAACTACCACTTTTTCCCCCTCCTCTTTCTCCTCCTCTATCCCCTCTTCTTCTTCCTTCTCCTTCTTCGCTTCCGCTATTTCTTCCTTTTATTTTCCTCATCGTTCTTCACGTCTGAGTTCAGAATATTCCAGCTTACGGTATATCTCTCTTCCTTGCTCGCACCCTGTCTTGCGTCTTTTCTCTCCTTTCTTATTAACCTTCCAACGCAGTTCTTCCTCCTACTTCTCTTTTTAGTCCTCTTCCCACTTCTCCTCCTTCTCTACCTCCTTCCCTTCCCCTTCCTCCCCTTCTCTTTTTAGCGCTCTTCCCTCTTCTCCTCCTCCTCTACCTTTTTCCCCTTCTCCTTTCTCCTCCCTTATTTTTTTTGTTTTTTAAAGTAACCTCCTCTGTTTTTCATATTTTTCTCCCTTCTCCCTCCCTTTATTGCTTTCATTCTCAACCTCCTTCCTTTATTATTTTCTGTTTTCTTGCTTCTCCTTCCTTCCTCCACTCTTTCCAGCCTCCATCCCTCCCCCTTTTCATTTCCTTCTTCCCGTAACACTCTTCCTTCTTAACCCCTGGCATTGGCTTCTCCATTACTCGTCATCCTCCTGCCCCTCCTCCTCCATTCTTGCAGTTCTTTTCCTTCTTGCTTTCCCCTCTTTCTCCTCCTCCTCCTCTTCTTCCTCCTCCCTCTCCTCCTCTTTTTCATTTTCCCCTTTCTCTTCCTCCTCCTACTCCTCTTCTTTCCTTTTCTTCTTCCTCCTTCTTCATCTTCAGTACACTTCACATCCCACCAACGCCACCAACTCCACATCAATCTCCTTTCTCTGAGCTTTTACGTGTACTTAGTGTTCATCCTCTTATATATGTCCTCATCCTTCCTTCCTTCCTTCCTTGTTTGTGGGGCGAATATCTCACCAGTTTTGGAAATACTTTACACCATGTTGTGTGATTTTATGTCAGGTTAGGCTTACGTTGTGATAATATATATGCTCTGCTGCTATGCCATATTGTGTGAGGTGTTAAGCTATGTTGCTTTTCATATGCTATGTTATCATCTCCCGGAACCCATTCAGTCCGATGTTTTGCTTACTTTTTTTTAACCACCTTGCATATGATTTTATTGTTTAAGAGAGATGCGTTTAACTAGAAGGGAATACGCCTTAACTAACAGCATCACTATTACAAGTCCTGCCTAGCTCGAATGAAAATCGTCAGGTGGTACAGTGCTCAAGATGTCCATTTGTCTCGTTCCTCTGTGATTTTACGCGGATTCAGTCTTTATTCCGGTGTGTGTGTGTGTGTGTGTGTGTGTGTGTGTGTGTGTGTGTGTGTGTGTGTGTGTGTGTGTGTGTGTGTGTGTGTGTGTGTGTGTGTGTGTGTGTGTGTGTGTGTGTGTGTGTGTGTGTGTGTGTGTGTGTGTGTG
>NC_137004.1:24536923-24569423 GCF_032717465.1 Coenobita brevimanus
CCTTCGAAAAGTAAATGATATGCACACACACACACACACACACACACACACACACACACCAGCATAAGCCTTGGCCGAAACTATACCGTAGAGAAGATAAACAGACACAAGAGGGCTCCAGTAACTCTCAACCCCTGCTCCCTGATGGCCTCTGACTACCACTTGGCTGCCTTAGGACGATTTCTTTAAGCTGGAGGAGAACTTACATGTCAAAAGAGGGTTACAAGCATCCTTCATCACCTCCCTCAGTATGATCATGTTTACTTTTTAATTCATGCTTGCTTCTTCCAAACGTTTTAATTCAGCCTTAGAAAAACATCGCGTACTGGCAGGGTTAAAGAAGGCTGCATTTCATCCCTCCAGTTTTATCTGTCTCTCCTAAGCTGAATAATATCGTCTGGAGATAAGAGGAATAAAATATAGACGCCATGGTGGTACAGTGCTGACCTCGTTATAAAAAAAAAAAAAATCTCATATACTTGTCCTAACTTCACACTGTCTTATTCAGCAATTACTTTTGTTTTTTACGCTGTCATTATTTTTCCTTCTTTTCTCTCTTTTTCTCAAGTAATCAGTCAATGTATTAGCTCCGAAATCACGAATGTGGATGCAGTGGCGTTGTTACAGTCTATATCTCCATCTGTTACTTCCTCTCATAGCCGTCTTTTTCTTTCATTTCTTTTCATTCAATATTGTTTTCCTTCTTCTTCCTCCTCCTCCTCTTCCTCCTCCTGTCCTTCTTCTATATTCCCTTTTTCAGTCATTATTTTTCTTCATTTTTGTATCAATTTTCCTTTTAATTTTGTTTTTCCTTCCTTCCTCCTCCTCCTCCTTCTCCTGCTTCCTCCCCCACCACCTCCTCCATTGTCTTCTCCCTCTTTCTACTCCTCCCCTTCCTCCAACATCCCACTGAAGTCTCAAGCTTTTCTCTTTATTCTAACTTATCTTCTCATATTTTTCTCCCTTCTTTCCCTCTCCTCCCTTCTTTATCGTTACTGTCTTTCCTTAAGCTATACTTACTGTTGATGCTGCAACTCCAAGGGCATCATCATCATCATCACATATCATTATCCTCACCATCATCATCATCATCATCACTATCACCATTGTCGTCTACATGAAATCCTTATTCTACCTTCACTATTTTCATCTCCCTCCTTATTCATCATCATAATCAAAATCATCAACCTCAAATCATCATCATCATCATCATCACTCACCGCAGCAATACCATTACCATCACCCTTATTACTACCATCACCACCACCATCACCGTCACCACCAGCAACACCATCAATACCGTCACCATCACCACCACCGTATTCTTTTAACTCACTCTTCACTTTCTCATATTTGTCACATTATGCACATGAAGCGAGAGAGGAAGAAGGAGGAAGAAAAAGAAAAGGGTAGGCGGACAAGGAGAGGGGAAGAAAGAAGCAGAAAGATTGGGAGGAGAAGGAGAAAGAGAAGTGGAGGTGGAGGAGGCAGTAAGTGACGATGACGATAATAATGACGATGATGATGATGATGAAGGAAAAGGGTGATAATGGGATACAGGAGACGAAAAAAGAAGGCACTGAGAAGGACGAAAACGAAAGAAAGCGACGGACACAAAAGAGAGGAGGTGTAAAATAGGGAAAAGCAAGAAAATAAAGAAGACAGGCAAGGAAAGAGAGACGAATGATAAGGGCGATGAGAAAGGCTTGATAAATGATGATGAAAAAAGTCTAAGAAGGGGAAAAGGGAGATTTAAAAAGACAAATCATACAGGAAGGAAAAACAAGACAAATGACTGAAATGGCAGAGAAGTGGAAAGAATAAGAATGGACAGAAAGACAGATGGATAGACATGGGAAAAGATAGATAAATACAGAGAGAGAGAGAGAGAGAGAGAGAGAGAGACTTTTCCCGCATCTTCTGCACCAAATTTTCCTAAACTCGGAGATATGGAGGAATAAATAGGCAATAAAGAGAGTCAGAAGCCTGGGAGAGAGAGAGAGAGAGAGAGAGAGAGAGAGAGGGCATTAAGATGAGAGCAAGTGAAGAGAGAGACTACTGATGGAGTTAGTGAGGGTGGGAGGAGGGAAGGAAAGATGGAAGGAAGGAAGGAAGGAAGGAGGGAAGGAAGGAAGGAAGAAGGAGGAGGAGGAGGAGGAGGAGGAGGACGGAGAGAGGGAGAGAGAGAGAGAGAGAGAAGATAAGAACGGAACGACAGAAAAGATGGGGGAAAGGAGAAGGAAGGAAGGAAGGAAGGAAGGAAAGGGAGAGAAGAGAGATGAGGAAAGAGAAGAAAGAAGGAAAGAAATTACAGGGAACAGAGGAAGGAACAGAGGGTGTAGGAAGTAAAGTAAGAGAAAGAAAGGAGGGAAAAGGAAAGGGTAGAAAGGAGAATGGAAGCTAAATAGAGGAAGTGGAGAGTGTGAGGATGATCAAGAGGAAGGAAAAAGAAGATAAGAGAGGACAGGAGAGAAGAAAAGAGATAAGGAGGGGAGAGGAGAGAAGAAAAGAGATAAGAGGAAAGAAGGAAGGAGGTATGAGGGAAGAGAAAGGAAGAAAGGAGATAAGAAGGGAAGAGGAGAGAGGAGAGAAGAAAAGAGATGAGAGGGGAGAGGAGAGAAGAACAAACACTTGGAGGGAGGGGGGGAGGAAGGAGAGAGGAACAGAACGCAAAACATGAAAATACTGGGCAAGAGGAAAATTTGGAAGATGGGAAGGACGAAAGGACAGCAATGAATGAATGAATAAATTAATAAATGAAGGAAGGAAGGAAAGGGATGAATGAATGAATGAATGAACGCCTAAATTAAAGACAGATGGAAGGAAATGGGAAGAATGAATGAGTGAAAGAATGACTGAATGAAGAAGGAAAGAAGGAAGGAAAGAAGGAAGGCAGAAAAGAATGAGCGAGCAAGCAAGTGAGGGACGGCAGGAAGACAATACGGAAAAAAAAAATAATGGAAGAGGAGGGCGAAAATATGAAAAAAATAAAATAAAACATTGAAGTGTGAGAACTGGCAGAAAATCAGAGGAAAAGAAAAATAAGGATAAGGATCAAGGCAGTAAACTAAATATGACGAAAAATAACATATGGGTGGAGAGGAGGGATGGCAGGAAGAGGGAAGAGAGGAGGAAGAAAGGATAAGAAAGGAAACGGGCTGAAACGGGCTGAAGAGAAAAGGATAGGGCTGGATGTAAGGAAATGGAAGGAGAGGAGGAGAGGAGAGGAGAGGAGAGGATGGAGGAGAAAAGGAGGGAAATGGATGAAAAGAGGGAGGGAGAAGAAAGGATGAGATGGGAGAAAAGTAGAATAACGCAGAGGATGTAGGAAAGGAAGAGAATGGATGGAAGGAATGGAGAGGGGATGGGAGGAGTGGAAAGGAAAACACTGGGCAGGAGACGAAAGACAGAAAGAAGTGGAAACATGCAAAGGAGAAGAAAGAACGAAGGGAGATGAAGGAAGAAAATGAGAGATAGGAGGAAAGAAGAAAGATGGAGAGGAGAGGAGGGGTGGAGAGAAAGAAAGAAGCTATTTGCCTTCCCCTGGGGTAAGGAGAGGAAAGGAGAGACGGACTGAAGTGAAATTAAGGCCAGTGAGAAAAACAAGTAAGGAAAAATAAATGATTAATGAAAATGGATCCAGGAAACCGAAGGACGGAGGGGAGAGTGAAGGATGGGAGGAAAGATGGAGGGAAAGAGAGTGGGAAGAAGGATGGAAGGAATGAGAGTGGGAGGGAGGATGAAGGGAAAGAGAGAGAGAGAGAGGAAGGATGGAGGGAAAGAGTGTGGGAGGACGGATGGAAGGAAAGTGAGTAGGAGGAAGGAGGAGGGGAAAGAGAAAGGAAGGAAGGATGGAGGGAAAGAAAGTGGGAGGAAAGATGGAGGGAAAGAAAGTGGGAGGAAGGATGGAGGGAAAGAGAATGGGATGAAGGATGAAGGGAAAGGGAAAGAGAAAGAGAGAGAGAGGAAGGAGGGAGGGAAAGAGAGAGGGAGAAAGGATGGAGGAAAAGAAAGAAGGAAGGATGGAGGGACAGCGAGAGGAAAGAAAGCTGAAGGAAAAGAGAAAATAAAAGGGGACGATGGACGGAGAAAAAACAACTGCAAGGATGAAAGAAGTGAGAATGCCTAACAAAGGACGGAAAGGGAGAGGAAGGAAAGATGAAGAGTGAGAGAGGAAGAAGGAGGGAGGAGGGAAAGAAGTGGACTGGGAGGAAGGGTGAAGGTAGAGGGAAGAGGGAGGAAAACTGGAGAGAAAGGAAGAGTGAAAGTGTAAATATAAGGAAGCAAGAGGAAGGAGGAGAGAATTTGAAAGCATAAGGAAGGAGAATGAGAGAGAGAGGGAAGGGCAGAAGAAGAAGGAGGGAGAGGAAGGTAAATGGGAGGGAAGGAGAGGGTGACAGACTGGAAACACAGGGATAGGAAAGAGGGAAGAAAAGAACGAGAGGAAAGGAGAAAGGAAGAAAGAGAGGACAAGAGGAAAGGAAGGAAAGAAAGAGAAGGGAAAGGAGGAAGGAAAAAAAGATAGGAAAGGAGGAAAGATGTGGAGAGAAGGAAAGAGAGGAGAGGAGGAAGGAAGGAGAGAAAGAGTGGAAAAGAAGAAAGAAGGAAAGAAAGAAAGGAGAGGAGGAAAGAACAAAAAGATAGGAATGGAGGGAGGAAGCGAAAGAGAAGGAAAGAAAGAGAGGAAAGGAGGAAGGGAGGAAGGAAAGAAAGAGAGGAAGAGAGTAAAGAAGGAAAGAAAGTGAGGAAAGGAGGAACGAACAAAAAAAACGAAAAGGAGAGAAGATGGTAGAATGAGTGAGGAAGGATGGAAGATGTGGGAGGGAGGAAGGATGGAGAGAGAGAGAGAGAGAGAGAGAGAGAGAGAGAGAGACAGACAGACAGACAGACAGAGAGAGAGACAGAGAGAGACAGAGAGAGACTACGGATTCGACACATCGCATCTGAACGGCAACTTATTATTTCCAGGAACGGATTCAGTGATATCACACGCAGCCATTTTTGGACGATGATTTTATTTCATTACTGCTTTCGCAACTGGGTATTATTCAGCTTGCAGGAGACACTTCTTGTTATAGAGGGGTTGGAACTGTGCGTTGGTGTCCCCACATGTAACCTTGTCCATTAAAATCCCATTACACAGAACCAACCTCAGTTATAGTGGGGATTACGATTAGGTTATTAATAATGATGATGTTGATGCGCCACTTCAACACCAGGCTCTCATTTTCTAATTACTTCTTATTTTGACAAGGGAGATTTGGAGAAACCAGTCATAAAAAGGTAATCAATGATAAACAGAAACAAAGGTGATGAAATTCCGTTGAAAATTTTCAAGAGAAAAAGAGGATTTGGAGATGGATGAATGTAAATGAAATCAGTGTCAGAAATATCCGATCTGCGTTGATTTGATTCCCTGTTACATGTGCGTCATTTTGTATACATTTTTTTTAAATCATTATACACGGTGTTGCCGCACCAGTGACATGGCGCAATTCTCTCAGGTGTCGTATATCAAGGCAGTTTTAACCTATCCACAGGGATCCATTGACAGTGTACCTGAGTCGCTTCACTTCTTACCTGTTACACATCAATGACAGAAAATCATTCCCCTATTAGCCACTTCATTCCAATTTGTTCTTTTCCATACACGCCTCTCACCCTTTTGGAAGCTCAAACGTCAGTGATTCACAATCTCTATTACAGCATCTTCATGGTGTTGTCATCAATAATACTTTCACAAGTCTAAGGTACCGAACTAATTAAGCGAGATTTTCAACCCTCCAAACCCCGCTGAGTATTAATGATTTTAAGAGCACCAAATCGTTAGGTTCTGACAAAGGTACGAGGCGACAACTGTGAATAATTGACTGGAACTCGACGTGACGCATTACTCAGTAAACTAATGGGTTATCTGTCTGTAGCCCGGTGGAGAGGTGCTGTGTATTTTACTTGTACCCAGCCTTTACAGATGACGGAAAGAAAGATAAAGGTAGATATACAGAAATGACATGAATTTAGAAATGACCACAATTGTATATAGTAAGATAGATCAGGCTGCAAGAAAGATGGCCGGACAAAGGAACAGACATCGGGAGACAAAGATAGACAGGTATACGGACATGAACGCACTGACACAGGAAAACAAACAGATGAAAGATATATATATCAAAGATATATATATTAAAAAAAAAAAAAAAAACGGACATGAGGAAAGAGACAGATACACAGGAATTTAGACTCTCACATTAAGATACAGACAAAGGAGGAGACACAGACTGAGAGACAGACCTGCATAAAACCACACACAGGCAGAGAGGCTTAGGCGGTACTGTATACAGACGTGAACACACAGATACAGAAAGTCAGACACATTACAAGATACTGTAAATACAAACATTAAAAGACAAAAACAGACATATGGATGTGAAGGAAGAGACAGAGACCGGTTACGAGACCGATATGGATATTACAAAACGGACAGGGACGGGGAGACAGATTATCAGACAGAAATGCAGAAATACAAAACAAAAATACAGGCAGAGAGACAGACAGACAAGTAGACTAAGACACAACTAGACAGAGATATAAAATACAACACAGCTGTTTTTATAATGATAAGAGGCTCTTATATCACCCTTTCCTAATCAATGTACTGCATATATATATATATATATATATATATATATATATATATATATATATATATATATATATATATATATATATATATATATATATATATATATATATATATATATATATATATATATATATATATATATATATATATATATATATATATATATATATATATATATATATATATATATATATATATATATATATATATATATATATATATATATATATATATATATATATATATATATATATATATATATATATATATATATATATATATATATATATATATATATATATATATATATATATACATATATATATATATACATATATATATATACATATATATATATATACATATATATATATACATATATATATATATATATATATATATATATATATATATATATATATATACATATATATATATATATATATATATATATATATATATATATATATATATATATATATATATATATATATATATATATATATATATATATATATATATATATATATATATATATATATATATATATATATACATATATATATATATATACATATATATATATATATATATATATATATATATACATATATATATATATACATATATATATATATATATATATATATATATATACATATATATATATATATATACATATATATATATATACATATATATATATATATATATATATATATATATATATATACATACATATATATATATATATATATATATATATATATATATATATATATATATATATATATATATATATATATATACAGTATACATGGATATTACTCGCAGATACACATTTATACGTAAATATTCTCATATCTGTTGCTTATACGTCCAAGGTCAATATTGAACAGAAATATATAAGTTGCAAAGAGGAGAACAGTATGAACTGTTAAAAAAAATAACTGGCTGAAGAAGAGGTACATGAAAGTTTCAGTGTCCACGAGAATATGAGCCAAAGACATCAGACACGAATACAAATAGACACACAGATAAATGAATATACACGCGGAATGATGGATACATACAGATAAATACAGAAATAGATTGTATAAACATAGATATATATGAGGGTTGCTGGAAGGATATAAATAAACAGACCTACCAAAGTGTGCAGATACGCCTAGGGAGAAAGACAGGCAGAGAACAAACTGATAAACGTTGAGATTGACAGATGAACAGAGAGACAAAAAATACAAGCAGACAGAGAGGCAAATAACCAGAGAGAAATGCTAACAGACGGGCAGACAGGCAGACAGTGACATGTAAACTGATACTCAAACAGACAGAAATAACAAGGTAACAGCCAAACACAAATAAAATAAATAGTCTAACACACAGACGGAGACAGCACGTTAGCAGACAGACAGCAAACAGACACAGACAGATGAATCAGAATGCTTTCAAAATTCCAGTGAATGGACTAATGGATTTGGTATTAAGGGCGGGAAATTGAGATGAAAGCGTGTGTGTGTGTGTGTGTGTGTGTGTGTGTGTGTGTGTGTGTGTGTGTGTGTGTGTGTGTGTGTGTGTGTGTGTGTGTGTGTGTGTGTGTGTGTGTGTGTGTGTGTGCGTGTGTGTGTGTGTGTGTGTGTGTGCGCGTGTGTGTGTGTGTGTGTGAGAGAGAGAGAGAGAAAGAGATGCGTAAATGTGAGTGGCCTAGTGCGCCAAAGTGAGTATGTGTGTGAAGGTGAGTGAGCAAGTTATTCAGTGAGTGTGTAGGTGAATAAACAAACAGGCCAGATAGAAAGCAAAAAAGACAGTGAGAAAGTAAAGGTGAATTTATGAATGAATGAGTGACAGAACTGAAGCTGACAAGCGGAAGGGAATAATGACTGAACGAATGACTGAAAGAGGCGGTGAATGAGTGAATGGGTGCATAAGAGTCAGTTTGCGAAGTGAATGGGAATGTAAGAAAGTGGATGAATAAGGATGGAGTAATGAGAGAAGGAATGGGCATATGTTAGTGAGAAAAGACGATGATGGATGGAATGATAGAGTGAACGAGTAAGTGCAAGAGGGTGTAGAGATGAAAGAGTGAGTGAGTGAGTGAACGGACGATTAAGAACGGATGGGTAATCTAGCAAGAATGCAAAAATGATCTGTGATAAAAATGAAGGAGTGTGCGAATGATTATTTGGGCTCTCTTGTCACGTAGGTGTGAACCTAACGAACTAGAAATAACAGGTCACTCAACCCGGACGTTCCCAGAGATAATGTGCTGACTGTCTGAGGGCTGCTTGTGACGTGATAATTAGGTAAACCAGGTGATGTTGTGTTGTAGTTTGAAGATCGGCATTAAAGTGAGTGGAAAATGTAGGCCGGGTGAGAGTGAACTTTGGTATCGCTGGGATTCGAAGTTTCTGTGCCATGTATTTACTGGAGACGGTTCTTGTAGGATGATGCTTTGCTGAATACTTTGGATGATTGTGTTGGTCATGTGTTTGTGTTACTGCTTGTGCAACGCAGTGTTGGGTCGTGGGGGAGGGATGTCTTTAAGATATTCTGTACTGTGCAGATTTTTATTTTATTTTTTGCTTCGTTATAGTGAAGGATGGTACAACAGCCTACTGAGATGGACTGAATGAAAACTGTGCTGAATCAATGAACTGTCCATATTCACGTGGGCCTTTTTGTCGAGTATTTTGTTTTCTATTGAAAATGATATGTATTAATAGTCTTACAAGTTTTAAGATTCTGCAAGGGTAGGGAAGTTTTTTTTTTTTTTTTTAATTTATTCCTGATGGGGAGTTACATGAACAGAACAAACCTTATTCTGAAGCAGTGAGCTGAATGGTTCTCAGCTTCATAATTATGGTCTCTGAGTGGGAATGAACTCTCAATTTTAGCAAGGTGATCTAAACATGCAATCATAATACAGTCTCTCGTTACTCTGTGTTTGTGCTTTTGTGCATGTTTCTGTGTCTGAGTGCGATGTAGCAGAGTCCCAAGTTAGGCCTGCATAATTCAATACTGTACCAATCAACGGTTTGTATGTTGCTCTCGGTTATTCATTCTGGTTTTCTGAAAGTGGTACCTGCCTTCTGTGCATTAAGTCTGTGAGTGAGTGAATAGTCAGGTGTGGAAAACGAAACAATGGGGGAATGAGAGGATAAGTGATTACGTAATAACGAAGAGTCAAAGTTAGACTAAGAGAGTGTGTGAGTGAAGAAGGATAGAAGCGAAAAAATAAGAGCAGATAAAAGACTAAATTAAATACTAGGTGAATAAGATGGTTAAGGAACAAGAATGCCAGCATTCCCAAGGGATGTGCAAGATGGTCTACACATAATGTACGCTGACATAGTTCGGTGCAACATGCCATGATTATTAATGGAGATGTAAAAACAAATGATCTCACGGTGTGTTGATCTGGCTTGATGTTTGACCCCAAGAATCTCTTTAAAAAAGCACTGGCAAAAAAAAAAATAAATAAATAAAATAAAATAAAATGAAAAGGGCGCCTGTGGCTATTTGCCCAAGGAACAATTGTGCCAAGTTTGAAGCATATTATTACAGAAATAATGAAATGGCGCCAAGATGAAAAACAGTTCGGAAGAAAGGCGAAACAAGCGGAGGAAATAGAGTACAGTAGTTCTCCACACGTTGGTGTGGAGACCTAATAAATGAATAAAGGATCAATACAGGGGTGAACTAACAGGAACGAATAAATCAGTGAATGAACAAAACTTAATAACTAAATAATCATGGATGGAAGGCAGAATGAATGAATGAATGAATTTATTGTATACAATATGCATTGTTGTGGCCAGCTCCCATACGCCTGACATTTGCCGGCAGCTCTGTTATACACGACCACTCGGTGTTTTATGGATCCTGAAGAGTAGCCGATCCGTAAAGCCAAGAAAACACTAGTTTCTGTCATTGGGGAATTGCCTCGGACACATCTATTGCTTCACGCATGGGTACAGGTGTTGAAGGCTTTGGCGGTGAATAGTGTGGGAAAGGGCACATGGAAACTGGGTTGTAATGGCTGTGTTTGTGAGTGGCTAGAATATGTACAGTCACTGAGGGGACGCCGACTTGATGAGAACACGTGAAATCACAGAAAGGTCATACCATCATATCCCTCGCAAATGTCCATCCCCGGGTGGACTACGCTCATATCAGAAGAACTGGTAAACGAATACAGTACCATCCAACCGTCCGAGGCTCCAAGTGAATGGATGGGCAGATGATATGAAAGGAGATTTAAGGAAGAGTGTAAATGTAAAAATCTAAGAACATGAATTAGGCAATCGATGGATCTACGTAACGAAAGGTTTGTACTGCCAGAGGAGGTGTCTCCAATGCAGCTGCACGGACCAGCCTAAGTAATTCACACTTCATCTTTCATAACTAAAGTGTCAGGGTTGGGGAGGGAGACTCGATAATACCACCCTATGATGCATCACGTCCACTGGTAGTTCACTCTGGGGATGGTATGGATATAACCAAGCTTTCGGTACTCAAGGCTCAAGGTTTTACTGGTGTTTCCCAAATATTGTTATAGATGGTGATTCCCGTCGCTTAAAACAAAAGAATGAATAACCTAAACAGAGGACACGAAATATCAAGAAAGAAAAAGTGATCGTATAGAATGGTGAAGCATGAGGTGAACAGAATGAGACTGAGACGATGGAAGAGTGGGAGTGGTTAGGGACGAGGGAATGAGTGAGTAAATGGACCTAAAGTGAGAGGGCCGTGAGGAAACAAGAATGAGTAAGGAGTGAGTGTGTGAGTCAGTGAGTACATGAATGAAAGACAAACGGTTAAATGAGCTGAGAATATAACCTACCAGAAAAATGAATGCGGAAGGAGCTGGTAGGCATGAGTAAATCCTCGAGAAATTATCCTGTCTTGGCGCCGTACTCTCATTTCATACATTACGATGACGGTTTTGTATTCGTAACTTAAGACAAAGATCCTCGAAATAATCTCCTTCAAGCCTTCAACAATTTTATTTTTGGCAACAGACGAACTTTTTTATTATAGGGGATTGCTGTTGTGGAGAAGGGGTTGAAGTGGTTGTCCAAATCCAGGGTCCATAAATGATCACCACCACCATCACCACCACCTCCACCACACATCAACCTCACCACACCCAACCATTACCACACCAACAACACTCACCACCGCACACCAACACTTGCATCACTCACAAATCACCACCAAACACAAATACTTTCATCATACATCAACACACGCCAAACGCTAACACTTCCATAGCACATCACCACACATCAACATTTTCGCAGCTCACCACCACACACCAACACTCTCATCACTCACCAATCCCCATAACACACCAACCCTTCCACAGCTCACCACCACACACCGACACTTCCATTACTTACCACTCACCATCACCACTACTCACCACTCACCGCACACGAATGGGACACAAACCTTCACCACAAGGATGGATGATGCCCGCCCCCCCTCCCCTTTTTTTTTGGTGCCCCACAGGAAGAAGGAATAGTGAAAGAAACAGAGGGGAGGGGCAGTCAGGAAGAGCAGACTGAAAAGGAGGGAGGTTATTGAAAAACCAGGAGAGTAGAAGGTAAGAACAGTACGAATGGAACGGAGAGGAAAGTGGGAGAGGGAAGGGAGAGAGGTTGGAAGAAAAAAAGCAGGGGGAGAGGAAGCCTGAGAGAAGGCAGGGAGAGATGGGGAAGGAAGAGGAAAGAGGGAGAGATGAAAGAATGGCGGCAGGGAGGAAGGTAGAGAAAGAGAGAGAAAGGATTGTAAGAAGAGCTAGGAGGGAAGGAATGAGAAGGAAAGGAGAGAGAGAGAGAGAGAGAGAGAGAGAGAGAGAGAGAGAGAGAGAGAGAGAGAGAAGAAGAAGATGAAGAAGAAGAAGAGGAGGAGGAGGAGGAGGAGGAGGAGTAGGAGGAGGAGGAAGAGGAAGAGGAAGAAGAAGAGGAGGTAGGAAGGGAAGGAGGGAGGGGTACAAAAATATAAGAGGAAGGTAGAGACAGTTAGACGGGAGGGAGAGAGAATAAAGTGAGGAAGATGTGGAAAGTAAGAAAGGTGGGAGGGACAGGTAAGGTAGCAAGAGTAGGATGAGAGGGAGGGAAAGAAACAGAGGAGGGTGGTAGTTAGGGAAAACAGGCAGGGCACAAGGCAGACCAACGGGGATACAGGAAGAAGGAGAGGACAGCGACGGAGGGAAGGAGGCAAAGGCAGCAAGCGCATGGTGGACGGGAGGGAAGGGAGAGAAAAGAGAGAGAGAGAGAGAGAGAGAGATAGTAGAAAAGAGGCAGAAGTAAAGTTAATGGTACGAAGAGGGAAAGCGTCTTCGAGGATATTGTAAGTCGGAAAAATCTGAAGAACCTTTCATAACATTCATGACCGCTGGAATGGGGTGTGTTAAGAACGCCGATTGTCTCAAAGATTGCCTTTCACCATATTTTCCAGCTTGTCGAAAACCCTTTGTTCTTGTGCTAAACATTTCAATGTTCTCTGGGTGAACCTGGGAAAAGTCAGTATTTCCAAACTGCCTTCCTACAGTTTGTACTCCTCGTTTTGTGCCTTCATCTCAAGTTTCCTGTCCAGTCTCTTTATAGCTGCTGTTGTAGTATGCCACTCAGTGTGTCATTTCTACTGTTTTGGTACCGGGAAATGAGAAGATTTTCCTTTCTCATATTTAATTTTCTTGATGCAAGGGACATGTACTGCGTTGCAGGCTCTAAGCCATTTGTTTATATCTTTAATACAAAAAGAAAGGACAGTAATTAGTAGATTATGACTGGAAGACTGAGAATGAGATAGACGGATATGAAGCCGAAGTGTGTGGGAAGGTAATGGTAGGAGAAGAGTGGGGAGAATATGGTGGACATGGAAAACATACGTTGCACAGGAAGCAGAGAGAGTGAAAGGCACATGATGATGATGAGAGAGAGAGAGAGAGAGAAAGAAAGAAACAGTACAGTATATCTATATCCATATATCAATTAATCAATCAGCCAATCATTTTATACTATATATATATATATATATATATATATATATATATATATATATATATATATATATATATATATATATATATATATATGCTGATATTCATCGGGAAAAAAGGAAACGCGAAATATTCCGAGCGCTTTCGTGTACTCACATCTTAAGGAGAGAGGGCTCGGGATGCGTCGTCTTTCGTTTATTCCTTGTGGATATCATCTGTGAATCACGCGTTGTTTAGTGATTTATTTGCATAAATATATTCGCCAAACCTCTACTACACTTTGTCGATCAAAAGTTCGCCGGGTGCTGCAATGTAAGGTGCTGCGTGGAATATCGCTATGTGACAATATATAGCACCATAAACGAAAACAAGATGGAATTATACTCTCTGATGGAGGGTGCTACATAAAATATGTGTTAGCACTATGACATACACACACACACACACACACACACACACACACACACACACACACACACATCTAAGACTTTACACATATACTGTACATGCATTCATAAATTCATACAAAAATATAGATATATACATACATATATACATATTTTAAGGTACACACACACACACACACACACACACACACACACACACACACACACACACACACACGCAAACTCTCTCTCTCTCTCTCTCTCTCTCTCTCTCTCTCTCATTAATGGTTTAAATACACATCGCGTTCCAATTTCGGCGCATTTTTGGTCGACTACCTCTGCCAATTTGCAGCCTAACTGAACCTTAAAGCTAAACAATTCCACACCAGGTCATAGATTGAAAATAAAAAAAAAAGGGGGGGGGGATGGGCTATGGGTAACATTTTGTAACAAAGGAGAAACAATTTGTACTGGATGATCTGTTTCAGTCCCTGTTCAGTAACGACCCCTTTTTTCCTGACGATTATTGATGATGATGATGAGGATGATGATGATGGTGATGATGATGATGATGATGATGATGGTGATAAGTCTATCTCTCTATCTATTGCCAGATGCCTTAATCCCGTACGGGGTGGCCACAAACAAATCGCCTCCACTTCGCCCTGTTCCCCACGCCCCTATTTCTCATCCATTCATTGTATGCTTTCTTCTTTTATGCCACAGCCTGTCTCACCTCTTCATTCCACCATGCTGTTCCTAGCACCCCCTTCCGTCTTCTTTTCACCCCACACGCCACCTCACATGCTGCACATATTTCTTCTGTGAATATCTTGCACACACCTTCCACGTCCCCCATCTGCTCCAATTCATATTATTTACCCAATCGTTCCTCCAATTCTCTCTTATATTCTGCGATTTTCTCATCCTCTTGTAACCTTT
Source organism: Coenobita brevimanus (assembly GCF_032717465.1). Classification (NCBI taxonomy): domain Eukaryota; kingdom Metazoa; phylum Arthropoda; class Malacostraca; order Decapoda; family Coenobitidae; genus Coenobita; species Coenobita brevimanus. The sequence continues at coordinate 24,551,904 of NC_137004.1, forward strand.
CCACTCTCCTTGCAACTACTCCTTTCTCCCGTCCTTCCCTTCTTCTATTTCTCAATCTTACTTGGATCTTGATTCTGGCCACCACTAAGCAGTGGTCAGAAAGTCCACTCCCCCAACCTCTATAAGCTCTTGCATCCATTACACATCTTCGCATCCTTTCATCCACACACACATAATCAATCATTGCCTTCCTTTCATTCAGTTCACCACCCACCCTTCTCATCACTCGCCATGTATACCTGTGGATCATTTTATGCCTGAAGAGGGTATTGGCTATCACGAATCCCCTCCCGACACAAATGTCCACTAACACACTGCCATGCTCATCTATGTATTTGATGATAGGTAAAGGATGAAAATGGTGACAGTGATATCAGTAAGCAGGTGTCATTTATACACAACCTGCTACCGTACTGCTGAGAAGAGGAAAAGGCACTGAGTAAGAGGGAGTATGGGTGAGTAAGAGGGAGTATGGGTGAGTAAGAGGGAGTGTGGGTGAGTAAGAAGGAGAATGGGTGAGTAAGGAGGAGAATGGGTGAGTAAGAAGGAGAATGGGTGAGTAAGAAGGAGCATGGGTAAGAGGGAGTATGGGTGAGTAAAAGGGAGTATGGGTGAGTAAGAGGGAGTATGGGTGAGTAAGAGGGAGTATGGGTGAGTAAGAGGGAGTATGGATGAGGAAGAGGGAGTAGGATGAGGAAGAGGGAATATGGGTGAATAAGAGGGAGTAGGGTAAGGGGGAGTATGGCTGAGTAAGAGGGAGTATGAGTGAGTAAGAGGGAGTATGAGTGAGTAAGAGGGAGTATGGGTGAGTAACAGGGAGTATGGATGAGTAAGAGGGAGTATGGGTGAGGAATAGGGAGTATGGATGAGGAAGAGGGAGTATAAGAGGGAATATGGGTGAATAACAGGGAGTATGGGTAAGGGGGGGTATGGTTGAGTAAGAGGGAGTATGGGTGAGTAAGAGGGAGCACGGGTGAGTAAGAGGATGTATGGGTAATTGGGATGGGTAAGAGGGAGTATGGGTTAGTGAGAGGGAGAATGCATGAGTAAGAGGGAGTATGGGTGAGTAAGAGGGAGTATGGGTGAGTAAGAGGGAGTATGGATGAGGAAGAGGGAGTATGGATGAGGAAGAGGGAATATGGGTGAATAAGAGGGAGTACGGGTAAGGGGGAGTATGGTTGAGTAAGAGGGAGTATGAGTGAGTAAGAGGGAGTATGAGTGAGCAAGAGGGAGTATGGGTGAGTAACAGGGAGTATGGATGAGTAAGAAGGAGTATGGGTGAGGAATAGGGAGTATGGATGAGGAAGAGGGAGTATAAGAGGGAATATGGGTGAATAACAGGGAGTATGGGTAAGGGGGGGTATGGATGAGTAAGAGGAAGTATGGGTGAGTAAGAGGGAGCACGGGTGAGTAAGAGGATGTATGGGTAACTGGGATAGGTAAGAGGAAGTATGGGTGAGTAAGAGGGAGAATGCATGAGTAAGAGGGAGTATGGCTGAGTAAGAGGGAGTTTGGCTGAGTAAGGGGGAGAATGGGTGAGTAAGAGGGAGAATGGGTGAGTAAGAGGGAGTATGGGTAAGAGGGAGAATGCGCAAGTAAGAGGAAGTATGGGTGAGTTAGAGGGAGTATGGGTGAATAAGAGGGAGTATGGAAGAGTAAGAGGGAAAATAGGTAAGAGGAAGAATGAGAGTAAGAGGGAGTATGGGTATGAGGGGAAAGGGTAAGAGGGAGAATGGGTGAGTAAGTGGGAGTATGGGTGAGTAAGAGGGAGAATGGGTGAGTAATAGGGAGTATGACTGAGTAAGTACGAGACTGAGTACGTAGGACTATGGGTAAACAAGAAGGAGTGAAAGGGATTATGGGTGATTGAGATGGAGTGTGGGTGAGTGTGAGGGAGAATAAGTAAGTAGGAAGCTGAGTATGTTGGAGTATGGATGAGCAAGAGGGAATAAAGAGAAGTGTAAGAAGGATCGAGTAAGAGGGCGTTCGAGTAAGAGAAAGTATGGATGAATAAGAGTGAGTACGGGTAAGAGGAAGTATGGATGAGTAAGAGGGAGTAATGCGTACGCGGAAATATGGGTAAGCGTGGTATTTGTTAAGAATGACTAAAAATGGGTAAATATGAGCAAGAATGATTAAGAATGCGTACATATATGGGTAAGAATGAATAAATATGAGTAAAGAGAGTAAGAATGGGTAAATTGATTAAGAATGCGTACCTATATGGGTAAGAATGAATAAATATGAGTAAAGAGAGTAAGAATGGGTAAATATATGGGCAACAATATCTAAGCACACATGGGCAAAAAATTATGCATGAATGGAAAAATCGTACGAGCAACCAGGTTCTTTAAACACGCACGGGGTGATCCTTTCAAGAGATCACACCGGTATTTAACACATCAGTAAACAACTCACCTTCTGCGTGCTAATCCGTCACCGTCACACGTTCCAGGATTGTTAAGGACGCCAGTTACCCCGTAGTGTTGTTAGACGGTTATTAACTAGGCCAGAAGTAACGCAGAAATAACGATATTAAACACAACACCTTCACAAAGTCACCAGCGAGGCATAAGTGAGAGGGAGTGTGAGCGTCGACCGACCAGCTCTGCCATATCTTTGGTCATCTCGCGCAATCTTTCTTCCTCAAATACTTTTACGCTGCTTAAATTCACACCTGACTGCTTGAGATATACTACTGAGTAAATACTATCTAACTAATGGCAGTTTATGTTATCCATGATAATATATGTGCGGTTTAGGTGGAGTCATTCTTGTATACCTGGCAACGCCGCAGTGACGTGAAGCAGGGGTGGTGATGTCAAATTTCTTCTTATCCCTCTTGATATGTCTTCCTCAACTAGTCTTACATTGCTATATTACTTACTCAACTGCTTCGAATTCATTACTGAATTTACAGTGTGTAATATTTACTGACACGGAAGTAAAAAAGAATACATTACGGATGGCGATGCTAATAAAATTGGCAACATTACGTCAGCAATAGTTGTCAGGTTCAGCTTTTCTGGGACTATTAAAAACACAAATGCTTATGACTTCAAGTTGGCCATAATATCCAGCCAGAACATTTTAAAAATCGGTTTATGATGCATCGGTAAGCTTTTCATAGTTTTAAGCTTTTCGATTCTAGTGACAGTATTGTACATTCAACTCGTGAGAGAGAGAGAGAGAGAGAGAGAGAGAGAGAGAGAGAGAGAGAGAGAGAGAGAGAGAGAGAGAAATTGCAGTATATTGTATGGGTTCGGGCAGATGAGAAAGGAGGAAGGGCAGGGAGGAGAAACAGAGGACGGAGAGTAAAGGGAGGGAAAAGGAAAGGGAGTGAATGTGGAAGAGGAGGGAAGGCGAAAGGAAAGGGGGGAGGAATGTACTAGGAAAGGGTGGGAAAAGAAAGGAAAAGAAAAAAATAAATAAAGGGAGGGAGAATGAAGAAAGGGAGTACAGTACAACGGAGTTCAAAGGAATGCAGACAACAACAAACCTGGTATCCTTTCGGGTTGTTTGTCAGAGAATACTAAATTTAATTTTAGCAGTAAAAGATAAGGATACGAATGAAGTGAGAAGTAAAGGTAGGACAAGATGTAGGGAAAGAAGAAAGGCAGGAAGAATTAAGGTAGGGAACAAGGAGACGAAGGGAAAGAGGGGTAGGGAAAAAGGAAAGCTAGGGGAGAAAGAGGAGAGAAAGAGGGGTAGGGTAAAAGGAAAGCTAGGGAAGAATAAGACGGAGGGAAAGAGGGGTAGGGAAGAAGAAAGAGGGGCAGGGTTGACGAAAGAATGGGGAAGGAAAGGAGGGGAAGAAAGAAAGGTAGGGAAGAAGAAGAAGGAGAGAAAGAGAGGTAGGGAAGAAGGAGGAGGGAAAGAGGGATGGGAAGAAGAAAAGGTAGGGAAGAGAGAGATGGAGAGAAAGAGGGGTAGGGAAGAAGGAAAGGCAAGGAAAAAGGAGAGGTAGTAAAGAGACAGGAGATGAAGCGGGGCTGGGAAGAAGGAGAGAGAGAGAGAGAGAGAGAGAGAGAGAGAGAGAGAGAGAGAGAGAGAGAGAGAGAGAGAGAGAGAGAGAATGAGTAAGAAAAGGGAGAATGACCGATAAGAAAGGATGCAAAGAAAGTTAAGAAAGGAAGAGAAGAAATAAAAACTGAGAGGTGGGTTAGGCAGAGGAACGGGGAGAAGAAAGGGAGGAAAAGGGAGTTACACAGACACACAGAGTTACACAGATACACAGAGTTACACAGATACACAGCCTCCACAAACATCACGGTCTTTCCTTAGTGATCCGATCTTAGGGTCGGATTTCTCGTCCCCGCGGAAATTTCGTGACGCCTCTTGCACAGCGATTTATTCTGCACATTACACCATGGCTGCCTCTCTCTTTGTATGCTAATGATGTAATGAAGAAATTGAAAAGAAAGAGATAACATACAAATGACTGTTCAGGTGTAAAGTGTAAAATGAATCGCCTCGGAGGTGGTGCTACGAAGCCTCCTGTACCACTAGAGACTTGCTTTATTACGGAGGTTCACAAATCGGATAGCAAGGCAGATGGCACTCCAAGGCCCGTATTCTCTTGGATTAAGGATGCTCCCTAATATCCCATTCTAAGCGATTTACTTTGCTTATCACACTCTGCTGTCCTCTTCTGTGTTATTTAAATTATTCCAATATCCCCATAGTCTGCTTAAATACCGTAGAAAACGATGCTAGCCAGCCGTATCCAAAAACAAATAGCTAGGGAACAGGAGTGAAAGAGCCGCCTTAGCCGACGAGAATACCAGCCCGACTCCAACAGTTAGCCGTACGACGGGATAATAGGTTAATATATTGCAATTACGAAATATTTGAATGAAATTTATAGGACCTGCTGCGGGCAGTACTAAAAAATTAATGTAAATCTTACAAAATAAAGTAACAGAAAAAACAACACATTGGTATCTAGAGATTTGATTAAAAAGATATTGGAGAGCGAGGCACACACATAAAGATATGCAGATGCAGCATAAAAAGATGGGGAGATCGTGTAAAGCAGGAATAAAATGAATGAAATATCCGGAGAAGGAAGAGAGGAGAAGGAAGTGAGACAGGTGAAGAAGAGGAAGGGATAGTAAGGAGGACAGAAGATAGATAAAAGGAATATGGAAGAGAACGATAAAAAGATTTTGAGAAACGAAGGAAAGAAAAGCGAAGAGAGAGAATTGGAGGAAGGAGATCCAGAATGATGGTAAGGTGTTTTAAGAGATTTGGAGGAGTCTTGGAAAGACCGCAGAATTGAAGTAAGGAGAGAGAGAGAGAGAGAGAGAGAGAGAGAGAATGTGTGTGTGTGTGTGTGTGTGTGTGTGTGTGTGTGTGTGTGTGTGTGTGTGTGTGTGTGTGTGTGTGTGTGTGTGTGTGTGTGTGTGTGTGTGTGTGTGTGTGTGTGTGTGTGTGTGTGTGTGTGTGTGTGTGTGTGTGTGTGTGTAAAGAGTGTAAAGATGTGGGAGGATGAAGCAGGGTAAAGATAAACATACACAAATACTCAGTTCCACAGAGAAAATCAAGTATTCCATGGCAGTCAGGTGCAAGTCGGTCCACCTGCTGGCTGCTGTCCAAGGTGCACGGTTTTCGGCAGCCAGGGAGATGTCATATATGTGGAACGTCGCCCACATCTATTGAACTTGAATCATGCAGCCCGGAATGAGAAGCAATATTTTCAGCCTCCTCTTACCACTTGTCTTTCTTTTCTTCCTGTCCTTCCTCTTCCCCCAGATTCTTGCTCCTCTTCGTCATTCTCTTCCCCTTACTTTTAATGACCTCTCCTCTCCTCTCCTCTTTTCCTTTTATTTTTTCTGCTTCTCCTCCTCCTTCCCTGCCTCTTATTCCTCCTCCTCCGCCTCCTCCTGTTTCCTTTCCCATGCGTTTGCTCTTCTTCCTTCTCTTCCCTCTCTTTCTCTTTCTTATTCCTCTCTCTCTCTCTCTCTCCATTTTCTCCCCGTCTTATTTTTTCTTTCATCAATGCATTCCACATCAACAATTCATTGTGTTGCTAGAGGTCATCAACCCCTCTATCCTTAGCTATGGTGTATTGGCACATCATAAAGATATCATATTTATTTATTTTATACCAGCATCAAAGTCTTCATTCCACCCAATATATAAAATGTATTTACCTCTCGCTGGTTCATATCCGTGTTCACCTTTCATTTTTTATATATACACCGTTTTGTACCATGAAGAATAAATTTGTTCCTGTTTTATCCAGACCGGTTTACATGGCTGAGTGAACGCCTGTTGTAGTGAGGGTTAAAAACGTCATCTACCATATCCTACAGTCCGATGGTGACTTTATTATTTATTTAATTTTTTTATACCTGTGTGCACCATAGGGTGGCGGGTACTGCTGTGTTTTGAGTGCGCACGGGCGTCTGTGAACAGTGTGATTCAAAGTGCTTTGTTTAAAGGTTAGCATATATATATATATATATATATATATATATATATATATATATATATATATATATATATATATATATATATATATATATATATATATATACACGGAGCATATATACAGTATGTAAATATAATTACAGAGTATATTAATATATACATACAGAGAGAGAGAGAGAGAGACTAGTGAGGCAACCTTCTGCGAACAAAAGCATACAATTACCCAAAGATTGCTTCTGGTATAGTATTCCCTTCCAGGTGAAACACAAGAAATATTACCTCTCGTACATGTCAGCAAGCTAGAAGGCACGTTTAAGTCGAACTCGTCTGGTACCATACATTCGTTTGAGGCTAAATAAAACGCATGGCTTTACTGTGATGGTTGTTTTGGAGCCTAGCGGTTCCGCGCCTGTGTTACAACACTTTTTTGGGGGAATATAAAATAATTTTGTGGGTCTAAATCGAAAATCTGAAAAAGGAATCTCAAGGCACCAGGCCTGGGTACATGCATAGCAAGTTTCAGGCCAATGGATGGAGAGGGAGTCACGGGAATATGACAACATGCGTTTGTAAAAATAGCACCAGGAATAGGAACGACGAAAAAAAAAAAAAAAAAAAAAAAAAAAAAAAAGCAGTTATTTGAAAGAAAAATGACGTGAAGTTACACAAATAGAATTGGCGTGTAGGTAGCGAAACAAACAGGAAGTGTAATCTTCTCAAAACTATGACACATCATCAATGTTGAAGGCATCTGTATTATAACCATTTTTCATTTCCTTATCAGTTACCCCTTCAGTTCTATGACATATTTTGTTTATTTCACCGGACGACTTTATTGAACGTCGGAGAGAGTTTTCGAAGAGGAGTTTGATATAGCTTTAACTCCTTCATTACTAGGGGACTCCCAAGCTCAAGAACACCGTCTAATGGTATACGAATAAACTACAAAAAAGGCCACCGGACTGAAGGGGTTAAGGCTCGATTATTGTCTTCAAGGATGGCGTATTGTTTTACTTTATTCTTGCTACAAGACCTCCCACAGAGAAGGGATCACAGGCGCTCCATTAAATCTCAGTTTGATGGTGTCGCGTTTTTATCATATGCTTCCTTCCCCAAAACAATTTTATTCAGACTATAGTATATTTCTGGATGTGAAAGAGTTAAAATGAAGGCATAAGCAGTGAAAAGGCAAACACACAAACAGGCGTAGTGTTTATATAATGCAAACTATGTACCATAAGCTCTTATTCGCTTCGTCACCAGGGATCCGTAATAAGCGTAAGAAAATCGTCAGGCGTTAGCAAAAAATATAGTTAAAGACGTCATCGTATTGAATGGTAGGAGATGCCTCAACTAGGCTAAAAATAATCGTCTGACGTAACAAAAATAAAGTAATCAAAACGTGACGCATTTTTAACTGTTCATTTTTCGTACCTCCAGGCGATTTTGTACACCTCAGAAGTGAATAATCAAACTGAAGACAAAGGATACAGCGTTTATTGAACTCTTCGCCGCAAGGCCAATCTTCCGCGTTCTATAACATCGTCCAGTGGTAACAACAACAACAACAACAAAACTTCAACGGATTCAAGGACTTAATCATCTGACAATTTTTATCAGCCTAGGAGAAAGATCTCGTAATGGATGGCTTGAAATTAAAACACACACACACACACACACACACACACACACACACACACACACACACACACACACACACACACACACACACACACATACACACAAATAAATAAACAAGCAGACAAGTAACGCTTTATGTAAATCATGCATTAAACTGCAGTGATTTCATCTAGGTTATCTTAATTTAAACAGTATCATGCGGCTGTATATTGCGTGGCCATCCATGGAGTGTGGGTGTGGACTTGTGGGGAAAGGGAGGCATAGTAGAATGGAGGGACTTGGGAGATAAGAAGGGAAATGGAGAGGAGGAAAGGGAAATGGAAAGATGGAGAGAAAACACGTTATTACTGTTATCTTAATTTAGGAAACTTCATGGCGCTGTATATCGCAGCAGACGAACATGCGAGTGTGGGCTTGGGTGTGGGTGTGGGGGACAGGGGAGGGAGTGGAATGGTAGGTAGGGAGGAGGAATAATTGAAGATGAGGGAAATGGCGGGGGAAAAGGGATGGTGGAGGAAGAGAGACCCACTGGTAGGGTGAATGGTAGAGAGGATGGACTAGACATAAGCAGACTGATCGGCAGACGGACAGAATGATATAGACAGATAGAAAGTTGCAATGGATATAGATGGCAACACACAGAGAGAAAGGGATGAATAATTAATCTTATGGATAAGGTAGAATGGCTGGGAGGCGGTGAAAATGGAATGGGAGGCGAAGAAACGGAGGAGACAGAGGAAATAAGGTAGGAGAAGAAGGAAAATGGCAGGGAAGAAGATAAAATGGTAGAGGAAGAGGATAATGGTAGGGGAAGAGGTGCAATGTTAGGTTAGGAGGAGAAATGTCAGAGGAAGACAGATAATGGTAGGGGAAGACGGATAGTGGAAGGGAGGGAGGAAAAGTGGTAGGCGAGGAGGGAAGATGGTGGGGAAGGAGGGGAAATAGTGGAGAAGAAAAGAAACTAGGAAGAGAGATGTTAAACTGGCAGAGAAGGGGTGGAAGTGGTAGGAGAGGAGGGAAAAGGGACGAAGCGGAGAGAAAATGGGAGTGAAGCAAGGAACATAATTGGGGCGGAATGAAAATTTCTGAAGAGGAGGAAAAATAGATGAGAGGATAACCGATGTACAGTATAGGGAAGAATATGACATGGAAAAGGTTATCTTCAATTATTAAAAACCCTGCAGCTGTACAGTGAAGTGCTTGATCATGGGGGTGTGAGTATGGGTGTGGGGATTAGGGGAGGAGTGGTAAGGGTTGAGGTGGGCATGGTGGCAAAGAGGAGACATAGTACGGGTAGCGGAGAAATGGCAGTGGGATGGTAGTGAAGAAGGGGCAGATAAATGGGTACATACACTGACACAGAGATATGTTCAAAAAGTCAAAAAATATGCCAGAAGGATAAAAACTGAGGGATAACTTGACGAATTACACTGTGATGGAAGAGAAGAGGAAACGTAAAAAAATGATTGACAGACTGCGACGGGGTTACACCTAGTTGTTCAGAGAAACAAGGAAAGCCTTAGATAAAAAAAAAAATCCAAAAAATAAATAAAACCCGAAAAAATAGTGGAAAAATGAAAACAATCTGAAGGGGATTTTTCACATAAAATAAAACACACACATATACACACACACAAACGAGAGAGAGAGAGAGAGAGAGAGAGAGAGAGAGAGATCAAGGGGGTAACTCAAAGAATCCCATTTAATTTAAGGAAAAGGCCGGACATTTAATTATAGGAAAAGGCCGGACATCCTTATCCGGTCTTGACTTAAGCATAACCAAGAGGTCTGGAGACGTGCAGTGCGACAGTAAGGGAAGAATTTTTATGATTCCTAAGATTTTACACAATTTCATAGGAAGTGAAGGACGGGGAGGATGGAGGACAGAGATCAGCAGGAAAGGAAGGGAAGGATGAAGGAGGGATGGAGAGGAGGGAGCGAGGGGAGGGGAGGGTGGCAGGGTAGAGGGGGATGGAGGGCAGGGAGGCAGGGTAGGGGGGATGGAGGGCAGGGAGGGAGGGGAGGGGGAGGGGGGGAGGGAGGGAGGGGAGGAGAGGAATGGAGGAGATAAGAATAAGGTTGGGAGTGATGGGAAAGGGTGAGGTAAAGAAAAATAGAGGATAGGGAGAGATGAGACGACAAGCGAAGGGAGGGATGATAATGAAAAAGATGTCAAAAGAAACTGACTGTGCTGAGAGGGAGAGAGAGACGATAGATTGGAAGGAAGCAAAGTGCAGAGATAAAGATATGGGATGGTACTGAGAGAAAGCATTGGCAAGAGGGCGGGCGGGCGGGAGGTGGGGATGGAGGGTAAGTGTATTGTTCCGATACTGACAAAAATTCCATATACTGCAAGTTGTGAAATGAAGGAGAACTGACTGATACCTCTCAAATAACAATAACGTATAGGGCTATATCGTATCTGAGAGCTAGGTATATACAGGAATATCTACGGGACAGATCTATTACGTCGATATTAAAGGAATGGAATAATGCACGGTGTTTGTCTGCTTCATTAGGAGTATTTATTAATGATCTAGTTCTTTCTGCCTCCAGAAGATTTTATTCAGCGTACGGGGGACGGTTTAAACTGAAGGAGATTAAAATAACCTTCATTATGACAGGAGTTTCCTAAGTTGAATATAACTGTGTGGAAGTTAGCATGAATTGGTTGGTAAAAAAGTCACCATACTTAAGTGGTCAGTACAGGTGGACAGCATGTAAATTTAACGCTATTTGCAAAAAGCAGTTTGGCCAAGTTTTGTGAACCTTCAGATTATGCAGTTTCATTCTCCATACTACTTTTTTTTTTCTGTAGGTAACTTACACAGTGCGTATATATACTGTATACATACATATATATAACAGAGAGAGAGAGAGAGAGAGAGAGAGAGATTAAACATTGTTCTAAATACTCAGATATACCAATAAAATTGAATGATTCTATATGAATATAGAAAAGATTTTAGATTACTTCACTTAATTTACGACAAAAAATGATGATTAAAGTTTCTGGTTCTTGATGCAATAATTTTCCCCCAAATGTCTGAGAAGCATACTGCAGAGAAGTAGAAATTTCCAGATAAGACTTTCTGTTATGCTAATAAGAAGTACCAGACTTAATGACTGAAGACATTTGATTTAGAGCGTTCTCATTTTTATTTCCCAAATTAAAAAGAAACGTGCCAAAAATACTCGACTTTCCTTATTATTTACTTCAAGGTACGAAAAAGCACCTTGTTAAAAAAAAAAAGTTTATGGGCTCCACCTGTTTTTCATTAACTGGGAGTGGGAACGAAAAATAAAGTGGACAAAATGTGTTCTTTTGTCCTCTTTCTCTTTTGAACTCTCACACTCTTCGGACTCACTCTCAGTTGAATCATATGGCGTTACCTGCCTTAGAATACTTCAGTTGTTCCGGGTATGATGAGGTTAAAGGTGACCGTACTAACATTCCGCTTCCTGTGACTCACTCTCAACTGAATTAAATCATCTGACGTTAGCCCAATTAACATCTCAGAATTGATGCAACTCTGTTGGGGTTAAATGCTCTAGTCCATACACAGACACTTTAAAATGTCGCAGAGAATTAGCCTGGCAAATTACTAGATGAAACTTTTATGAGATTCTGTTTGATGCTGGTGTTAAAAATCCAAACCCAGATTAATTAAATGTCTAATTTCACGGATTCGATTTTTGCTTTTCTCGAAGTATTGATAGGAACAACGTAAAAAAAAAAAAATCATATCCTTTCGTTTATAATTATTCCAACAATACCTTGAAGAACTAAAAAAGTCCCACGGAGTTTTCATCTTTCATTCAGTCACAGCCAAAAGAAAAACCATTCTAAAGGAGCTGTTTTCGATTTCTGTTTATGGAATTATGAGGAAAAGGGTATTTCTTTGTTCATTTATTTCAAACTACCCAACGGCAAATTTGCAAAAACTACTCATAGACTCCCCGTGCGACTCATTAGATGGACCGGTAGAGACAGGACACCAGTGAGTAGATAAGAATTAAAAAAAAAAAAACATAAATAATACTAGTTTCTCGTATTTCATGTCTCAGTATTTCTGGCGTCTCCTCTCGGCATTTACCTTCTTTATATTTGTGATTAATCGTTTCCGTGCTTCCTTTAATCATACTTAGTTGCTGACTTCGTATAAACCAACTCCTCCTCTTTGTGAGTGACTGTGTTTACATACATACATACATACATACATACATACATACATAATATATATATATATATATATATAGATAGATAGATAGATAGATAGATAGATAGATAGATATTGAGTATCAGGTTGAATAATTCCGTACCGTAAAGCACCCTCATCTATGTGAGGCTCGAATCCACCTCGACACAGCAGGTCTAAAAGATGTGTGGCCGTCACGTATTAATGACAGAGTAATTAAGTGACGGCAACACATCTTTCAGACTTGCTGTGTCGAGGAGGGTTAGAGCCCCACCAAGATGAGGGTGTTTTGCGGTACAATTAATGTGTGTATATACATACAGTACATACATACCGGGTACATATATATATATATATATATATATATATATATATATATAGATAGACATATATATATATATATATAGATATAGATAGATAGATAGATATATAGATATAGATATAGATATAGATAGATAGATATAGATATAGATATAGATATAGATATAAATATATATATATATATATATAGATAGATAGATAGATAGATAGACAGATATGAGAGAGAGAGAGAGAGAGAAAGACTTTTGCCGTCATCTGCTCTGCTCTGTGAACATGCTTACCGGACACAAATAATGATCCTTTGTCTGCTTCCAGACGTGCATAAGTAAGTTATACTTTTGAGACCAAGGCAACACATCGGAGCCTCTGATATTCTGTGTGCTCTGCTGAGGACGGTGGGAACGAGGCAATAAGGAATTAAAAGGAGGGAAGGAGAGAAGGAAGGATGAAGGAAAGAGCAGAAGGAAGGGAAGGAATGAGAAGCGAGGGACGGAGAGTAGAAGGGATGGTTGAAATGATTGGAAGGGTGAATGGAGAGAGCTGGGGATGAGGGAAAAAAAAAATGATGACAAAGAGACGGAAGAAGAATGGAAAAGAGGAAGAAGGGATGGTGAGGAGGGGAGACTGAAGAGGAGGAGGAGGAGGAGGTGTGAGGTAATGAAGAAGAGATGGTGAGGAGGGAAGATTGAACAGGAGGAGGAGGAGGAGGAGGTGTGACATAATGACTGCAAGAATTTCACAGCGTAATATTAATCTTTTCACTACGATGACGTCTATTTCATATTAAGCAAATCATTACCAGATGAATATATTAGAGAGGATTTCTAATAGTGAAGGGGTTAAAGAATATGTCTGACCCCTCAAATTAGATTTTCTCTCCTAATCTAAGTAAAATCGGTCGATGACATTAGGCTTAGAATCAACCCTTTGTCTGCAACTTAGTTCTCTGTAATTTTATTTCGGCTGACGTCAGACGAGCCTTCTGTGCTCAACAGAAGTAAAAAAAAAAATGTTTAAAACTGCCAAACGCTCTGCCTTATTAATTTTATGCCATTCCGTGACAGACGAAGTAATTTACCTCATAAATATGTACTGCAGCCAAAGGATTAAAACGACCTCACCGTATCTGAAGGGATATGGAACAGACAGCATAGTTCTTAAGGTACCACCGCGGTAAATCGGACTTTACACTAATTAGAGCAAAAAACTTCCGTCTGGTTTAGCATTGATTCATAAAACAGTTCCTGGTGTCCAGACTGACTTGCATCCCGGAAAGTTTAATTCAGTCATCATCGTGTACGTGATTGAAATAACAAAATCTTGTGAGGTTCATAACAGAGCCAGTCAGCTTACATCAAAGCCTCCCCAATTTTTAGTTAAATTAAATTGAGACGCAATATTATTATTTAAATATTTTATTTTGCAGATGTGGAATTAAACTTGTTGCCTTCTCTAAAGCGGCGGCAAATCTGATAACAGCCTCTCGAAAGGTTGGCATCGAATTTTCAGCAATTTACAGAAAGCTAACCAAATTAATTCCATGTCTGCATTCCAAGGCAGACAGAGATATGTTACATAAATTTAATTTAGAGCAACTTCTGAGGTAAAGTTACTACCTGCTACACGACCTACAAAGGCTTTATTCATGTACATCACCCACAAGGAAACATGAACTAGGGGTTATGTGACACGGTTTCTAATGAGATACTTTACTATATGTGAAGGATTATCTACCAATTGACCCTCGTGCGGTGTGGTGCGGTGAGGATCCGTCCCTCCTCCCCTCTGGGGTTAAGATGCGAATGAATGTGTTTGAGTGGATGAGTACATTGGGAGTGTCGTCCTGTCTCGGCTACCTCCCTTTCCTTGGGGGAAGCAGCCTAGGGATATAGATAGAATAGATTGTCTACTTATTAATCTATCTATCTATCTATCTACTTTTCTTGTGTGTGTGTGTGTGTGTGTGTGTGTGTGTGTGTGTGTGTGTGTGTGTGTGTGTGTGTGTGTGTGTGTGTGTGTGTGTGTGTGTGTGTGAGAGAGAGAGAGAGAGAGAGAGATTTATATAGCCAAGCAAGGGATCAAGTAAGTGTGTTATATCGATGAAGCGCACGGTAAGTGGGCCGGGGTGAGGGTAAGGAAGAGGATGAGGGTAAGGAAAAGAATAATGGTATGGAAGGGGATGATGGTGAGGAAGAGGAGGATAAGGAAGAGGATGAGGGTATGAAAGAAGGTGAGGATAAGGAAAAGGATGAGGGTAAGGAAGAGGATGAGGTAAGGAAGAGGATGAGGGGATGGAAGAGGATGAGGGGATGGAAGTGGGTGAGGGGAAGGAATAGGGTGAGGGTAAGGAAGAGGGTGAAGGGAAGGAAGAGGATGAGGGAAGGGAGAGGGTATGGGGAAGGAGGAGGGTGGCGGTAAGGAAGAGTGTGAGGGTAAAGGTGAATATGGGGATTAAAGGAAAACGGTAAAGGGAAGAGAATGAGGGCTAGGGAAGGAGCAGAGGAATAAATGGGTGAGAAAATGACGATGGAGAGGGAAAGAAGGGAAGAAGCAAGGGAAGGAATGCATATGGTAAAAATAAGGAGAAGGATGGATAATGAAGAAGAGGATGGAGTGCATCAGGACAGGGAGAGGAACAAGAGTGGGTAAGGGAGTATGGAAGGGTCTGAGAAAGAGGTGCATAAGGAATGGGGGAGAGAAGGAAGGAGGGTGAGGGTGAAGGAAGGAAGGAAGGAAGGGAAGGACCAGTGGGATGAATACAAAAGAAAGGAGGCGAGAGAAAGAGTACAAAAAAAGGGAAATGGCAGTGAGGAATGCAAGCGGAGAGGAGGAGGGCGAAGGAGAGAATGCGAATTGAAGACTGTGTGTGTGTGTGTGTGTGTGTGTGTGTGTGTGTGTGTGTGTGTGTGTGTGTGTGTGTGTGTGTGTGTGTGTGTGTGTGTGTGTGTGTGTGTGTGTGTGTGTGTGTGTGTGTGTGTGTGTGTGTGTGTGTAGCCTACTTAGCGACTAGAAAAAAGTTAGGTACGAGAGAGGCTTACCAAAGAAGAAAATCAAACAAAGCCAAATCGTTAATGGAAGCTTTCATAATTTATTCGGTTTGCTGCTAAAGTTAAAAACCGGGAGCATAATATTATTTTTCGTTCTACTCTTTTCATGCTTTTGTGAACTCCAAAGCACTGACTGAAATGGTTCTCCGTAACCTGGGGAACCATTTACTGGGCTGAGTAGTGTCTAAGAACTTACAATTTGCCGCTTGGTGCTCTACTGGATAAAGGTGCTCTAACCAGATGTGGATATTAATAGATTTAATTCCGTGGCGTGGCTGGCGTTCAGTGCTCACCTCAATGCCTCTGAGAGACAAGTTATTGATCATTCTCGCCTTAACCTCTGTACTTCACGGACACATTTTCAAACTTTCTCTGACAGCCTACAACTAGAAGATTTTATTCATCTTATGAGTGACTTCTCGAACTGATGAGGTTAGATATAGCTTCATTAACCCTATCAATATTAGTTTTTTTTTTCCAACCTTTAATACAACATCTGGAGGTAGCAAATACACTAAATATAACATTACTGGATGCAAGGAGTTAAAGGTCTTTACTGGGTAGCCTAGCCCTGTGTCTCTGTGCTTCTGATGGGGCAATAAAGGATTGGATGATGGATGGAACAACATGAAATGAAAGGTTGGTTAATTTTTCTCTTCTTCTTCTTCTCCTTTTTCTTAGGACACTGAGATAACCTGTGTTACCAAAGTCTCACTGAGCTTTAGTTTACTACCCGAAATTACTTAAAAGGACCAAGCCAAGAAAATCCCATGGAATTTTCGATATAAGGTACATGTACCCATAATTACTAAACAGAATCGTGAAACAAATAGTTTAATTGAATTCTGCACTTTTGTTGCCATGGACGCACTATATGATTTCATTCGCGCAAAACGGAACATTCTGCTGACGTGAGGAAAATTCGGGCACTGCAAAGGCTAACAGAGACAGTCTTGAACCCAGTGTCAACAAGGATTTCTCTCACTCATATAAAACCATCTTGTGGTATTCTGAGTTATTGTTGTTGTTGCTGTTGTTGTTGTGTAACCCCGGTCTGTCTAGTCGAGCAGACCCATTAACCGCAAGCAACTGTCCCTGTCTGGCCATTCCGTATTGTGAACCGATGTTCCCCTGTAGGAGACAGCGTACTGGCACAACAGGTCACGGGAAAGTGTGTGGAGGTTTGGTTCCTGGACTGACATCGCATTTGCGTCTCTCCACCCAGTTAACAGAGGCACCACAGTAAAGTCCACACTACTTCGCTATATGGTTATATGGTTACCACCCAGTGTTGTAAATGGTGCCCTGGGTTATAGGAAACCTTTAGTTTTGCCATTCAGTGTAGAGTTACCTGAAGTGGAAGGAAGAGTAATAAAAAGTGACGGGAAGGATACAAGGAAACAGGAAGAGACGGGCAGAAGAAAAAAAAATGATATAGGTGAAGGAAAAAGTAGGCAGCATGTCCCCCACCTACCACAGTCGTAACCTGCGTATAACAACTGAATCACTTTACGCAGTAAACTAGATGGCATTCCATTACTGATATCACAAGATGATTTATTTGGCTTTGGAGGGAGTTTTCACACTGGACTGCATATATATATATATATATATATATATATATATATATATATATATATGTGTGTGTGTGTGTGTGTGTGTGTGTGTGTGTGCTACTTGTGCGTGTGGTTTGTGTGCACTTGTGTGCGTGTGCGTGTGCATGTACAGATGTACTTGTACCGAAACGGTAATTGTGAACCTGTGCCTGCACTTTACTTAATGTGCTTGTTGTCTTTTATTTCTCTGAGCGCTTACTAAATATTTGACCCCAATTAGCGAGCATTGGAACAACAGTGTGTGTGTGTGTGTGTGTGTGT
>NC_137004.1:24574423-24679423 GCF_032717465.1 Coenobita brevimanus
CCCCCTCTTTTGAATGATTTTTTTTTTATTCTTTAATTCTCCTCTCTCTCTCTCTCTCTCTCTCTCTCTCTCTCTCTCTCTCTCTCTCTCTCTCTCTCGCTCATTTGCTCCTCCAATGGCTTCCTCTCATTTCTCTTCCTAACTCTCCTCTGCAACGACTCTCTTCTCTGTCTCGCCCCCTTCCCCCTTCCCTCTCATTCTTCATTTCTCGTTTCTCCTTCATCTTCCTCCGTCTCAACTGCCTCTGCCCTTCCATCTCATTCTTTCCTCCCTCCCTCTCTTTTCTCTTTCCACCTTACCCTCCCCTTACCTTTCCTACTTCCCTCTCTTTCATCCAACCCCCATTTCATTTTCAGCTTCCGTTTCGCCCCTTTTCTCCTCCCCTGCCATTCCCTCCCTCTCACTCACTTTTCCCTTCTTCCCCCTTTTCACACTCCTCCACCTCTGTCTCTCTAACTTCTCCCTCTCCCATCTCCCTTCCTCCCTTCCTTCTGCCTGCCTTTCTTCTCCTCTCTCACTTTCACCCTCTAATTTCCTTCCTTCCTTTCTTCCTTCTCATTCTTCCTCCAAACCTACTCTCCTTCCTCCATTTCTCACTTCTCATACCTCTCCTCACCCTTCCTTTCTCCCTCTCTCTCCCACACACGTCTCATTCCACTCTCCTATCTTTCCTTCTCTCTTCTCCAGCCTTTCCCTCCCACGTACTCGCTCCCTCTCTTTTCTCTTCCTCCCTGTTTCTTTCTTGGTTCCTTTCTCTCCTTTCCCTTTATCTCTTCTTTTCCCCCACTTCCTCCTCTCCTCTCCCTTTCGTCCGCTTTCCCTCCTATGACCGATCTAAAGTCAGTGAGATATTGTAAAATGGAAAATAACGATAAACATCCAAGTGCTCATTAAACAGGATTATTGGCGTACCCAGTTCGGATTTATTTTGCAATTTATGGACACGAAACTGAGATGCTTAAAATTATTGGTGACGAGGTTTTATGTCAGTGGGTAAAAATGATTTATTTTGAATTTGATTTGAATGATCACACGTTATATCATTTAGAGTATTTGTTCCCTTTTTTTTTTGGCATGGGGGAAAAGGATTGATTATATAGGGTGTTTGAACGTATCTGTCCAAGTTTCATGGTATTATAAGAGAAAACTGAGTAAATGTTAGGGAAAACACGAAATATCATCATGGAAAACAACTCGTTTACACTAGATATCCAAGGCATGTGTTTCCGTGCACCCTCTTCACCACACCTGAGTCAGCGCATGCAATGGGCGTTCGATTATACACAAGGCAAACTCTCTATATTCGTACAATTTATCGGTTCTGAAATGAATAATCTCACAATTAGGGATTACCCAGCAGCTCTACAAAATATAAAGAGCAAGGCTATAAAAAAACAATAATAACCCCATACACAAACCACAGCTCAAATGACGCCAAGCTGCAGTTAATTTGAAACTGATTAAAAGCTGGTTATCTGCCACGCGTCAAATGAAGCTCTCATTAAAGTATTTTGTAAAGTTGCAAGTAAATTTGAATTTGATGATTGAATCTTTCCGCTATCATTAAGCTGTGGAGGAATGGCAAGATAGTCTTATGAAACGTAGATCATTTACTGAAAATGCGTGTACCAGCGCTGAATTGCGCCCTTACGAGATCATTAAAGTTTAACGCATGAGGGAGATCACGAAAATGTATCGGTGGATAGATCTAAAAATTAAAACGGTTTGCTGGGCTTGAATTATATACGACATCTCTGCCTCATACGGCAGAGATGTCGTATAATTTTTCATTTCTTCTCTTAACCCCTTTCCCCCCTCGTCTCTCTCTCTCTCTCTCTCTCTCTCTCTCTCTCTCTCTCTCTCTCTCTCTCTCTCTCCTGATAAACTCCTCGTTCTGTCTTTCGTAGAATTTTATCGGGCATTCAAAGTATTTCCAGGGGTTTGAGTAATATGTGTAGGATTGAGATGGATGAAAATATGTACTGAAAGGCATATACTTAGGAAATGAAAATTATAAGAGTTACTACATCAAATTATATTGCTTTGTCTGTCTGTCTCTCTATCTGTCTGTCTCTCTGTCTCCCAGAAAAATACTTTGTGTATTATATTTACCTTAACATGTTCATTCTCTCTCTCTCTCTCTCTCTCTCTCTCTCTCTCTCACACACACACACACACACACGCACAAGCCATGAAATCTAGGGGTAACTATGTGGAGAAAACTAACTCCTCATTTTCCAAAAAGTGTGTGCAATGGCAAGCTAATGCAGGGTTTCTCGCTGTTAAAGTAGTGCGGGCAGGTGAAAGGGAAAAGTGGCTATTTTACAGACTGCGTACAAAGGCGTTGGCTGATATTATATATGTGTTTAGTGTAGCGCTGTTGCTGTGAGTTGGAAAAATGAGGTGGTGGTGGTGTGATGATGGGGAAATGTGGCTAGTGAGAGTGTACAGTAGCTATTATATATTAGAGTGTAATGAACTGATATTGTTGAGAGAGGAAACAATGTGGTGGTAGTGGAGATGGTGATGAGGCTGGTGGTAGGGAGAAGTGGCAATTACTGTTATTATCTGAGGCCTAGTATATTGATATTTTTTACCAAAGCACACAGAAACCATGGCAATGAGAACTGGCGAGAATGTGGTGGCGGTGGTGGTAGAGAAAAGAGACTGTTATTACAGTTATTTCAGGCTAAGGGTGTTGCTATTATTTACCAGAGTTATATAGAAGCCATGGCGACGAGAAAGGTAAAATGTGGTGGTGGGTGGTGGTCGTGATATGGAAAGGTGGCTATTGCTATTATATGCGAGCTTACAGAATGCAGGATGCCATTATTTAGCAGAGAGCATAGAACTGACGGCGCTGGGAGAGGAAATGTCGTGGTAGTGGTGGTGGCTGGAGCCGGCGATAAGTAAACGTAGCAATTTTACGAAGGTACAAGAGGGTGATGGCTATTTTTTCGGCGTACTGAAGAAAAGTAGAGATACGAAGAAAGATGACGGTATGGTGTCTGATATTACTTAACACTATATTTTGGCCATGTTCAGAAAAGTGGTAGGAAAACTGCGGACATTTGGGTAATAAAATGCGAGATTGTAAATGAAAGCTGCAACTGAATTTGGAACATCAAGAAAACCTACAGAGATTGAGTTGCGAGGTGGAAGCTGGTGATGGAAAATTACAGAATCAAATAGGGTGCTGAAATGAAAATAGGTAAAGGAAAACTGTACAGGTTGGACGGAAAAGTGACGACGACGACGACGACGACGACGACGACGATGATGATGATGATGATGATGTTAGTGGTGGTGATAAATGTTAAAGTGCGAGTGTGTGAAGAAAAAAATGCACTCGGTAAAAGACTAAGAGTGTGCAATGGAAATATTACAGAGACTGAACAGTAAATTAAGCGTGTGAGAGGGAAAACTGCAGAGACGGGGCAGTTAATTGGGAGTGTGTGTGAACGAGGTAACACGTAAATAAAATACACTGGAAATAAAGTCATAAAATCATGGTAATTGCACAAGTTCAGGCATAACCCTACATTCTCACCATCATGGAACATTGTAGACACGTTTCTTTATTAACTACACATTTATGTTCTCTTATATCTAATTACAACTTTCTTTTTTAATTACAGGAGGCTACTAACTAACTCTGCACGATGACGTCTTACTGTTTAACTTTGCTACATCCAGACACATCCATTATGCACTCACACATTTCTAGTCTACGTCAATATGTATCAAGGAGAGGAGTTTTAAATAATAATTTTATATGATGAACAGTAGATAAAAACAATCAATTCACTCGTGTTTCTCTTCTCGTTTTCCTCCACCCGTCGTCCCACCACATGGTTCCTCTTCACCCTTCGATTTCTCTCTCTCTCTCTCTCTCTCTCTCTCTCTCTCTCTCAAAAAAAAAAAAAAAAAAAAAAAAAAACTTTCCTTATTGCGCTTGCCTACTCGTACATGCTTGCTTCCAGCCTGAAAAACTGCTCCCCCCCCCCTTCTCTTTTTGCTCCCCCCCAACACACAAAGTTACAAATATCATTATCACAAATCCAGAGTTAGTCGAATCCTCATGCAAACGGCCAATCATCACTGTTCACTTGTCTTTATGGTTCACCAGTCCTTGGTCCTTCCATAGGTAAACATATGACACTAACACATACCATTTCCGTTCCTGTGATGTGATGTTTATAACTCATTTTGGAGCAGTGAAATACGGAATAATGGTGGTGATTGTAGTAGTAGTGGTGGTGGTGATGGGGATCGTAGTGGTGGTGGTAGTGGTGGTGGTACTGTAGTGATGAGGATGGTGGTGATGTGGTGATGAGAAGGGCTGTGGTGGCTGTGATTATGGTGGAGATGGGGATGCTGGTAATAGTGGGGATGGGGATGGTAGTGTGGTGGGGACTGTGGTGGCGATGAGGATGATGGTGGCGGTGATGATGATCATTTTGATGGTGATGATGACGTAGGTGTGTGGGGGTGGGGATGGTGAGTCTTGTGCCATGATCTGTGAGCAAGTAATGATTTCGTAGCCAAGTGATGTCTCTCTCTCTCTCTCTCTCTCACAAGCCATGAAATCTAGGGGTAATTTGGTGGAGAAAATCAACTCGTCATTTTCCAAGAAGTGTGTGCAGTGGCGAGCTGATGTAAGGCCTCTCGCTGAGCTGTGAAGGTAGTGCGGGCAGGCGATAGGGAAACGTAGCTATTCTACAGAGTGCGCAGCCTACAGAGGAGTTGGTTGATATTATTTATAAGAGAGTGTGGTGTAGCGATGTTGTCGAGGGTGGGAAAAATGTGGTGGTAGTCGTGTTGGGGAAATGTGGCTCGTGAGAATGTACAGAGGAGGGGTTGCTATTGTTTATTAGAGAGTGTAATGAAGCGATCATGTTGAGATAGGGAAAAATGTGGTGGTGGGTGATGATGGTGATGAGGCCGGTGGTAGGAAGAAGTGGCGATTATTGTAATTATCTGACGCCTAGTATACTGCTCTTATTTACCAGAATATACAGAATCCATGCCAATGAGAACAGGCAAGAATGTGGTGGCGGTGGTGATAGAGAAAAGAGACTGTTATTACCATTATTTCAGGCTAAGGGTGTTGCTATTATTTATCAGATTATACAGAAGCCATGGCGACGAGAAAGGTAAAATGTGGCGGTGGGTGGTGGTGGCGATATGAAAAAGTGGCTATTGCAATCATATGAGGTAAAATGCAGGATGTCATAATTTATCAGAGTGCATACAAGTGGTGGCCTTGGGAGGGGGGAAATGTGGTAGTGGTGGCGGCTGGAGCAGGGGATAAGGAAAAGTGGCAATTTTATGATGATACAGGAGGGTGATGGCTATTTTTTTTTTTTTTTTTTAGTGTACTGAAGAAAAGCTGAGATATGCCGAAAGGTGGTGTGGCGGGTGGTTATTACTGAAATCTATATTTTGACCATTTACAAAAAAGTGGTGGAAAACTGCAGCCGTAAAGTAATAAACTACTAGACTGTACATGAAAGCTGCAGAAAATGGATACTGATCTGGGAATATCAAGAAAAACCGCATAGATTGGGTAGTGAGGAGGGATTGGGTGAAAGAAAATTACATAAACAAACAGGGCGATGAAATGGAAGTAGGTTAAGGGAAACTGTAGAGACTGGATGGATAAAGGTTAATGACGACAACGACAGCAATGACGAGGACGATGATGATGGTGAAGATGATAGTGGTGGCGATGAATTATGAACGGCGAATGTGTGGAGAAAAATGCACTCGGTTGAAAACTGGAGGTGTGGAGAGGAAACAATACAGAGACTGAACAGCAGATGGGGCATTTCATTGGGAGGGTGTGCAAACGAGGTAACACGTAAATGAAATAAACGGGAGGTATAAGTCTTAAATCATGGTAACGGCGCGAGTTCAGGTGTAAAGTAGCATTCTCACTTCGAAGACTGTAGCATCATTTCCTTAATAATTCCATCTCAATGTTCTCTTGTATGTAATTAGTTTCCTTTTGAAGTACATGAGGGTATAAATTCACGCAGTACGATGACGTCTTACTGTTTACCTTTGTTACATCGAGATACATCCACGTCCTGTTTATTCATCTATTTCCAGCCTACGTCAATATGCATGAAGGAGAGGAATTTTAAAGAATAACCTCATATGATGTGTGTATAATCGTTCCGTTTCACTTGCCTCTCTCCCTTCTCGGTTTTCCTCCACTATTAGCTCCATCACACGGTTCCTCTTCACCTTTTGGTTTCTCTAAAAATGAATTTCCACATTCCGCTTCCCCGCCCGCCTGAAAGCCTGCCTCCCTTCAACTCCCTTACACACACACACACACACACACACACACACACACACACACACACACACACACACACACACACATACACACACACACACAAATACAGAGTTAGTCGAATTCTCCCTCACACACCTAGTCATCAATATCTGCTCATCTTCGCAGTCTACTGGTCACCCCTCTGGCAGGCAGATAACGGTAACATCTACTATGATGTGCATTTCATATCTCGTTTGGGAGCAGGGGGTTTTGGGGATAATGGTGGTGGTGGTGGCAGTGGTGACGATGAATGGGTAATGGGCTGGTTTGAATGTAAATGGGGTGCTTGGGTGTTGTGTAGGATCAGGGAGCTAGGAGCAAATTTGTCATCATTTTGTGTGTGTGTTCTCTCTCTCTCTCTTTCTCAACTTGCTGAGAACCTTTACTAGTTGACGGGGCCAATCGTCTCTATATCAACTACATTCGAAAATAAAAGTCTTCCATCTAGAGATATCACGAATGAAATAACATACGACAACTGAATGTAAGGGGTTTAATTTCCTTCACTTATTCATATCATTGATCGTAAATTTCACATTCCCAGCCTCCCTCTTCATTAACTCATTTGCCTTCATATTTCATTCATCACCACAAACCCTAACTTTTATCATTAAGGTTTCCGCTTGGTCAGAATTAAAAGCGAGAGAGAGAGAGAGAGAGAGAGAGTTAATGTTGTACAAACCTCAAGGATATACATACCATCATTATCATCATCATCCCGACCAATTTCCTATTCCGACATGTGCTCTGGAGAAACAAAAATCAAAGGAAAAAGAAAGCCCCTAATAGACTTTATGTTCCCTCCCATCGCGAACATTTTATGAGGTACGAGGATGCTTGCCACATATTTATTGGGTTCGTCACTTCCTTACACCAGTGTAAATAGTGCAAGGTTCCACATCCCTACTCTCGGCCACTTTAATCGGCTTTGCGAGGCTCATGGAGTGCGTGGGCTGCACGGTTTCCGCCCCACCAAAAGGAATGTCCACATCAAGAGGCAGCAGTAAGAACCTAAGAAAAAAGACTTTCAACTCTTATTAAAATTTTCCAGTAGCTTTCCTTGTCCTTACATAAGACTACTCCATCACGTTATGAATAAAACACCCTCATTAATGTAATTCCTTGGCACTGTTCCTCAAAGGGTTTTCATGCGGAGGAGAAGGGACTTTAGACTCTACGAGATTCATCCCTTTTAAAGGCAGTAGGAAACAAAATTCAAAAATTCAACAGAGATAGAGACTGAAAGGAGTCAGAGCGAGGAGTTGAAGATGCGAAAGGATTTGAACTCCACCCTGTGCAGAAATGGCGTATACAGTGAAACATCTATTATCAGACTTGTGCTCGACAAAAGACTGCAAACACAAGAAAATGGAGGAGGTACACTAGACACTCTCGGTATCAGCGAAACAATGATGGTGCTCAACAAAGGATGCAGGCCAAAAGCAAAGTTCTGTTGGCTTGGTGAAACAGAAATTCCAGTTCTCTTCAATACGTTCCACCTGCCTTCGGAGCACAATCGTTTTCAGCTAATGCCACAGCCTCCTCCCTGTACGTCACAGTGTAGACGGTAAATAGTAACGTATCATGTGGTACCGTGTGACTCAGTGGGAACAGAATTTATAGCGCATGTTTCGGGTAGGATATACATAGAGAAAAAGATAACGCAATCACATATACATTAAATCATTCTCCCTCTGTCTTTGTCTGTCACACACACACACACACACACACACACACACACACACACACACACACAACGCCGCATGGACACATCGTGGTTTATCATGTTCACTGTCTATTAGCTCGAAATATTTTAGGGAAAGTGGGAATATAAGGATAGAAATCTGAACATTTTCTATTTTTCATTTTCTTTTTTTTCTTTTTTTTAGGAAAAGGGTGGATGTTCTTGCAAGCATAAGTGTACTTATATTTACCAGTGTGTGTGTGTGTGTGTGTGTGTGTGTGTGTGTGTGTGTGTGTGTGTGTGTGTGTGTGTGTGTGTGTGTGTGTGTGTGTGCTTATGTGGCATGGTAAAATGAATGAATTTTTACATTAATAGTTACAAATCATTAATATTATGATTATATGTCTATTGTAATAAAAAAATTGTTTAAAGAAACATAAAGAATGAACAAAAGAAAACGTATGAATGAAAGAATGCATGAACAGGCGAAGGAATGTAATCAGTCGTAACAGACACAAATCACGTACTGGCCGCACCGCCACCACACAGACTGCACGCAATGGCACCCAGGTATTTCACAGTGACGTCAAAGGCAGTCTAATTTCAGAATACACACAGGCCGAGATTTCCATAGAACACATTCCTGCTGCACGCTTGTCGGGCCTGCAGGGATGGTTGTGCTTTGAGGCCGCTGCCGCTGCTTTTGGGCTGGTTTAGAGATACCCAGTTTAGGAGCTGGTGGATCGGACATGGCTGATATACGAGTTGGCAATTATAAAGTATGACAGAATAACCGCAAGAACTGAGTAACGCCACCACTGCGACATCACTTGATCCTCATGAAATGTGATCAGTCAGACTTCGGACTCTTAATGTGACTCAATAACCTGGCACGTAAGTTTTGTCCGCGTAGCCGGAAAGTTTTAAACCCTTCAATCCAAATGTAGTGTCGTATTTATTCTTGTTATTTCCAGGCGATTTCATTCACCTTCAGACAGAATTTTCACATTAGAGAGGTCATATAGCCTTCATTTAGCCCTTCACCACAAGAGGTCCCCCACGAGGTGAATAAATATATTCGAGGAAAGGAGGAATATACGAAGTGCCGGACTCAAGTGGGTAAAAGATACGTGCTTGAATATCGTAAGCGAACTTTTTTTTTTTTTTTTTTTTTTTTTTTGGTAAGAGTGCAATGCGTTGAGCCAAAACTTCATCAGCAGTATGGTAAGCAAACTACAGGAAATGTTATCAACTGCCAAACATAAAAAAATTTACTGGACCAAGTGGTATTTTCTCTTAAATCTTGCCCACAGTATGTCAGTATGTGCCAACAAAATATATATAGAGTGAGAGAGAGAGAGAGAGAGAGAGAGAGAGACTATGTATGTCACACTATTTACACACTATACCCTACTAAGCATCGACAAATCCTATTCAACATGGTTTCAGGATATTTGTTTCTTTGTGAGTGGGCTTCAAATAGTAATTCAGGTCACCTGTCTAATTCACACACGATACTCAATATACCAATAGTTCCCACGTCCAGGATACGACTCAACTGTCAGAACAAGCTCAAACATTTTCACTTAATACCTCGTATTTCATCACGGTTGTATTAGCAGCAGCGGGCCTGGATGTGGGCGCTGAGGGGAAGTGAGGGTAAGAGGATAGGAAGTAAGAGTAGGAGGACGGGAAATGAGGGTAAAGGGAAGGGATGTGAGGGTAAAGGAAGGGATGTGAGGGGAAGGGGAAGGGACGTGAGGGTAAGGGAAAGAGAAGTGAGTGAAGGAGAGGAAAGATAGGGAGGAGGAGGGAAAGTAAGGGGAGGAAGACAGGAAGTGGGGGAAGGTGGAGGGAGAAGAAGTGAAAGTGAGGGGAGAGAAGGGGACGCGAAAGGAGGAGGAGGGAGGCCAGAACATAAGAACATACAGTATGAAAAATTGCAAGTATATTATGCCTGTTGACTAATATAGGCAATTCTTGTCGAATGGCTGAACATATTACTTGATTAAGTTACGGAGACAGCACACGAAAAGGTTCTCTCCCGCCCATTAAGACCTCCGGCGAAATTGGCAGGAAAAAGTAACAAATAACGTTACTTATCACGGAATAATGAAAGGGAGACTTTGTAGGGAAGTAGGAGAGGTAATCATAAACTACTGTCCTGGAACGTGAAGAGTAAGAAGCTAATCAGAAAACTGTAATTCGGTTTTTGGTGACTTAGTTTTTCTGAGTTACACATGAAAGGGAATTATATACTACTGTACTTTAACCTGAAAAGTAAAAGACTAAACATATTACAGTAATTCTGTTTTCGGATCTTTAGTTTTACCGTTACACAGATCCTACAACATAAAACTAATCCTGCCAACCATGAACTTTGTGTCGTTTTTCTTCTCTCTCTCTCTTTTTCTCTCTCAAGAAAAAAAAGAATGACCCAAATTCAAGATCCGTTCATTTCGAGTTGCCTGCACACATTGCATTTAAAAGACTGGAAGTCGTAGGCACAAGGAAATACAGACAGAGGAAGACAGTTCCAGAGTTAACCTGTTTCATACATGAAGGACTGGGAGCAGTGTTAACTTTTGCATTACAGATATGGACAGAAAAATGGTGCGGCGAAGAGACAGAAGTTGAAAGGAGTCAGTGAAACGAAAAGCCTTTGATTCTACCATGTTGAAAAGTGCTGTAGGTGGGGAGCTCTCCACATTTGGGAGTTATAGCCATGCACATACGCGTACATACAAATACATATACACATAAGAATCCTATAAAGTACTCTGGCAATAAGTTTATGTATTGAATACCTGGGACTCTTTACTGAAAATTTATCACGTGTTCGTTCATGAAGTATATTCTTAATGCTGGAATCGGAGCTGCCAGCTACTATACACTAGGCAACTTATTCCACTCGTTCACTACTCTCTAATTAAACCTGTGTTTATCTAATTGTTTTTCAAAGTAAAAATATTAATTTAAACCTATTTATGACGGTTCTGTCTTAGGTGCTTAGTATTTTATTGACGCATTTATTAAGTTTCCATCCATTAAAACACATTAAATTGCCCAACTCTACGCATAACCAGTGAATACAATGTCATATCTCTGAGCCTGTGCTCGTAAGGTAGATTATTAATGAAATCCATTATCTTTTTCACTCTTGTCTGAAAATTCTGAAGTGAACTTATATCCAGCTTATATGGAGGTGATGAGAACTATACTGCACGGTCTAGTTTTGGTCTGTCCCGAGTGAGATAAAGGCACAATAATACAAGAATTAGCCCTTTTCTGTTTCCCTGTTAGTTCTGATTTAATCAGTTTTAATATCATTCCTCGTACCGGTATGTCTTGTGACCTAACTTTCATAATTAAGTTTCTAGGGAGCTGGTGAAGCGGGCAATGAAAAAGTCTGGGATCGAGGAGTGGATGGTTAGAGTGGTTATGGCAATGTACGAGAGTGCTCGCACCCAGGTGAAGTTGAACGGAGATTTGAGTAATGAGTTTTCGGTGAATGCTCGCGTGCATCAGGAGTCAGTCTTGAACCCCTTTTTCTTTATCACGGTGCTTGAAGCTCTCTCACGTAACTTCAGAAATAACTCTCATGGGAGCTGTTGTATGCCGATGACTTGGTGTTGACTGCGGAGAATGAGAAGGAGGCGGAGAAAAGATCTAGGAAGTGGAGAGATGAACTGAGGTCCAAGGGTTTGTGCGAGTAAGCGAGGCCAAAGCAAAAGTGATGATACCTAAGGCACGTAACGTTACTGTCAAAGCTAAAGGAGTTTGGCCATAAGCAGTTTGCCACAAAAGTGCAGGAAGTAACCCCATTTTGTGCAGTGTTTGTGATAAATCAGTGCATAACAGATGTAGTGATATTAGATGCAGGCTGCAAACTAATGTGGATTTTGTGTGTGCGGTGTGTCAGATACAGCATGTACAGATTGTCAAGCGTGAAAAGGTTGACCTTGCTGGAGAGCCTCTTGGGTGTGAAAGAGTTCAGTTATTTGGGGAACATGTTATATGCTGGAGGTGGGGCTGGAGTGAATACTGTGGCTAGGGTATGTAGTGGTTGGAGGAAGTTCAGGGGGCTGTTGCCTCTCCTGACACTGACTGGGCTCTCCTCCGTGCTAGGGGGTCACTGTATGCGGTATGTGTCAAGTGTGTAATGCTGCACGATTATGAGACAAAATCAATAAAGGAAGTAAATATTCGTAGGCTCAAGCGCACATGCCTGGGGAGGTTAGGACTGCTATTGAATAAGCTGAGAGGAAGGTTTCGACTTAAATGATTTAGTGTTGTGATGATGAGAGGTGGACTGAGATGATTCAGGCATGCTGTGATGATGGAAGATGACAAGTGGGTGCGGAGGATGGGGGCGGTGAAGGTCCATTTTAGGGTTGTGAAGGGCAGACCAAAACGGACCTGGGATGACGGCACAGAGTGTGACCTCAGGGATAAGGGACTGTATAAGGAGGATGCCAGAGATCGAGCAGCGTCGAGTGCCGCCATTACATGACTGAGGCCGACGCATGCAGGGGTCTTGAAGCCTTTATAACGAAACGATATCGAACAGTTTTATTCAGTTTGTGCAAAAACTCCTGCAGTAAATGAGTTAATGAAAACAATATCTGACACATCCAGCTTCAAGAGCCTCACCTATGGTTAGCAAAACCGTCTGAAATAAGAAGAATATAAGACACGTCGCCTTATTCAAGGAGTTAAGCTTCTCTAAGTCTCCATAATTTTTCTTGGAAATAATGGATTCCCAAGACTAATTAGTCTATAATTGGAGACATATCTTTATCTCCTTTTTAAAAATATGCATAAAGCCTGCAGAACTCCCAGGAGCGGGAGGAAGGGGGCAAATGAAAGGAGACGAGGAGGTGAGAAGCGAAGAAAAAAAAAATAAGAGGAGGAAGAAGGAAAGCGAAACAAGGGATGTGGCGGGAGAAGGAGAGGAAATGAAGGGAGGTGACGAGGAAGAAAGGAAAGAGGGAGAAAAAGTGAGGGGAAGAGGAGAAAGAAGGAAGAAGGGGTGGAAGTGAGGGGAGATTGAGAGCAATTGGGTGGAGAAAGAAGGGAAGTGGGGGGAGGAAGGGGGGTACGGTGAGTGGAGGAGAGGGAAATCGGGAGGAAATGGGGCAAGTTTGGGAAGGAAGAGGGTTAATGAGGGGAGGAAGAGAACATCAAACGTTTCCTGTTAACTTCTCACCAATCACGAGACGGATGGAATGTAACACTGGGAGGCTGGACGTATGGCTGTGGGAGAGGACCTGATTTTTAACTGTGGGGAAGTGATTAAGAGCTGCCGGGGTGTAGAATTGTGGTGCTGGATGTATGGTTATAGGGTACGATGAGGAGTTATGGGTTAGATGGAAAACTGTGGGATTGGATGCAAAATTGTGCGACTGCGTTTAGAGTTTTGGGGATGGATATACAGTTGTGGGGATGGACACTGAGTTGTAAGGTTGGGTGTATCTGGATGTAGAGAAGTGGGACAGGATGTAAGGTGAATGCATTTGACGGTTGGATGTTGAGTTGTTGGGTTGGATGTTGAGTTGTAGGTTTGGATGTTGAGTTGTAGGGTTGGATGTAGAGTTGTGGGTTGGAATCAGAGTTGTGGAGTTTGATATAAAGTTGTGGGGTTGGATGTAGACTTGTGGGGTTGGATGTAGAGTTGTGGGGATGGATATTAAGTTGTGGGGCTGGATGTAAGGTTGTGGGGTTGGATGTTGAGTTGGTGGGATGGATATTAAGTTGTGGGGTTGGATGTAAAGTTGTGGGGTTGGATGTAGAGTTGTGGGGTTGGATGTAGAGTTGTGGGGTTGGATGTAGAGTTGTGGGGATGGATATTACGTTGTGGGGTTAAATGTAGAGTTGTAGGGATGGATGCAGAACTGTGGGACTCGATGTTGAGTTGTGGGGTTGGACGCTCAGCTATCTGGTTAGATGAAAAGTTAAAAACTGGTTGTAGAGTAGATGGTGGATCAAGGAGTTGGATGTAGAGTTAACCCCTTCATTACGACGATGACTTCTAAGTTTTAGTCTTGCTACCATCCTGCGATTTTTTTTAGCTCTCGATGTCCTTGAGTTATATATAAACTTTAACTCCTTAAGTAAGAGAAGCCTTTTCTAAGTTGAATAAAATCTTAAAATAGCAAGAATTAACTCCAACAGGCACAACAAAACAGTGAACCCGTACTCCACAGCAGGAGACCATGATACCAAAGGGCAAACGTGAATAAAACCATAGTTACCCTAATAAGATTAACATACCTATGACAAAGCCGTAAAGTAGCTTTCTGTGAAGACATGCTCCCGGCTGCTATGCAACTCTTTCTCTCCAAAGCCATCTCCTCCTTTTCCTCACTCTGGAATCGCAGTACGCTGTGGAGTGGAATAAAGGCTGTAACATTACTCAAGGGGTTTAATATGCCCTTAAATTATAGACCGAAAAAACAGTAACATAAGAAACACTTTCAAAAAGATGACTTGAAAACTTGTATATGTTTTTGCTGCAGTCAGACAGTAACATTTAATTTAAATGACTTCCCTCAGGATTGGGTAGATATAACCTTCATTAGCACTTCAGTAAGACACAATTTCCAATGTTGCATAAACTCGTCCGCAAGTAGTAAAAGTAAAGCAGAAAAGACATTACCGCACTGAGCGGGTTACATCCAATTGTACACAAAATTTATTTTCTGTTCCCAACTGATAAAGTCTAAACCACACACACACACACACACACACACACACACACAAACACACACACACACACACACACACACACACACACACACACACACACACACAAGAACCACAAGTGCCGGAAAAAAAAATCACTAATCCCAAGAGAAAATCATAAAACCTCATTAATATTAATTTCTGGCAGGCGAGGGAGCATGAACTCAGTTATTGTACTAATCAAGTAATTAGAGAATAACCTTTTTATTTTTTCTTTCAGGACGAGAGAAAAACACACACAAGTAAACACGAACACAACTGGTCTGCCATTACCAAAAGACTTGTTTTTCTTTGCATTAACTGGTTCCGAACTGATCTCTCTCTCTCTCTCTCTCTCTCTCATGCCATAATGACTGAAGCGTATCGTTCAATGTAAAGGATAAAGTGAGAACACACAGACAACTAAAAGCGATGATAAATAAATATAAATGAAACTTTATGTGTAAAAGAAAGAATAAGAATTAGAAATATCATCCTCAAAGTATGCACAATAAAGGAAATAGTATGAAAACAGCAAAATTATATACATTAGATATGAATAAGGTTAGAAGGAAGAAAAACTAAAAATGCAAAAAAATAAATAAAATCAGTCAAGGTAAACAGAAACAGTAAAATGAAGACGAGGTACCAACTGAAGGCAGCTCACTGTCTGCCACCTCCCACCTGAGTGCATCGAGAGTGTGATTTACAGGTGCGAGGTTATTAAGGTGAAACGGAGGTAGGAGCCACTTTGTTGTTTTATTTCTTTTCATAATCTTCATTCCCGTTCATAAGCTTTTGCTCCCTTTCGCTCATTTATATAATATTTGGAACATTGTGTGATGCCTGAGGAAAAGTAGACTATATTTAATATAAACAGGAAACAAGATAAGCACTGAACAAAAGCACAACAAAAGAGGCAGTATACACCGAAAGTACAAGCACAGCACACACTCCACATAAACTCTTTCATCACACACACACACACACACACACACACACAAGCCGACGACGACGACATAGGGTGATGAACTGTGACTATCAAACATAAATATAAAACAAATGAAGTTTCCGACTGCTGTAACAGAATGAGCATTTTAATTATGTGTATCAAATTATGATAACAGCTAACTATTTAATACTTTAGCCAAGAACAATAAAGCACACTGATCACAATCACTTTTTCCCCAGTTGCCAGAAGCATTATTTGACAGCATTAATTAATTAATACTCTCTCTCTCTCTCTCTCTCTCTCTCTCTCTCTCTCTAAACCGCCTACCTTTTATTGCCCCTTTTTCTGTTGTATGTTTGTTTCTCATCCCCTTTTTAGCTTTGTATCTTATCCTATCTTTCATTTCCTCAGCGTTTTTACGGGAAAAAAAAAAAATGAAATCGAATGACCACAGCATATTCAAATATATACAGAAAAAACAAAGAAACTGACTGCATAAAACACACAATTGAAATAAACATCCTTCTCAAGTAAAAATCACAGCTAACCAAAACACATCTGAAAAAGAGGTGAACTGCGTTATAACTGAAAAAAGGTTTATTATGAACAGAAGTAAAAACAAAGAAAAATGTATGAAGACAAAATTCACACGAGAAAATAATAAGTCAAAACAAATTATTTACTGTTGTTTTGTCTTTCTCACACATGATTGCGTCAAGAATGTAATTCGCAGGTGTCATTAATTAATATGAAAGATAAGCATCAGTCATTATGCTATACTGTTTGCTTCCCTTACCCCATCTTTCTCCCATCTCATTTTCCTTACCTCCACCCTTTCTCTCTCTCTCTCTCTCTGCTGATGTTCGTTTTCATCACCCATTATTTTCTCCACAACTTTCATTAATTTTCCTCAACAAACTTCTCCCTAACTTACCATGACTCTCTCTCTCTCTCTCTCTCTCTCTCTCTCTCTCTCTCTGCCCATTTCAAGTCTTCCTTTTAACATCTCTTTACTTCATTCTTTTCCTTCTGTTACTCACTTTACATTCCGTCTCTCTCTCTCTCTCTCTCTCTCTCTCTTTCCACTTCATTTCCACTCGAACATTTTCTTTCCCCTGTCTCCCTCCCTTCTGCCACAAGCTGTGTTTTTCTTTCTCACTCATTATCAATTTCCTCATCTATTTTCCCCCAATCATTCTCATTCTTTCCTGTCCCTCTCTCTCACTTCCTTAAATCGTTTTCCCATTAACATCTTTTCTCTTTCCCAGTCATATCTTTTCCCTTCGTCCTTAACTTTCTTTACTCTTTATCTTATTTCTTTTCTCTTCCCCTTCCCTCTTCCCTTTCCATCCTCCTCTTATATTTCATGTTCCTCTCCTCTTCCTCTTTATTCCTCTTCTTTTATGACTACTTATCCTCTCCCTCTTCATTCCTGCTCTCTTATCCCTCTTCATCCTCTCCTCTTCCCTCCTCCTCCTTTATCTCTCTTCCTCCTATCCTTCTCTTTTTTTCCTCTTTTATCACTCATCCCTTTTTTTTTGTCCCCATTACTCCTCTTTATTCTTTGTCCTCAGGTCCTCCTCCTTCCATCATTTAATCCTCCTCCTCCTCCTCCTCCTCCTTCTTCCTGCCCCTGCCCCTGCCCCTGCCCCTGCTCCTCCTCCTGCCCCTGCCCCTGCTACTTATGCTCCTGCTCCTACTCCTCCTGCTCCTCCCTCTCCTTCTTTTTGGTCTTCCTCTCATCCTCTTCCTGCTCAACCCAAACTCTGGAGCGAAATAAAAAGACGTAAAGTTACTAATTAAGAGACTCCATCATATCTCACACAAGGGACCCTGAGGGAGGAGGAGGAGGGGGATGAGGAGGATGAAGGAGAACAGGAGGGGAGGGGGAGGAAGACGTAGGAGAGAGGAAGAAGACGTTGGAGAAGAGGAAGAAAACGTAGAAGAGGAGAGGGAATGGGAAGAATTGAAACAGGAACAGGACGAAAAGGGAATGGCAACAGGATGAGAAAGAAGAATAAGAGGAGGCATACAGAAGATAAAAAGTAAAGGAAGAAGTGGGAAATTTCTAAGCAAGAGGAAAATGTGAAAATATAAACAAACAGAAAGGAAAGAGAAAATGAAAAAGACAAGACCTACGATGGCAAGTTAAACGAAAAAAAAATAAATAAACATAAAAGCAAATGTGAAGCGTAGTGTGTCTTGTTTCACACTGCTGCGAATATTTAGGCATTCACTGCGTCAGAAAATTTCTAATCCATTCAGTCTCATTACGCATTATACTGATGTCTTCTTCCTCCTTTAAGGCAATTTTCTTCAGCTCTGGGGAAGCTTCATGTAGTCAAAGGGTTCTGAAGGTTGTTTCCAACCTCTCGAGTCTGAAAAGTTTCTCCGAGGTTGATCAAAGTTGTCTAAAGAGATGAAAAATACTACGAAAGACTGTCATTAGGCTGAAGCGGTTAAACACTTATTTCACCTCATCTACGAGTTTACAGCAATCTCCGGAATCCCTTTCAGCATGTGCGAAAACTTGATAATTATTTTTCTGTAGCCGCCAGAGTTACATATGGCTAATGTAGTGGCATCCCGTCTGGCAAGGCAGAACAAGCATACCAAAACCGTGCAGCCTCACTCCACAGCAGGTGACTCTATAAAACCAACAGGCTCATAGAATTCGAAATAACACCACAGGAAACTCTAAAATGAAGCCCTTAGCAATACCATAGACAGCCTTAAAACCGTTTCCTACATAGACATCCCCGGTAACGAATCAAGGTTTCCTCTCTAAATCTTCTCTAGTACCCTTTTCTTCCTCCTCCTCTTCCTCCTCCTCCTCCTCAATCTTTTCCCCCCGCACATTTTTTCTCATCTTCTTATGTTTCGTCTTTTCTGGAATAATTATACTCACGTACTGAAACGGGTAGAGGCAAAGGGGAAATACGAAACGGAAAGAAGAAAACAGAACAAGCAAATGAAGGAAAAAGTGAGAGAGATGAAGAGAGGAAACTTGAAAAAAATAACAGACGGAGGAAGGGGAAAAATGAAAGCAGAGTAAACAGACGGGGAAAAAAAAATGAAAGAAAAAAGGTGAGTGAGAGGAAAAGAGGAACCAAAAACAGACGAACAAAAGAAAGAAAGAAGAAAGGAAAGACGAGAATAATATAACATGTATAGGAGAGAGAAAAAAAATGAAAGAACTGAAAGAAGGAGAGCAAAGAAGCAACATGAAGGAAAGGGTATCAAAGAATTAAGGAAGGAAGGAAGGTAGGAAGGAAGGAGGGTAAACGGAAGGAAGGAAGGTATTAATGGGTGAGGAAGTAAGCACAAGGTAATTATGAGCAAGGGAAAGAAGGAGGGAAAGAAGGAAGGAGGGAAGGAAAAAAGGAAAAGAACCAAGAAAACAAGCAAGCAAGCAAACAAGCAGGAAAGGCAGGAAGGAAGGAAGGAAGGAGGGTTCAAAGGTATGAAGACGTGGGGAAGTAAGCTCAGAGTCAGAATGAGCGAGGGAAGGAAGGAAGGAGAGACAGAAGGAAGAAAAAGAGACGGAAGGAAGGAAAGAAAGATGAAAAATGGATGGAAGGAAGGAGGAAGTGAAAAAGTAGCCACGGTGTAAGGGATGGGAAGGAGGAAGTGGAGAGGCAGGCGGGGTTTGAGGGATGGAAACAAGGATGGAAGGAGAAAGTAGGCAAGCAAAGACAGTACTCAGGAAGGGAGGAGGAAGGAGCAGAGAGTGTGAGGTTGACAAATGACGTCGACGTCTTCTCCAAACTGCGCCTCCAATATTTCAATTCTGACGTCTCTTCTCCTTCCAGCTGGTGTGTGTGTGTGTGTGTGTGTGTGTGTGTGTGTGTGTGTGTGTGTGTGTGTGTGTGTGTGTGTGTGTGTGTGTGTGTGTGTGTGTGTGTGTGTGTGTGTGTGTGTGTGTGTGTGTGTGTGTGTGTGTGTGTGTGTGTGTGTGTGTGTGTGTGTGTGTGTGTGTGTGTGTGTGTGTGTGTGTGTGTGTGTGTGTGTGTGTGTGTGTGTGTGTGTGTGTGTGTGTGTGTGTGTGTGTGTGTGTGTGTGTGTGTGTGTGTGTGTGTGTGTGTGTGTGTGTGTGTGTGTGTGTGTGTGTGTGTGTGTGTGTGTGTGTGTGTGTGTGTGTGTGTGTGTGTGTGTGTGTGTGTGTGTGTGTGTGTGTGTGTGTGTGTGTGTGTGTGTGTGTGTGTGTGTGTGTGTGTGTGTGTGTGTGTGTGTGTGTGTGTGTGTGTGTGTGTGTGTGTGTGTGTGTGTGTGTGTGTGTGTGTGTGTGTGTGTGTGTGTGTGTGTGTGTGTGTGTGTGTGTGTGTGTGTGTGTGTGTGTGTGTGTGTGTGTGTGTGTGTGTGTGTGTGTGTGTGTGTGTGTGTGTGTGTGTGTGTGTGTGTGTGTGTGTGTGTGTGTGTGTGTGTGTGTGTGTGTGTGTGTGTGTGTGTGTGTGTGTGTGTGTGTGTGTGTGTGTGTGTGTGTGTGTGTGTGTGTGTGTGTGTGTGTGTGTGTGTGTGTGTGTGTGTGTGTGTGAGAGAGAGAGAGAGAGAGAGAGAGGGAGAGTTTATCAGTGTGGGTACGCCAGCCTGACAACATGCATTTATGCCATGAATAAACCAATGCGTAGGTAAGAGAGGCATGGTGGGTCGGTGCGTGGGGCAGGACTTCTTAGGATACTCGCAAACACACTCGTCACAGAGGGTGGGGGAGGAGGGGTGATGTGGAGTGGGGGATGGAGGAGGTGAGATGGAGTGGGGGATGGAGGAGGTGAGGTGGAGTGGGGGATGGAGAGGGCTAGGTGGGGTGGGGGATGGAGAGAGCGGCTTACAATGAACTGAGCTGGAGTAGGGAAGTGGAATGATTTGTGTGTACAGTCGCATGTAATGAGTTACAGTGCAATACTTGTGTTTAAATTTACTCTCTTTTTTTTTTTTTCGTAGGTTTTAGTTCATTGCGTTGGGTGGAATGTGCTGGTGGAAGAAAAAAAAATCTGTTGATATCTCCGTTGTTAAATTCTTTTAGCATTTTATTGTATTGATTGCATTTTCCTACGAGTGTGGCCAGCGATAACATGTAGATTTCACTCAGCCTTTTTTCATGGCTTCTGTTTTGATGTGAGGGATATAGTTATTCTCTGCTGCAGTGACTCTGCGTTAATTATGATCGTCAACATCATTATCATCATCACAACACTATTTCCCATTAATACATTAAATGACGATAATGAAGTGTGTTTGTGCTAGTTCAGTCGAAGTCAAAGGATGATCCAAATGTGAACCTTGAAGGCAAAAGTAGGTACCAGGAAAACGGAATGGATGGTCGACAGAATTAGAGTACTAAAAGGATATGGGAACAGGAATGCTTTGGTGAGGGGACGAGCCATTATAAAGTCTTTCATTCAGCATAAATGAAAGGGACAGAAAGAATGATACAGAGAAGAATTGGGGAGCATATGACTGTCAGAATATTACGTATAGTTGTGGATGGATGGCAAAATCAACAGAATAATCGAACAGATGTGAAGGTGCTCAGAGTAGAGAAGATGCAGAATGATAATAAGAGGAAAAGTTCAGTAAAACTCCGACAACGCAGCTATATGAATGTGAGGTAAACGAAGTTCATGATGTGGAGGTCTGGAGAATATTAAAGTCGGTAGTGTGCGTGCAGCATGCAAACAGGCGTGTGTCGTGTAGAGACGAGGTTGGGGAGATAAGAGAAGAGCCTGAGGGAGTAAACGGATTAAGAGTTGCAATGGCTGCGAGAAACTGAAGATACAAAGAGATTTGGGGAAGGTAAATGAATGAAGAGGCTGGAAGATAGAAAAAAGGAAGTATTTGTGTTTAAAAGGGGGGATGCAAACGTAGTAATATAAAAAAAAAAGTCAGAAGATTGTAAATGCGGAGTCTGACAGACAGTTGGGTAACAGATAATAAGATAACAAGTAGTTTAGGGGAAATAAGTGGGAAAAGTAAGGGGTCAAAGTGAGACCAGCAGAAAAATGTGGCAAGCAAAAGGATGCTGTGATATCATTCTTACGGGAGGCAGGGTTAGACTATATGGAGGAAGAGTCAGAGTGGAAAGTGATATTATGAGAGGAAAGGTATGTTCGACAATAAAAACATTCAAGGTAGGAAAGGTTTTAAGGATGAATGATATGAGAGCTGTCTAGCAACAGACGGGACCTGAAAGCGATGTAGATTAGCTTAGATACAAGGAAGAGTGCAGGTGGGGCGGAAGTGAAGTATAACTGTGCTCCTGTGAAAGGGAAAAGGTGGGAGCAAGAGGGTATCTGATTGTTCAGTGTGGTAGAATATGTGTAGTATGGTAGATTACTGACTGAGCGAATTATGAATAACGTGGAGAGGTTAGGTGCCGGACTACGTAAAAGAAGGTGGTGTGTCGTTTAAGATAGGTGTTACTGAGCAGCAAGTAAAATCCATGAAGTTCCTTTGTCTACAGCATCCCCGAACAGGATGCGGCGGTGGGCAAAGACATGCACAGAAAAATAAACAGAAAGACGGAGAAACATACTGATAGACTTATAAAAGCAAGCAGAAAAACAAAGACTGAATATAGAAAAAGACTATTCGTTTTAATAGAAAAAAAAAAAATACAACCAGGCCACACACACTTTTGCAAGAACCCAAGTTGAGAATGCAGGAAAACTTGAAAACAGTCACTCAGGGTTTTCAGGGACATGAGATGCGATAGGTATTTGGAAGGCTGTGTGTCTGTCTTGATGTCTGCCTGTCTGTGTTCCTCTGTCTCTCACTGTTTACCTACCTCTCGATCTATCCAAACATCCCTCTCTCTCCTCTCTACTAATATAGCAGAGAGACAGAGAGACAGAGAGAGAGAGAGAGAGAGAGGGAGTGACCGAAAGACCCACATAACCACTTTCTTTCCATACTGTCGCATCTTCAAAGCAGTGACAAGATATCATCCACACACACACACACACACACACACACACACACACACACACACACACACACACACAAACTCAGTCCTTTCCCCTCTCGCACAAGCAAACTCAGCAAACCTCTCTCTCTCTCTTTCTCTCTCTCTCTCTCTCTCTCTCTCTCTCTCTCTCTCTCTCTCTCTCTCTCTCTCTCTCTCTCTCTCTCTCTCTCTCTCTCTCTCTCTCTCTCTCTCTCTCTCTCTCTCTCTCATTTATTCTGCACTGTGATCTGAACTGACAGCTCTAGGGTTCAAAAAGGAAGCCAGAAAAACATGAATATGAGAAACCTTACAGAACAAATAGGCAATGCACGAGGTCACTCACCCTTATTTTACACAGGGAATGGAGGAGGAGGAGGAGGAGGAGGAGGAGGAGGAAACAATGAAGTATAGAAGGGGGAATGGATGAAGGGAATCATAGAAGAACAAAATGTGAAAGTGATATCTGAAGAAATAATGGCTCATAATGCGTTATGCAGGAGAAAAGACAGGGGATACCTATGACAGTCAAGCAACACTGAAAGGGAAAGAAATAATTATTTATGGAGGGGGAGGGAAGGGTGGCTACCAGGGGTCCCACTCTACGTAGATTAAACTTGGCTCATGTGGAGATCTACATCTATGGAAAAATTTCATTTTCCTTGGAAACACACACACACACACACACACACACACACACACACACACACACACAAATCTATGGCTGTACAATACTGGCGCTGCCTCGGACCCCAGAGATCGGCTGTCGCGGGTCCCATCCTGCCTAAAACCTAATCAGGGCTGAGGTCTACAATTACGTAAAATTTCCCGTTCCTAAGTAAAACTCCTGGACATGTGGGGGCCTCATCCCGCTAAGGTCTGGTCCAGTGGAGCTCTACCACTAGGCAAAATTTAGTCTTTCTAGATGAAGTAATTTAATACCCTCCCCCACAGGAAGGCCTGGACCTCATCCTTCAAAACGGTACGGTAACTCAGTAAATGAATGACAGAGACAAATACTGGATATGGCTGCCCCCGTGGGCGAGGGGGAAAAAAAAAAAGATAATGAATTTCAAAAAATGAAATCTTAGATAGAATTTAAAATGTATATAACTATCATCTTTCCGAGTTTCCCACAAAGAGATGAATGCGTATGTTTAACAACGTGAAGAAAAGGAGAATTATAATAATAAGATACATGACAAAACACAGGATGATAATTACGGAGAGAGGATAATGAAGAAACGATGGATAAAATGAACTTGAAATGCATGAAGTTGAACAGTGAGTATAAATCACATATAATAATAATAATTACACTAATAATAATAATAGCAATAATATTTAAAAAAATAATAATAATAATAATTACAATAATAATAATAATAATAATAATAACTAGTTCCCTATTTACTGTACTTATTTTGTAGCAACCATAAGGAGCTTCGCTATAACTATTTACTGATTTTCTTTGTAAGCATAAATACATTTATATTGGTCTCAATAACTAGTAACTGTATGCTTAACTGTAACCATATTCCTTTCAGATAATGATAGGAGACCACAGCTATATTTCTGTGAAGTTACAGCTTTACAGTTTTTCTGGTCTTCTCTGAAATGTGTTACAAAGGAAACTCTGAGCAGATTTGTATTCGGTACTTTCCACTGGGCTCAATGGCAAACTAATCCGCCAAATTTCTCTGCAAACTAATTTATCAAAGGACTTTCAACCAAATAGCTGTATCGCAATTAGTTTATGATAAATTTCAATTTCAAATATGCAATTTTTGCCTCAAAAATGAGTACATGACCTTTACAAATACGTCAGGGTCATTTACATTTGGAACAAGTACTTGGGTTAGCCTAGGGTACCTTTCTGCATAACATCATCAAGATCTTAGGGGAAAAAAAGTGCAAAATAAATATAATAATACTTACCATGACAATAAACTTCGCCATATAACTACATGGCAAAGCTTACGAATAATAATAATAACTACAATAAAAAATAATTATTCCTTCGGTATGACGATGCCTTATTATATCTTGTTGCCCTCAAACTATTTTTTTCATCACTGAGAACACTAGCAGTGGATAAATAACAGCAGTATCAGACACTAACACTTCCTCAGGTCTTTCCCGAGCTGAATAAAATTTCTGGTGGTAACAAGTATTAAGGAAAACAAGAGCTTTCTATGACTACATGACCTGCGTCGCACCTTGAAACTGTCAAAGGAGTGGAAGTGGGTTAGGAGGACGTGGTGGGAAAAGCAATGAGAGGGATGGGCTGCAGATTTGGTAGACGGTGGGCCGCGGCAGGAATGC
This sequence comes from Coenobita brevimanus, assembly GCF_032717465.1. Classification (NCBI taxonomy): domain Eukaryota; kingdom Metazoa; phylum Arthropoda; class Malacostraca; order Decapoda; family Coenobitidae; genus Coenobita; species Coenobita brevimanus. Next base: position 24,599,394 of record NC_137004.1, read on the forward strand.
GCAGTATCCTGTGTGAAAATGGGTGTTGAATAATTAATAGTCTGAGTGTCGTAGACGTTTAAGATATCCGCGAAAATTAAAAGATGCCTAAGGGGGTGGGAAAGAGGAATGGGCGTATGAGATAAAAAAAAAAAAAAAAAAAACGGGTGGGATGAGATGGAGTTCTGCTGCGGTGATAAAGGACACTGTGAGTATATACTGTGAAAATGGGTGCTGAAGTATTAATTACTGAGCGCGGAGAAGGCTGACTTCCATGACTTCCCAAACACTAAGAGCGTGTTGGTTTTCTATGCCTGACGTCTTCCTTTTTCGAAAAAAGTCAAATTGTACTGAAGGGGTAAAATGCTAACTATACCTCTTTTATTCTAACTTCACTTAGATTTCCGTCCTTTAGTAGCTTATTTGGCGACGAACAAGGGTAGAAAGAGGCAATATTGTAGTTCTATATCCTTTCCATAGCACCTCCTCGTGATTAGCATCATAATCAAGTGTGAACCCTATTTCCACGGCCCAACATTCAAGATCAAGAGATGGAAATTTTAGGCCAAGTTAGAGTAAAACGAGTATGGCATGAGTAACACAAGGAAACAGCTGAGAAAAGGATGATAGTTACATTAATCAAGGTAATGAGAAAAAAAAAATCATGCTAAAATGAATAAAAAATCGAATTACAAAGAGGGAGAGAGAGAGAGAGGGGGGGGGTGGAAGGAAGGAAAAGAAAGATGACAGGAAGAAAACATGAGAAGGCGGCAAGAAGAGGAAAACAGAAGGAAGAGAAAAGAAAGACGGATGAAAGTGGAAATAAAAAAAAAAGGAAAGAATCAAATAATGGGAGAAAGAAACTACAAAACTACGAGGGAGAGAAACAATGAAAAAAGTGAGAGAAAAACTGAAAGAGAATAAAAGATGGAAGATTGACGAAGTGGGAAGAAAAGAATGGAGAAAAAAAGGAAGAAAGTATGAAGAAGGGAAGAATAAAGAAAGAGGAAGGTGAGGAATGGAGAATGTGGCTAAGAAGAAAGAAGGGACGAAGAAAGACAAAAATAAATGAGGAAGGAAGTGAGACAGAAATATGCAAACAGAACATAGCAGAATGCAAATCATATTACTTGTGGAGATCAGTTCGTGCCTTTTATCTTTAATAAATATTTACACAGACTGACAAAATCATAATAAAAACCTAGGTCTATGAACCAAGGACAACCTTTAATATCGTTAAGAGAAAAATCGGGTGTTTGCATTTCTCTCTCTCTTCTTATTTCCAGGTAACACAGTCCAGTTCTCTTGTTACGGAACCATTCCAAATGTCCCTTGTTATGTGAGGAGGAGGAGGAGGAGGAGAAATGACAAGTGGAGGAGGAGGAGGAGGAGGAGGAGGAGAAGCAGGAGGAGGAGGGAGGAGAAATGACAAGTGGAGGAGGAGGAGGAGGAACAAAATAGTGCTGGAAACTACGATCGCAGTAATAAACATAGGAACAATACAGCCATATTACAAATCATTAGAAGACAGTAACGAAGATGTAATAGCAGGAAAAGGTAGTGTGTGTGTGTGTGTGTGTGTGTGTGTGTGTGTGTGTGTGTGTGTGTGTGTGTGTGTGTGTGTGTGTGTGTGTGTGTGTGTGTGTGTGTGTGTGTGTGTGTGTGTGTGTGTGTGTGTGTGTGTGTGTGTGTGTGTGTGTGTCAGAGAGAGAGAGAGAGAGAGAGAGAGGAAAGGGCTTTGCTGTCACCTTGATAAGAAGAGCTGCTTGCAGTGAATCTTTCTCTCTCTCTCTCTCTCTCTCTCTCTCTCTCTCTCTCTCTCTCTCTCTCTCTCTCTTTGTGGCCTGCATGCTGAGATAAACAAGTTGAAGGAAGGAAATGCCAAGTATGTTGAGAAGAAGATTTTAGAGCTGAGAGGTGGAGGAAAGGAATGAGGAATGAAGCAAGGAAGAAGGGTGAAGGGAGGGAAGGACGTGGAAGAGGGTGGACAACGGGCAGGATGGACAAGGAAGGAGAAAGGGTAAGAAAGTTAGGCAGAAAGAAGTATGGTATTGGCAGACAGTATGGAAAGAGAAGGTGGAGGAGAGAATGGGGAGCAGGAATAACTGAGAGAATGGCAACGGGGAGGAAAGGAGAAAGATAAAAGAAGAAATAATGATGATAATAAAAAAACACGAAAACAGTGACAGAGGGAAGAAAGAACAGGACAAAAAGAGGGGCGGGAAGGAGGAAGTAAGGTATAAGAAGGAAGAAGGAAAGGAAGAGGCGAGGCAGAGAAAAAAGGTGGTGGACGAAAAACAGAAAAAGCTGAAAGAAAAGTATTCGGGGACCGAATGCTAATCGCCAGCCAACATCTGTTGTTGACTAAGTCGCGTCCATACGTGTGCTCGAACAAGTGACGGCAACATGTATGCAAAACAATAACGAACACGCTGCAAACATGTTGGGAACAGCAGCGTCCAGATCATGTTGGCAACATCATGATGAAGTCTCAGCTGCCTGGTATGGACACACTTATCCCATCAACTCTGCTGCCAGTGTCCGAAGCTGCATGAAACATGTTTGCATACATCTGTCCAAATACTGCTGCAAACATGTTCCCGAACATGTTGCCTGCCGTGTTGCCAACATATGTTCGAAAGCATGTTTGGACGTGCACTAGGGTACAAGCTACCTACAAACCAAATGTGAAGAGAATTCACAAAACTCTCCGAAATTCAGTCACGCATTTCACTAAAAAAAACAATCCATATTAAAAAATTAATAGCAGTTGGCATTTGGTCGTCTTCGATCAAATCCTCGCCAAAAGTAATAGACTTCTGCACATCCACATAGCTGCTGTTTCCTAAAGGCTTGGTGAAAATTCCTTCTCAACTTTTCGATCTAATTTGACATCTCTCTCTCTCTCTCTCTCTCTCTCTCTCTCTCTCTCTCTCTCTCTCTCTCTCTCTCTCTCTCTCACACACACACACACACACACACACACAGACGATGACGATAACGACAAAAACTATGTCGCCTCGCATTGCTAAAGGTGGGTGATAAAAGGGGAGAGAAGGAAGACAAAGAAGAGAGAAATGGTGGAGGACGGGTGAGTGAGCATGGGTGGAGGGAATAAAGAGAAAATGAATGAGGAGGGGAGCGAAGGTATATATATTTACGGAGGGAAGTACGAAGAGGAATGCGGAATGACCCAAGAAGAATATTAATACTTTCAGTACAGTGGCGTCTCTTTCATATTATCCTTGCCAGCGTGAAGCCACTATATTCGGCAAAGAGAAGGCTATGTTAAAAGATGGCGTTATTAGAAGTTGTTTTCAATCCCTTCATTCAAAAAGATCTTTGAACTAAAATAGTCCTGAGGTACTCCAAGCAAAAGAGAAAAACATTTCACTGTAAGCATGGAGGGTTTTTTTATGGTTCTTCTTTTCTTTCATTTTTTTTTTTTTTTACAGTGCACATTCGTGCAAGAACTTTGGTGGGAAAATATTAGGTGTCTCTGCAAGAAAGTTAATTAAATGTTAGATGAAAGTTTCTTGGAAATGGCAATATACAGCAGATATTTGGAGGTAACTTCATCCTAAGGGGAATTATGAGAAAAACTTCCTGCAACTGAAAAAAGGGAAGAAAAGTTAACACCTTTCCCAGCATGACGTCCTTTTTTATTGCACTACTGCTGACTGAAGAAGAAGAAGAAGAAGAAAACGAAAAGACGAAAAAGCTGAAGAAGAAGAAGCAGAATGAAACAATTAAGCAGAAAAGGGGGAATGGAGGAGGACAATCACAGAAGCAGAACAAGATGTGAAGGTGGTCCCTGAAGAAAATTTAGCTGATCATGGCTTAAGAGAAAGAGAAAAAAAAGACAAATGAAACCTACGATAGCCGCACAGATCCTTGAAGTACTGAAGGGGAAGAAAGTAATTATCTAAGTGTGTGTGTGGGAGGGGGGAGGTGGCCTCCGGGGTTTCAATCCAGGTAAAATCTGGCCTAAGTGGAGATCTGTCACTGTGCAAAAGTTTCGTTTTCCTTGAAAAAAAAAAAAAAAAAAAAAAAAATCTATGGCTGTACATACCGGCGCTGCCTCGGACCCCGGGAGCGGCCACGGCAGATCCTATACTGCCTAATACCTGATCAGGGAGGAGGTCTAAAAAAAAAAAAAAAAAAAAAAAAAAAAAAACACTTCCTGTTTCTAAGTAAAACTCTAGGACATTCGAGGGTCTCACCCTATTAAAGTTTGGTTCGGTGGAGGTCTACCATTATGCAAAATTTCGTTGTTCTTGGTAAAGCAACATACCTCTCCCCCTCCCTCCCCGAGGCCTGTATCCCATCCTCCAAAAAGGTACAGTAACTCAGTAAATGAATGACAGTTGGGGTTAAGCACAGCATCTGGCCGTCCCTGTGGCTGCGCCAAAAATGCAAGATATCGATTAAAAAAAAAGAAAGAACAAGAAACAGATGTGTGATAAACATAACGAACTTTAAATAAAATAAAATATTGGACAAAACTGAAAATCTATGTAATTTACAGTCTTAACCCACTGGCGCCCAGAGTTCAATATAGTGGACGGAACCAGGCATTTTCAAAATTTAATAAAGAAGGGAACCCCAGGGCAGGGACCTACGAGCTTCGCGACTGTAAGCCGATAGGCGGAGGGCGGCTCGCTTAGTAGCCGTCCAGCAAAATCCCTCGCTCAGGAACTCTGGCCACTAATGGGTTAACCTAAGTTCCCACGACACCAAGGGATTGCATAAAGTATAACAAAGTGAAGAAAAGGACGACTGTAGCAAAGAAATAAGTGACAAAAATATAGGATGATAATTACTGGGGGAAGAATTTTATGACACTATAGAAAAAAACTGATTCTGAAATATGGGAAGTAGAACGGTGAACAAAAATCATATATCATCATCATCATCATCATAATAATAATATAATGATGATGATGATGATGATGATGATGATGATGATGATGATGATGATGATGATGATGAGGAGGAGGAGGAGGAGCACTGAGAGGACCATTACTAGACGAACAGAGGAAGAAAGGAATGAGGGGAGAAAAGTAGGAGGAAGAGATAATGGTAAAAAGAGAGAAGGAAGCAACTGGAGGACATGGAGGGGAAGATAATGGCAAACAGAGAGAGGGAGAGTGAAGAGAGGAGAGAGAACATTATGACGAAGAGAGGCGAAAGGAGGGATTGATGAAGTGAAGATAGAGATGATGAAAAAGAAATAAAGAAGAGACGAAAGAAAACTACAATACAGAATTACAGGGAAATTATAACAGAAAAAAGGAAACAAAAAAGTAATGAGAAAAGAAGAAAACAGAAGCCAGAAGAAAATTTTATAAGAAAAACAAAAAGAGAAAATGCAAAAAAGAAAAGGAGAAAAAAATTTATTGGAGAGAGAGAGAGAGAGAGAGAGAGAGAGAGAGAGAGAGAGAGAAAGAGAGAGAGAGAGAGAGAGAGAGAGAGAGAGAGAGAGAGAGAGAGAGAGAGAGAGAGAGAGAGAGAGAGAGAGAGAGAGAGAGAGAGAGAGAGAATCCATTATTCAAAACACACACACACACACAAACCTGATTAACTCGAACAAATTCCCGGTGACATTATTTTTTTCCCCATTGGCACTTCAGTAGGAATGAGGGCAATTCAATACATGCCGAGCCAGTGTGTACTGAGGCACCCGGAAACTCCTCTGTTGAACCCATGAAAAATTCAATTGTGATAAACGTGAACTGAGAAAAGGGTGAAAGTTTACTCTTCAGTTGCGCGCGCGCACACACACACACGCTCTCTCGCGCACACACACACACACACACACACACACACACACACACACACACACACACACACACGGTATATATATATATATATATATATATATATATACAAAATATATATACCGTATATATACCGTATATATATATATATATATATATATATATATATATATATATATATATATATATATATATATATATATATATATATATATATACTTAAACACGTAAAGGCAAATAGTACCTGAAAAAGGAATTACGACCAAGAATGAGGTACAGTGGTTTGAAAAGTGTAGTAAAGATGAAGGCTCTCACCACACACCTCCCGCACCCGCAGTGGAGGGTATAAAAAAAGGAAATGCCTTACTCGGGAGAAAAAGACCCGATTTTCCAGGTGCGGAGGAAACATCTAATTTCCAACTAATCGTGAACTTGACCTGGCGAAACTTTGTCTAGTTTTATACTGCTCTAACGAGGAATTGTCAAGGGCCTCTGCCTGTACCCAATTCCAGCTGGTGCAGAGTTTGTTCAGTGTGCGAAGAAGTATCATGGTGAGAGAGAGAGAGAGAGAGAGAGAGAGAGAGAGAGAGAGAGAGAGAGAGAGAGAGAGAGAGAGAGAGAGAGAGAGAAAGAGAGAGAGAGAGAGAGAGAGAGAGAGAGAGAGAGCAGAAATGTACAGAACTGGGTTAGGCTACTTAATACTAGGGAGCACTATGTGCAATAAGGCAGTATGGTATCAAGGAACGCATACATAATTCAAGTAAATAAAATAAATAATCAAGTAACGAAATAATTAACTAAAAAATAAATAAATGAAAAAAAAATGACCTCTGGCTGCCAAGGATATTCGAATGCTTTTATACCAGATCCCTACAGGAATAATGTAACCTCACGCTTCAAGAACGTTCACACACGCAGTATACACAAGATGACAGAGTTCAACAGAATCGCACACACACACACACACACACACACACACACACACACACACACACACACACACACACACACAGGCAAACAAACGGACACACAAGCACAAACGGACGACACAAGTACACAGACAGAAGGAAGTTTCTGTGTCTGTCAATATTAGTCTTCCATTTTCCCTCGAGTGACTTCCCTCCCTCCTCTCTCCTCTCCTTACACCTCGTCATTCCTCGTCTTCTCCCTTCTCTCTATCCTCTCTTTACACCTTCTCCTTCCCCTCTCGTTCCCTCCTCTTACATTGTTATACTTCCTCTTTCCTTCCTTTTCTATCCTCTCTTTTCCTCTCTCCCTCCTCTCTCCATTACCTGCATGTTCTCTTTCTTCCTCCCTTCACCGCTGCTTTTTCCCTCTTTGCAAACTTTTCTTCTTCACTACTTACTCTCTCGTCTCCCTACACATCCTCTCTTATCTTTACACATCTTTCCTCCTTCATTCCCTCATCTCTGGTCTCTTCTCGTTCTCTCTCTCTCTCTCTCCTCCTTCCCTCTCTCGTCTCCTTACACGTCTTATCTCTTCCATCCCTTACATTCTCTCCTTGCTCTCCACTCCTTCTCTCTCCTTGCTCTCCCTCCTTCACTTCCTTCTCTCTCTCTCGTCTTCCCTCCGCCCCAGCCTTCTCTCTCCTTCCTCTGCCCTCCTTTCTTCCATTCTATCTCCTCGCTCCCCCCTCCGTCTATACGTTCTCTCTCCTCCTTCCCTCCTTTCTCTCCCCACCTTCCCTTTCTTCTCTTTCCTATCACCTTCTTCCCGTCCTTCTTCCTTGTTTCCGTCTTCCCTGCTTCCTCTTTCCTCCCATATCACATCGAGTCTCCTCTCTTTGCACATCCTTTTCATTCCTTCTCTCCTTTCTTTCTCCTCTTCCCTCTCTTCTCCCCCATCTCCCTTCCTTCCCGTTCCTCTCTCACTCTCCTCTTGATACTCCTACCCTCTCCTCCTCTATCCTCTTTCCTCTCGTTTCGCCTCCTCTCTTCTTTCTTTCACTGCTCCTTCCCCTCTTAACACTTTCTCCTCCCCTCGTTGTCATTTTTTCCGTTCCTCTTCCTTCCCTCCTTCGTCTTTTCTTCTTTCCCTCCCCCCTTTTTTTCCTCCTTCTCTCCTACTTCTTTCCTCTCCTTCCGTTCCTCTTCTTCCCCTCCCCTTCCATCACTTTCCCTCTCTTCTTCCCTTCATTCGATTTCTTGTTTCTTACCTCCTGATCATCGTTGTTAGTTTTTCCTCCTCCTCATCAACATGATCATCAGTGTCCTTATCATCGTCATCATCACCACTAGTCTCTGTGTGTGTGTGTGTGTGTGTGTGTGTGTGTGTGTGTGTGTGTGTGTGTGTGTGTGTGTGTGTGTGTGTGTGTGTGTGTGTGTGTTTTATTACGTCCTACATTTACTTACGTCCTATGAACCCGGCTATTAAGCGAAACTAGGTGGCATCACAAGAAGCTACCTGTATTGCATATCGATCAATATATATATACAATATATATATATAATGTTTGTGCGTCAGCCTGTCCTCTATGGATATCGAAGGAGATGCATATAAACTCTCAATAATAACAACTCTATCAGCTAAGCTTTTACTACGAATTTAACGGTGCTCTTAACTCTCTGACTCGAGTTCTCGCTCCTTCTGGCACCTTGCCAGAAACCTCTCTAACGTCTTTTCTTCATCCTCCTTCTCTCCCCTTTTGCGCCCTGATGGCTCTGTAGCTTTTTCTTCTACTGTAAAGGCAGAACTCTCCGGCCAGACTTTCTCCTCCAGTTCAATATTAGACGATTCCGGTGCTACTCCTCCATCTCAACTTGCCTCTGACTTCCTCATGACTCTCATTAAAATTTCTTCAGTTGGTGTAGTTTGTGCTCCCACTAGCCTCAGTACTAACAAGATGTACGGGTCCGATGTGGTCCCTTCATGATGATCTCAAGAACTGTGCTTCTTTGCTAACCTCCTGCCAAGGTAAACTTTCACGCCTTAGCCTGTCAACTTCTGCACTTTTTACTTGATGGAAGTTTGCTCTCTTTCAGCCCATCATGAAAATGAGTGACTGTTCACTGCCCTCTAACTACGCCCAATTGCTTATATTCTATGTTTCTAAAGCTTTTACATCTATTCTAACCGAAAAAAAGCACCTCTACTATCATAGCCTTCTCTTCAACAGCCAGCATGCATTTTGCAAGGGATTTCTTGTCTTCCCTTCGGACTCCTGGTCATCCTCCTTTCGGTGACAGTTTTAATACTGCACCTGACATCTCAAAGGCTATCGATAGAGTCTGGTAAAAATTCTTAATGTCCAAATTACCCTCTTACTACGTGAATATGTGTCGTCTGTGGGTGTGTCTGTCCACATTTGACCCCCTCGCATTTTGACATGCTAAACATCGAAAGACGCAGAACGACTAGCTGACAAATATGGTGTAAATTATAAATGTGTGCAGTTCAGATGCGCATGAACTATGCGCACTTTTGTGCTTGATTTTTCGCTAGACATTAGGAAACCTCTACAGGTCATAATGCTGGGTGGAATGAGCTGATATTTCACATGGACATCCTTGGTACCACAGAGCAAGTTCAAGTTTCGTGTATGTGAACACACGATAAATATTTAAGTTAAAACTGATAGAGTAGCCCAAGTGTCCTTGACAGGAGGAAGTGCTTAGAGGACTGATGACCGCTAATCCTCTCCTATGCTGATAAGTCCATCTTTCACCTTTCCATATGCTTTATTGCACTGTCCATTACAGCAGTTAATTCAATAAACACAAGATACGGCTAGGCATACCTGTGTCGGATCTTGCTCATAATCTTTGACTGGGATAAAAGTAACATTATTTTTAATGCATCCGTAACTCAGTTTCTACATCTTTTGAACAGCCATAAAATTCCACAGGAGTATCTGCTAATAATAAACAATATTCAGCTTAATTCTGCATCACATCTGAATATACATGGGGTTTCATTCCCTCAGAATTTATCATACATGAATCATACTGCCTCACTTGCAACATCTGCTTCCAAGAGATTAGGTATGCTGGGCTGACTCTGTGCCTCCTTCATCCCCCAAGCAGCTGTTAATTTTATACAGGGGCTTTATTCGCCCCTGTGCAGAGTACAACTCGTGTGTGTGGGACAGGGGGAGGGGGGGGGGTCCTCCACATACACAGCTCTTTTCAACTGACTCCCCTCAATCTGTCTCATCACACTGTTGCATCTATATCTCACTTCTATCGCCACTTCAACTGTCACGGTTTCATTGAACTATCTGCATGCACTCTTCCTTTACAGCAGCTGCTTGGCAAAAAACTCTCACCCCTTTTCTCTCCAGTTCCCTGATGCATGTATGCAACAGGCCAACTCTGGAACTGTCTTCCTATCTGCATATCCTTCTACCTATGATCTCTAGTCTTTTAAACACATTGTGTCCTGGCATCTCGAAATGTATCTTTATTTTTTATTTTATTTTTTGGTTGGAGGGAACAATCTTGCAGGAATCCAGCCTCTGGTTCCTTCTACCCAGCATGACAAAATTACAGTGGCTAAAGTGGCGCCCCTGATGGCCAGGAGTAGATCTAGATAGAAGTAATCAAGTCAACATGGTGGAGACATGGCAGCCAATTACTTTAGAGTTTTTATTCTTCCGTCTGTCTGTCGTGGAGGAGGCATGAAGTGACTGGTCTGTCAATCCGCGTGTGCGTGCGTCCATGCATCCAAAAACACTGCCGTGGGTGCGATATCTCCTGAACTCGTTGACGGATTTCCGCCAAACTTTTGTTTGTGATGCAGTATGAGGAGAAAATGAACTGATTAGGTCAGCTAGGTCAAGGGGTCAAAGGTCAAGGTCATATGGAGTTGACTTAGTTCATCCTTGTGAGCATTATATCTCCTAATTCCCTCAATGGATTTCAACCAAACTTTTGTCAGTGACACATTATGAAGGGATGATGAACTGGCTAGGTCAGCACGGTCAAGGGCTAAAAGGTTAAGGTCATATGAGGCTATATTAGTTTATCCTTGTGAGCATGATATCTCCTCAACCCCTCAGTGGGTTTCGACCAAACTTTTGTCAGTAATATAGTATGAAGGGACGATGAACTGATTAGGTCAGCAAGTCATGGAGGTTGTATGCACTGAGCACTATGACATGGAGGGGCTATCTCTGCAGCAAGCGTCTGACTTACAGCCGTCATATTGAAACACCCATACTCCTCACCTCCACCATGTTAATGCGACTGGAACACTGTTCTTAGCTTACTGTCGATGTTTCCCTGCTGCTTCTATGTACACATACGTATCATAATACAAGAACATAGATGGATTACGATTTTTCTCTTCCCAGCCCTATGAATTATATTATTCCTTTAGCCAAGACTATGAATAAAACAATGTCATAGGCTCCTGCAGTGCAGAACATATATTTTTTTTCGTTTCTCTTTATGACTGCCTTAGTCTATTGTCTGTTTAGTTATGATAGTACAGTTAATACTGAAGTCAATGAAAAGAGCTCATATAAGAAAGTACAGTAATGTATTTCGCCATCATAAAGTATCAAAGCACATTATATACAGTAAAAAACTAATTATATAACGGCTATTAACAGTACTTCTTACACATCTTCATATACATAAACATACTTCCATAATTATTTCTTACTGATTTTAAAATACAATCAACCTAGCCAGCTGCTTTCTTACTATAGTACCAATTGCTTCCTCTGTGATAAATCTCTTAATGTGATGTACCCTAACAATAGTGAAGCACTGTGATACCAGTTTTAATAATTTGTGAACATGATTGTCCTCAGTCGAGGTGTCAAACATATGTGTATTTAGACAATCAAATTCTCTGAATACCGTGCGTGATGTCGTGTAACACAGCTGTGGAAATAACTAGTGGCATAGGCTGGCTTCAAGATTTATTTTTCTTTTGCCAAATATGAAAGCATTTCTGTTTCACGACAGATATTAACTACACTCTCACTTGCATAGAGAAGACTCCTCTGCCTCTCTTGCCAATAAAACTGCTCATATAGCTATAGACTTTAGTGCTTCTTGAGAAGGAAAAATCCTTTTCTTGGCCACTTAACATATCCAATAATCTTGTAGACTTAGCAACAAGATATATTTCTTACCTGTGAAATGTAAGGCCATCTTTCTTTGATGAATTCCTGCGCCCATTTTGCATCTGTAAGCCCTATATTTTCCGGACTCATCGGCTGATATCAAAAGGTGCGGACGTCAGACAAAGTACATAAACATGGCTGTCACTACACCAGCACCGCCCTGGCGGTGGACACTTAAACTATGAGGCGATACCCATAAGAAAGTCCCTCCATTTTACAAAGCTCAGTGGTTGTATGGCGAGTCCGTGCACAAGGCTTGGCGTAGGCACACAGAGTGACACCTTGCATTGACACCTGGGGTGCATCCTTGACTCTTTTGTGGGTGCAACATCTCCTGAAGCCATTGACGGATTTCCACCAAACGTTTGTCAGCGATGCAGTATGAGGAGATGATGAACTGATTAGGTCAGCTAGGTCAAGGGGTCAAAGGTCAAGGTAATACGGGCAACTTAGTTTATCCTTGTGGCTTTGATATCTCCTGAACCCCTTGGCAGATCTCGTACAAACTTTTGTCTGAGATACAGTATAAATGGATGATGAACTGATTAGGTCAGCAAGGTCTAAGATCAAAGTCATAGAGGTGTTGGTGTGATATCTCCTGAATCCTCTGATGGATTTCGACCAAACTTTTGTCAGTGATACATTATGAAGGGATGGTGAACTGATTAGGTCAGCATGGTCAAGGAGGCAAAAGTCAGGGTCATATGGATGTGAGCCTGATATCTCCTGAACCCCTCACCGAATTTCGACCAAACTTTTGTCAGAGTTACTGTATGAAAGGACGATGAGCTGATTACGTCAGCAAGGTCAAGAGGTCAAAGGTTATATGGGTTTTGGTGTAATATCTCTTGAATTCCTTGATGGATTTTGACCAAACTTTCGCCAGTGATACAGCATGAAAGGACGATGAACTGATTAGGTCAGCAAGGTCAAGGGGTCAAAGGTTATATGGGTGTGGGCGAGATATCTCCTGAATGACTCGACGGATTTTGACCAAGCTTTTGTCAGTGATACAGTATGATGGGACAATGAAATGATTCGGTCAGGAAGGTCAAGGTGTCAAAGGTCATTTAGCATCGACTTATTTATCTTTAGTCTCATTTCAGCCATACAATGAACCATGTCAGGGAGGTTGTACAGCAGGTCCGTGCGCAGGGCTTGGCGGAGGCATACCCAGTGACATTTGCGTCGACAGCTCAAAGACCTAGTTTTCGGCGTTTCATTTACTTCTACATCCATATCACTATTAACTACAACTAGTCGAATCGGTGAACGAATTGGTGGGGTGGGCAAGGCGAGTGGGGTGGGTGGGCAGGGTTGAGTGGATGGATGCGTGTGGAGGGGCACGGTGGGTGGAAAGTTGGGTGTAGTGGGAGGGCAGAGTTGAGTTGGTATTGTGTGGCAAGATGAGTGGGTGGGCAGCGTGGGAGGGAAGGTGGGTGGGTGGATGAGTAGAGGTGGTGGGTGGACACTGGACAGTGGGTAAATAGGTCCATGGGAAATATATCCCTGGGGAAAGGAGCCCCAGCAGGAACACTGGTTCAATGGGTAAAATGGGACACCAAGGGTCTTCTTCCACAGTGGCAATGGCCATCCAGGATCTCATTAATTTCCGGTATGCACGAACACAGGGTTTTACTTGGGCAACGCCTGAAATCCCTACTATTAAAGCTGTATAAAAACACAATAATAATAATAATAATAATAATAATAAAAAGAATAATAATAATAATGCACGGTATCACCTATCTCTCCATCCATTTACATGTCAATCAATTATTCATTCAGCTAATCAATGAAGATGGAAATATTGAAATCAAGTAAAAAAAATCGTACTCCCCTCCCCCTAAAAAAAAAAAAATTCATCTTCAAAGCTCGCATCTGCTGAAACTGCTTAAAAGAAAACAAATAATTACTCTGATATTATATGATCAGCATTTTATCCATCGAATATATCTGTAAAAATTATAGAAATGTAAATGAGGAGGCTCCAACGGCAAAGTCGATTGGGGATTCCAATGAATTTCTGATAACACTGACTTCTGCAAATTTTGGAGAGTGAGAGAGAGAGAGAGAGAGAGAGAGAGAGAGGAGGGGGAAAGGATGAGAGGGAGAGAGATAAGAAGGGGATGATTGAAGAGACGGAATTATCTGACGTCTTAAATAAAGCCGTTTCATTGCTTTTGTGATTGATGCGTTGAAAGAGGAGGAGGAGGAGGAGGAACATGATGTGGAAGAAAGACGAGGACTGAGATGGTGGATGGGATTGGCGAGGAGAATGAATAGAAGAAAAGAATGAAAATAACTGCACGGAGGAGGAGGAGGAGGAGGTTGTGGCGGCGGTGGTCATGGAGGAAGAAGAAGAGTAGAAGGAGGAGGACGAAAGATGTGAAGGAAAGTAGAAGGGAAATAGGAAGAATGAGAGGACTGGTGAAAGGAAGAAGTGGACAAATGAAGAAAGAAGGGAACGAAGTAAATGCTGAAAAGACAGAAGAAAAAGGACTGAGGAAAAAAAATGGGCAATGTAAGGGCAAAGAAAGAGCATATGAAGAAGCAGATATGGAGAGAGATTAATGGAGAATGGAGAGAGTCGGAGGAAGAATGAAAGGGCGATGTAAAAAGAATATCACAATGTGTGTGTGTGTGTGTGTGTGTGTGTGTGTGTGTGTGTGTGTGTGTGTGTGTGTGTGTGTGTGTGTGTGTGTGTGTGTGTGTGTGTGTGTGTGTGTGTGTGTGTGTGTGTGTGTGTGTGTGTGTTGGCCAAAACAAAGAAAAAAAAAAGGCTTAGGAGTCACGAAAACAGGCACATCAAACCAGCAACCATGCACGCCAAGCACATGAAAAAAAACGAGGACACACACACACACACACACACACACACACACACACACACGAGTCTTTTCATGGCGTATATTTTTAACTTAATGTTTCTTTGCTGTTTATTTCTGCACGTGGCACACAAACGTCATCAAATGTATTTTTAACCAATTCACAGATCATTTTGTGCTTCCAGTTTGGTCTATTCATTCATTCTCATCTTCTCCTTTCATTTTCTTTTGCTTTCACATTTACTTTACTCTCTCTCTCTCTCTCTCTCTCTCTCTCTCTCTCTCTCTCTCACACACACACACACCCACACTCAAACCCACTTCCCTCCAAGCGGCACATATTCGAACCCGATAGGAAACAGAATAGCATCGCCCGAGGTAATGTAAACAATCAAAATGGCCGCCGACAGAATGGTACTCTTTCCTCTTCTCGTTTTCTGTAATACTGGATCTTATGGAAAGAGATTTGTGCCCTGGCAAATAAAGTAAACAAGGGAATATTCACTGTTGAGAGAGAGAGAGAGAGAGAGAGAGAGAGAGAGAGAGAGAGAGAGAGAGAGAGAGAGAGAGAGAGAGTCGAAGGAGAAACCAAAGAGGAGGAAGATGAGCGTGAAGGGGAAGACATATAATGAAACTGACAAGCATGAAAATGAAAAGTGGAAGAGGAGAAAAATGAGAAAGTGCTAGGAAATGAAAAATGAATTGAAGATGTGAGGAAAATGAAAGAGGAGGAGGAGGAGGAGGGTCTGGGCGGGGTGGCAGAAGAAAGGGGAAGAAAAGGGAATGGAATGAATATTAGAGTGAGAAATTAGAATAAAAGAAGACTGAGTGGGTAGGAGAATAAAGAGTTCAATGCATGCCCAAGATAAGACTTTGTGGCAAATTAATGAGAGGAATAAGAAATAAGAAGAGGAAAAAAAAAATGTGCGAGTCGGCGGAGATGGAGGCGAAGGAAGGCAGAAGAGAGAAGCAGTGGTGAGAAGATGAAGGAATAAGAGGAAGGAGGAGGACCGAATTTCTTTATGGAAAAAAATGCCCATTAACCTGTACATGCACTACACGGGTCTTAAGGAGGAGGAAGAAGAGATGGAGAAGGAGTAGAGAAAAAAGGAAGAAGAAAGAGAAAGAAACAAGGAAGGAAAGGAAGAGGAAAAGATGGATGAAAGAGGAAATGAGTGAAAAAAAAAGGAAGAAGTGAGGGAAGAACTGAGAAGAAGAGAAGGATGATTTAGAAGGAAAGGGATAAATGAGAACTAAGGAGATCTGAATATTGTGTTGGAAAATTTAGTGCATATACAGGGCAAGTCTTGTATCCTTTTTTACTTCTAACACATTCTCAGCCGCTCTCTGCTTTAAGTTTCCTGATTTTCAATTTACTCTGCACTGCACCATCAGACTGTTTTACTCTCCGCTTAACTTTCGTTGTAACTTTAGACTCTTAGTATTCCATTAGATCCTTCGAATAAAGTGAGTTGAATCCCTTCAGTCCGGGGACGTCTTTTGTTATGTTGTTCTTGCGTTTTACTTTATTCACTTTATGCTATTTATTTGACTTACATTTTTCTTGTTATCTGTTGGAATAACTTTTTGCTTCACTCTGATTTTATTCACTTTAGGGGAGACTTTTCGAGCTCGACAGGTTAGATGTTGCCGTCATTACCTTCACTACTTGGGAACAATTCCTAAATCAAACAAAATTTTACAGCTGCAATAATTTTTATCCTCCTGATTCTTGTTTAGGCATGGTGAGCTTTTATTTCGCCTATAGTAGTGTGTGTGTGTGTGTGTGTGTGTGTGTGTGTGTGTGTGTGTGTGTGTGTGTGTGTGTGTGTGTGTGTGTGTGTGTGTGTGTGTGTGTGTGTGTGTGTGTGTGTACGTATGATTTGTGCATGAACTGGTGTATGCATACATTCGTGTGTATTAATGCGTATGTGTGATATTTGGGATTGTACTGTCTGCTAAGCTATCCATTACTATCTGTTTATCTGTTTCAGTTTAACTTTTTTTGCCTTGTATATTTTGTGCTTACTGCTTTTCTGACAAACTTCACCGATTGCTCATACCATTGTGTACACTAAGTGCTTTATATCTAATGTAAGTATAAAAAGAAAGTGAAGTGGCACTCGAAGGTAATCGATATGCTTCAACAAACTGAGGACTCCATGTTCGTGGGATGTCCCATTTGAGTGATTTGTGGTTGTCAGAATTACTGGGGGTAAATATGAAGCGCTCTTCTCAGACACATAGATCCTGAATGGCAAATTATAAAACAAGCATTTTTTACCGTCAGGCTTCCTAATTTCATTCCAGGGCACAGTTTTGATTAAGCATGCAGGTAAACACTGAAATCCACCCGTGTAGAACGCCGGTAAAACAAATGTAGGATGCCACATAGTTTCTGCTTCAGCATACTCGTACGCCCGTTAGCCTCGCAAACAACTTCTTTCTGTCGTAACTTGGGGCTGTTTTCTGCATGCTGTAAAGGAAACCAATCATGGGAAGACTCCACATTCTCTTTTCTTGGTCCTTCCATCAAAATCACATCAAACATACAACAGAGAATTGATCACAAGTTTGTTCGTGAATTTCAACTGTGAATAATAGCCTCTTGCTGCTACTCGAACCAACAACTCCCTATTCACTCTAACATTTCTCTCATTCTGAACACGATCCTCACTCTTCAACCTCCTCCTCTTCTTCCTCCTGCCTGTCTTTTCTTCCTCCCACCCCCTCCTTCTCCTCCTCCTCCAAACTTTCTTCCATCTCGCCTCTCCTCCTCTCTCTCTCTCTCTCTCTCTTATTTAATTAATCCTTCCTTCTTCTCACGTCTGTCCTCCCACGCCTCACCACTCCCCCCTCACACACACACACACATACACACACACACACACACACACACACACACACACACACACACACACACACACACACACACACACACACACACACACACTGTTTTTCCATCACTTCTACGGAATTGATGAAGACATATTACAAGGTCACAAGAACTTTATTCTGTACACTGCGACAACTGAGCAAACTTAGCGAGGAATTTCGGTATGGGGGAAATAAACTTACACAGCTCCAGACGAGGTTTACATGGCATTTAGATTCGGTTCTGAGAGCATTCCAGGAGGGGGAAGAGGAACAGAAAGAGGGAGAGGGGAAATGGAGGACGAGGAGAGGAAGAGAGGGTCAGATGAAAGGATGGAAGGAAAAAATGGGATTGGGAGGGTGAAGAGGAAAGAGGAGAGAGAGAGAGAGAGAGAGAGAGAGAGAGAGAGAGAGAGAGAGAGAGATCAACAGCTGAATAAAACTGTCTGACTTCAGCAAGAATAAAATAAAGGCAACGTACTGAAGGAGTTAATGGACAGTCTCTAAATATTTCACTATAAGGGATCTCTGCTTCTCTTAATAATCTAGCAGTGACTATTATCAAGCAGTAAAGTATCATCGAGGCGAAAGGATGAAGAGTAAAGAAGAAATATTGGAAAAGGAAAGTAGGTCAGTGAAGAAAAGAATTACTAGATAGAAGGAAGAAACACTTCAAAGAATAAGAGGGAAGTCAGAGGCCATCGAGGAAAAATAAAACGATAAAATAAAGAGGTAACACGAGTCCAATACAAAAAGTTGCAGAAAGGAAAAGTTTAGAATATGTTAGGAGGAGTAATAAAATAACGCAAAGAAGAAAAGCAATAGGTAGTGGTGGGAATGGAAAATGAAATTACTTCCTTGAGTACAATGACATTTTCATTTTATCTTGCTACCACCAAACGTTTTTCTTCCTCTCAGAGGATGCCGATATTAGTGAAGAGGTAAATGAATGTTGTTTCTAATTGACGCAATATGACAGGCCCTTCTAAAGTCGAAAAAATCGCCAGGAAATAACCAGAATATCCTACATAAAGATGTCCAAGTACTGAAAGTATTTACTGAGAACTGAGAATGAGGTAAATGCTGTTTTCCGAAGACAAGGTAATTAACCCGTTCACCACAAGGATATATTTCTTATTTTCCTGCTACTCTTTAACGTCAAAAAATCTGTCTGAAGCAGAATTCTATTGTCTGGAGGAAAAGCGTTAAAAAGACATCTTCGAGATGCAGGGGTTAAGGAAAGGCAAAGAATAAAAGAAAAGAGTAACTAATAGAAGATAGGAAAGAGAAAATACAGTGGGTGAAACAGAGACTACGTGGGTTGAGATGGTCTAATCGGATGTGGTTTATAAGGGTTTAGGTCCTGGGGTTGGCTGGAGTTTACTGCTCTCATAATACCGCTTAGGTGCTAATAACTAGTCCTCTTGCCTTGAATGCAAGGACTGAGAAGCCTAGTCCAGGGCCTCAATAAAAGGGAAGCCTAAACGAAGAATTAAAAAAAAAAAAGTAATAAAATGAAAAAAAGAGAGAATATGAAATAAGATATTGAAGGAGTGACAATAATAAAAGGGGGGAAAATAATATGCTATTTTTACCAAGAAAGAATGACGCTGCTAAAATAATAGAAAAATGCTGGACAGAGAAGGCAAGGAAAGGTAAGGAAGGAAAATGATCATGAAATTCTACAACATCTTCATTCTGACGTCATATGATTTTTTCCTTGCAATCAGAGACGATTTTATTCAAGTCAGGACGGACAAGTAGTAGTGACGAGATTAGTGATGGCTGTACCCAACCCCTCGAGTGTGAAAAGTTTTAAGCTAGATAAAATTGTCCGAAGGCAGCAAGAATAAAACAATACGTCAACGGAATAATTGGTTAATAGTCATTACTGTATCGTACCTGACGTCAGATATTTTTTAAAATTCTTTTTCCTTCCTTTTTTCACCTTCTGTAAAAAAAAAAAAAATGTGATGCATACCACGTTGAGAGAGGGAAAAGCTGTCACAAAGAATCTTTTCATGGTGAGTCAAACTCCGGCATTTTCTGCAGCCAAAGTCAAACTATTTTATTTCGCAAGTAGGTCACAAGAATCTGAGAGAGAAATGCCGGGAAAAAGCGAGAATAAGAAATTGTAAAAAGGAAAGAGAGAACAGGACAGGAAGTAGCCTATAAACAGAAAAAAGTAATGTGATGTCTGCAACAAGTTCTGTCGTGTTCTTTATTCATGGCCTCATAAAACACTTTGTTTTAATGTCCTTTACTGTA
Organism: Coenobita brevimanus; assembly: GCF_032717465.1. Lineage (NCBI taxonomy): Eukaryota > Metazoa > Arthropoda > Malacostraca > Decapoda > Coenobitidae > Coenobita > Coenobita brevimanus. The sequence continues at coordinate 24,619,217 of NC_137004.1, forward strand.
AACCGTGTGTGTGAGGTGGGGGGGGGAGGGTCTGTGCGTTCGTGCATGCAGGCATGCGAGAGAGAAATGATGTCTCTCTCTAACTATAACCTATATATATAAGAGCCGCCCTGTTTGTTATGTTTGTCCCTCAATCACGCCCAAACCAAGGGCAAGAGACCCCCACACCCGTATCAAAATTCAGGTCTGGATCATTTGAGGTCACCGGTAGAGTAATCGTCTTTTTGGCTCCGGCAACGCCGGGTACCCTTCCAGCCCAGTTTTTGGCATGGAGACTCACATGACCTCCAGTTCGGACATAGGCTATGTGAGGTTGACCTCTGAGGTCATTTGAGGTCACCGGTAATAGAAAACAAGTGCGCACAAACATTGCGCGTTAGTCCGCGAAAGTTGAAACAGAAAGTTCCTGGACCTCTTATAATCTCTCTTCAAAATCATAAGAGGTACATGGTCTTTTTGGAGTAAAAAGAAAGACTGAACTAGAACAAATAGGATTAGAGTGTTCACCTTTTTGGACTGGCAACACCGGGTACCCCTGCTAGTTTGTATATACCTGCCTTATTTTGGCAAGATTAAAATAAAGACGTCGTACTGAATGAGTTAACGGAGTTCCTCACTGCTTCACTAAGAAGAGTTTCGACTTTCTGAATAAAACAATATTGCAGTAAATATTAAGCATAATAATATCAACAGGCTGAAGGGCAAAAGGTAAGAAGAGGAGGAGAAATACTGGAGACAGGATGTAGGTTTATGGAAAATAAAAAGGATTACGAGATCAAAAGTAGAATAGGTGTAAAGAAAGTGAAGAGAGAAAGTGAAGCCATCTAGGAAGAATAAATGGATTACATGAGTTTAAACAGGTGACGACTGAGCGCGTGTGTGCGTGTCACCCGCCCGTGTGTGGGGGTCCAATACAAAAGAGAGAGAGAGAGAGAGAGAGAAAATAGGAAGAGAGGAGGTGAATCTGCAACGATGATGATAAAACGACAGGAAGAAAAGCAACAGATAATGAAAAGAAGTGTATATAAATTTGCTCTCTTAGTACGACGAGGTCTTTCTTTTTTCTTGCTCCCAACCAATATTGTTTTTTATTTTAGGGGATGCCTGTATTAGTGAAGGGGCTGATGAATGTTATTTCTAATCGATGCAGTACGACAGGCCTTTCCACTGCTGAATAACCTCATCTGGAAATAAATACACTACAACGGGACGTCCTCGTACTTAAGGGGTTTAAAGAGAAATGAGAACGAAATACAAGATGAGACCCCTTCACTACGAGCACCTCTCTCTCGGGGCCTTATTCCAAACGGCATTTGAGGATTCGTAGCACTTCCTCCTTAGCGATTTACACTGCATATTAAACCTTCACATTGGACTATACACTGCTAATTGTTAATATCAATACTTTTGCATCAATAACAGGCAAAAGGAGAGGCAGGTGTAATTTACTGGACAATTCGGTAAGGAAGCGGTGCACCGACATCGCCAGTGCCACATGGCATACAACCCTAATCTTTTTGCTACCACTACAGGATACTGACTAAGGTTTGGTGAGCTTATCTTAGCCTACTGCAGGGTTACTGAAGGCTGCATCTAAACCCTCAGGATCGACAGGTGTATCTGATACTGAATTCTGTAAGATCGTTTGGAGCTATCACGCTGCAAATAAATAAATCAATATGATAAACAATGACTGCCAACATTCCCAAGGGAATGTACGATGGTCTCCACACAGCTACTGTACTATATACTGACACTTCTGTGCAAACAGCCGTGATGATTAATTAAAAAAAAAAAAAAAAAAAAAATCGATCCCGAAACTTTTGCGTATTTGCAATCTGATCCTTGATTAGCTAATTTTTTTTAAAAGGCTTTTATATATATATATATATATATATATATAAATAAGAATTAATATAAGAAAACAGAAAGGTATCTAGTGGTATCTGTTGCATGTGTCGATGGAACAAATGTACCAAGTTCGAGCGATCTGGTGACGAAATGAGGAACTGCCACCAAACTGAAAGGGGTTTGGAAGAAAGAAAAAGAAGAAGAAAAGAAGGAGGATGAGAAAGAAGAAGAATACGAGCAAATACGGCACATCTTAACACAATGGTGGTGCAGGGTTTACGAAAAGGTAAACAATAAAACTGTAAAAGAGGAGATAATACGGTAGAAGACAAGAAACTGAGAAGAGAAAGGAAGACAGGGGGGAAAATAATATGATGAAAAGGAAGGAGAGAAAATAAAGAAGATACAAGGGAAAATAATATAAAGGAAATGAAGAAAAGTAAAAAAAGATAGGAGAGAAAAATAGTATGAAGAATATGAAAAAAAGAAAAGAGATGGAAAAATAATATGAAGACTATGAAGGAAAGAAAAGGAGACAGGTGGGAAAAATAATACGAAGCTTGTAATAAAACGGACGCAAGGTGATCTAGTAATGGGTTAAGAAACAACAATTAAATGTGCCTCATAAAGGTTTACGTCATAGGCTTGGCTGAAGTTTCCTGCTCACATGATACCGCACAGGGACGAGTGATTGGTCTAGTCACCTTTAATATCCAGAATGAGTTACCCAGTCAAGGTCTACTTCGCTTCTGATGGGGAAAAAAAAAAATATTAACACTATGAAGGGGTAATGGAAACGGTAAGACGGGAAAGATGAAAAGGTGGATAAACGAAATGACAAGAAAAGAGATGATAAGAAAATAGAAGGGAAAAATAAAATGATGTATTAAAAAGGAAGAGTAGAGACATAATACGAGGAAAATGAAGAACAGAGAAGGCGAAGAAAGATAATGAAGGAAAAAGATGACTGAGTTTTAATCCCAGTCATGATCGAGTCTTCATTACTATTTTACTGAAGCTGAAGGCACACACCCTTATACTCCTGAAAGTGAGGCATTAAAACTGAGAAAGGTTAGTGCTGTCAAGAAAAACACTGTCAAAGTTGGAAAAAAAAAAAAACTCTGGTATTTTATCCAATGTCAAACGATTTCATTCAGTCAACTGGGTCACACGCGTCTGCTGGAGAAAATTACTGCAGAAAGGTGAGAACAGGACAGAGTTAAAATATAGGAAAGAAAAGAGTGGAATTATAAACTGGGAAAAGTGATGAGATGCTTGTAAGAGAGAAAGAGAGAGAGAGAGAGAGAGAGAGAGAGAGAGAGATTCTCTTTCTGTCTTTTCCTGATAACAAACTTTTTCTTTAGCTTTTTACTCTTGTTCTCTTTCCACAGTCTCTCTCTCTCTCTCTCTCTCTCTCTCTCTCTCTCTCTTAATTACTCTATCAGCCTTCTATTAAGGCCCAATAATTTTGTGGATTACGGCTGATATTAAAATGATGAGCTAAATTACTGAGGAGGAGGAGGAGGAGGAGGAGGAGGAGGGCTTTTAAAATATAACGAAAAGGGAGGAGGAGGATTTGGAGGAGGGCTTCTAAAAAACTGCGAGTAAGGGAAGAAAGTGGAGGAGGAGAAGGATTTAAAAGAAATTGCGATTTAAAGACAGGAGAGAGAAATGGGAAAAAAGAGTGTTGAATGGAGAATATGTGAAGAGACGGAAATGAAGGACGATTAGGACGAAGATGAGTGCATAATGGAAGGACAACGTGAAAAGGAATGAAAAAGGATGAAAAAAGCATGGTGATGACGACAGACGAGGAAGAAGGGTGACAAAAGCACGTACAAGTTGAAGAACGACAGGGTGAACATAATGTTAAGACAAAAGGAATAACATTACACAGGCATGTGATAATGTTTACAATAACTCATCCACCCATCATCCAATTCTGTATTACCTTATCATAAGGGTAGGCGTCCTCGGCCAGACCAGCCAGTATCTACTATACTATAGCAGAAGCCGTGTGTGTGTGTGTGTGTGTGTGTGTGTGTGTGTGTGTGTGTGTGTGTGTGTGTGTGTGTGTGTGTGTGTGTGTGTGTGTGTGTGTGTGTGTGTGTGTGTGTGTGTGTGTGTGTGTGTGTGTGTGTGTGTGTGTTTTGGGCAACCGAAACTACACACTCAAATCGCACCAAAACTGGCACAAAAACCGCAAAAAGTTCGCTGATGTGAAAAAACTTGGTCCCATCACGACTGAAAAACTTTTACTATATTTAATGAGCGATCACATTTTGACCAATAAACGTCACTTCCGGCGCCCGGCACAGGATCTTCGTAGAATTTTTTGCCCACAGCTATAACTAAAATATATTATGGCAGCGCGAGAGCCCTCCGCAGGAGCAAGTGCAAGGGGCCCGAAGGGCCCACGAGCATTTGTAGATATTTAAGGAAAGAATAACCAGCTGCTTTCTCTTATATAAGAGTTACGTTCAGTACGATGTCGACTTTATTGTTTTCCTGATCCTAGACGATTTTAACAAGCTAAAATGAGTTTTTTTTTGGTGGGGGAGGGAGGGCTGAAGGCATTTAGTCTTCTCTATACGAGGGACTCTTCTAATCTGAATGAAGTAATTAAACAGTAGCAAGAATAAACAGGAAAAGCTCCGAGAGCGCAACACCCACGCCCTTCAGCTGGTCTAAGGGCCGAATATCTACCATTGCTCTGTGAAAAAGCTCCGAGAGCGCAACACCCACGCCCTTCAGCTGGTCTAAGGGCCGAATATCTACCATTGCTCTGTGACTTTGATGTCTGACAGATTGTTCTCAGTAGTGATTTTTTTTTTTTTTGTTACAGAAGTACAAAGGAAAAAACAAATTAAATATACAGAAAAAATCCATTCACCAGATAACAGGTGTTCTCCATTCATAAAAAATCTGTAACAGTTGTACTTGAACTGCTGTGAGTTGAAGTTTAGTGGGAAACTAATCTGAGGGGGCGAGTCCAAAGTGAGACGATTCGGGGAATAAAGGAATACTGATGGGCAAAGTTCGGCAATACATCAGTGTGAAAGTCAAGTTGCTATCAGACGTCCGTGTAACACAGGGGAAGGCCTGGAGAGGTGGCAAATGGATGCAACTTCATCTGAGCATCTGCCATAAAAGTATTTGTAACAATAATGTAAGGGAGGCAACATTTCGTCTTACTTGTAGGAGAGGTAGTTCATCTGAAATTTTGTTCTGCATTATATCCAGTTGTTCTAGTGCAACCTCTTCACATCCCCTCCACAAGGGTGAGCAATATTCGAGCTGAGAACGCACATGACTTGTAAGTTATAGCTAACTGCTCGACATTAAAGCAGTTACGGATTCTGAACAATAATCCAAGTTTCTTTGAGGCAGTTTTAACAAATAATCTAACGAGAGAGGGCCAGATGTGGGTACTGTTAAGCGAAACACCAAGGATTTCAATACTTTTAGAGACAGGAATATTAAGTGCATTCAAGGTAATACAGGAATCTGGCAAGATGTGTCTATTAGTAAACTAGATATATATGGTTTCCCTAATATCAAATGAGAACATGCAATTTTGTCCTCACTCAGTGATCTAGATATATCTTGATTTATGGACACTGCTGTGTTGAGTTGGGGGTAAAAGAGATAAAACTTTGTGAATGGGTGGTTAAGTGTGATGGAACAGTGAAGCGTTGAGTCATCTGCCTGTGAGTGAATGGAATTATGGGTGACAGAAGTGAAATCATAATATGAATAAGGAACTGAATGGGAGCCAGAACGGATTCTTGAGGCACACCGGCATTAATTGAATGGAGCATGGACTATACAACATCTATCTTTACTTCTATCTTTCTGTTGCTGAGATATGAGATCAGTGGGACAAAAGATGATACACCGTAACAAGGGAGTTCGGAAAGCAGGGAACGGTGCCATTCTCCGTCAAAATCTTTAGAGGTATCAAAGGTTACTCCATGGATATCTCCATGTTGCTCAACTGACTGATGGACTATGAATAATGACAGTGAGTATATCAACTGTGGATATTTCGTGGCGAAAACCATACAGTTTGTCACTAATTAAGTTGTTGGATTCTATGATGTTTAACAATGTGCTTACAACAATCTCAAATACTTTACCAATTGATGATGTAATAGCTTGGGTCTGTAATCAGACGGATGACAGGAAAGTCCTTGATTTGGAATTGGGTAGATGTTGGCATCTTTCCAAGAATTAGGGAATGAAAAATTACGTATGCATTGTCTGAATAATTTAGCAAGAACGGGAGAAAGTTATGGGGTACGCTCTTTCAAAACTATGGGAGGAATTCCATCTGGACTTGGAGCTTTATTGGTTGGTAAATTGTCTAGGATCGACTTTAAGTGTCTAGTCTGTATCTTTAGGGCAGCAATTTTGGAGTCAAGTTCCAGCACCGGAACGTTGTGATTGATTTCCTCCAAGGTAGAATTTCTGGTGAACGTAGTGCATTCTTGCCTAACTGACCTTACCCTGCGACCCAGGTCTTTCACCTACTGTTCTCAAAAAATAAGTCAACCCCTGAAAGACCTTCAACCCTTCCATCAAGTTTGGTGCAAATCGGAACAAAACAGTTATTTTGTTCACACACACACATACACACACACACACACACACACACACACACACACACACACACAACGAAGGAAACAATACTTTACTGATGCTCTCAAGAGTGCGGGAGTATTAATTAAACGTCCTCGGGTGGAAGGCATAGTCTTTGTTAATTCTAAACCAACACAACTGTTAATATTTCTCTCGCATAATAATAAGGGTACGTAGTTAATATGATTTCCCTTATATATTTACTAGTGCTCGCCCTCAAAAATCTGCGAGACTAACTAATAGCCATTTTATCACAAAATGTTTGCAAATATCATTATCTTTGTTTCCATACCATAACTGTGCCAACAATGACCAAGTCTGACAAAAAAGTCGAAAAAATATTTTTCGTAAATTTTTGCACGCCGCGATCTCCGACAATTTTGCGCCGTCTCGTCGTGCGCGATCGCCATTTTTTTTTTTTTTTTTTGGGGGGGTTGTTTTTCTGACACTCCCTGGACTTACTCCGACCTAATGCAAAAATATTAGGTCGATATCTATTACCGTTCTCGTGAATGAAACGAACAAACGCACAGAAACACACATACACGGCTTGATTTATTATTTAGATTGCTATCTTTAGTAAGTCATCGCTCTCGATATCGAATTATCAGTTCTCATGATAAAATTAATACTCATATGAACTTAGGCTATAATTCTGTTTTAACTCTTCCTGTGAAGATCTGAATTTAAATCTGTTGTTCTTTTTACAGTAAAACGATTAAATCTGGATTATAGAGGAGAACTCTGGTAGTTAAAGGGATCAGCCCCTTCAGTCCAATGACGTATTTGCTATAGCTTGTTCTCGTAATATTCAGATAATTTTTATCCAGCCTCCAAAAGACGTTTTGAACTGGAGTCATTAGATACAGCCTTCAGTAACCTCAAACTGTAAGATGGCTCTCTTAAGATGCATAACATCGTTTGGTGAAAGCAAGGACAAAATATGAATTATTTTATCGGCCTGAGCAAATTAATGGAATTTTTTCTAACCTATTATCTATGGAAAAAGTTCCCCTGTAGTCATTTTCGTAGACATCTGGAAGTAGCAAAATTAAATACAGAAATACATCATACTAGTGAAGGAGTTGATCTGCTCGATAATTATTTCTCTCGTATAATAATAATCACGGTGCTCGGTTGATTATCATTTCCTACGCATAACTACTGTTGGTATTATTCGATTATTGTTCTCTAGGTCGAAATATCACACCCTGACCGGATTATGACCCCCTCTGGCCATTTCCTCGTTAAACTCATTTTCCTCGATTGTTTCTCACCGTCCATGCTGCCGTTATTTAATTAATCACTTCCCTTGTCCGGACCATCCCTCTCTTTGGCAGGGTTATTACTCCCCTGGCCGGGTTATTACTCAATCTGTCCATAACCATTACTATATTGTCACACACTGATTTGACTGTCACATCACTTGGTGTAATTATCATCGCCCTTGCAGCTGGTTACTTAATTATCACTCCCGGGCCACAATAACACTCCCTTTAATGTATTATTAATTCCTCATTTGGCCGTCCTTTCTCTTGGCGTATTTCTCACCGGCCTGGCTGCTGCAGAATAATTACATCCCTGGTCGGATTATCACTTCCCTGGCCGATTTATCACACTCCCGGCCGGATTATCACTTCCTTGGCCGGATTATCACTTGGCCTGGCCGGTGTATCATTGGACCTGGTGGCAAAGTCCCCTCATTGGCGTGACAAGTTAGGCAATCCACACAAGTTTGGGGATTATTGGGAAATAGGGGTCAACCGAGGGTGAGGGGTAGAGAAGGGAGAGGAAGAAGGGAGAGGAACAGAGGAGTATGGAGGGATAGAGGGGAGAGTAGAGGGGTGGAAATGAAGAGTGGAAGGGAAGGAGGGAAAACGGAGTAGAGGAGAATGGAGCGGAGGAAGAGAGGGAGGGGGAAGGAGGGGGGGGGTGAAACGAGAAGAAAGGTGATGCAGGAAGAAAAGGCAAAGAATGGGACATGGTGTGAAGATGGAAGGGGAAGGGAGAAGGAAGTGGTAAAGGAGAGAAACATGGGGAAGAAGGGACGGAAGAGAAGGAAGACAGGAGAGAAGGATAGGGAGGGAGGACGGGGGATGGGGAGGAGAAGAGGAGGGAAAAAGGGAATGACAAGAGAAGAAATGGAAAGGGAGGAGAGGTGGAGGGAAATGAAGGAAGAGAGATGAGAGGGGAAGAGGGGGAAGAAGAGGAAAGAGGAGAACAGAAAGGGGAGATAAGGAAGAAATATGGTTAAACGGTCAGTGAAGTTAAGGGTGAAAGATAGAAAAAAGGAGCGGAAATGGGAGTATGTGGGTGGGAGAAGTATGAGACACGAAGGAATGAAGGTCAGAGAATGGAAAGGAGAGAGAGAGAGAGAGAGAGAGAGAGAGAGAGAGAGAGAGAGAGAGGTGCGAGCAAAGAAAAGAAAAAAAAATGGAAGAGGAAAAGGAAGGAGTAGCGGATTAGAGGAAGAGGAAAGGGGAAAAGGTGGTTGACTGTTGGAAGAGGAAGAAATAAAGGAAGAGGCTGGAGGAAGAGGAAAGAAGGGAACAGACTGGAGGAGGAGGAAAGAAGGAAACAGACTGAAGGAAGAGGAAAGAAGGGAACAGACTGGAGGAACAGGAAAAAAGGAAACAAACTGGAGGAAGAGGAAAGAAGGGAACAGATTGGAAGAAAAGAAAAAGGAAAAGAGGGGTGACTGCTAGAAGTGGCAAACGGGAAAGTAAAAAAAATGAAGCAGACTGAAGAGGAAGAGGAAGATGAACAAAAGAAAGGAGGGATGGAGAGGAAGAAAGTGAGGGACTGTTAGAGGAGAAGAAGGAAGAGGTAAAGAAGGTAAGTAATAAGGATGAAAATGATTGTACCATCCTTTCCTGGCTCCCTTCATTTTCGTCCGCCCAGTTTCCGACACACAGATGCTCACACACACGCACATGTACACACACACACACACACACACACACACACACACACACACACACACACACACACAGGTCAATGAAAACTACCTATGACGTCAGAGCTGGGGCTGGATGACGTCACAACAGTTGGCAGCCTGACAGCCTTCCCGGCAACGTGCCATACACCCACAGTCGGTCTGTTGTGACCTGACTTAACTAAAGCATTCCCAGCACTGGAATACTAAACAGTGGTTGTATGAACTTCGGTGAGTCTTGATTATGAGGCAGGAATGAGTGTCCTTAAGTACTCAAATGCCCCCCCTAGTCTGACTGCACTTGGCCATCAACTGTGCTGGAAGGCGTTAGAAATCTTTGTCAGCTTAAGAAATGCTATACCAGCAGTCCTGCCCTCACCATTCCCGGACCTATGTTGCCAGCTGAATAAAACCGTCGATGGGTAGGAGTATGTTAATGGCGTCATCATAGTAAAGTTGCTAATTACTTCACCACAAGACTCTTAATATCACTGAGCAGTATAACGAGTATGAAAATGATGTCATCGAACTAAAATGGTTCATCTATTCACAGAGAGACGTTTTGCTTGGTGAATCAAGTCAGCAGACGGTTGAAAGTCTAGATGAGCAGACAGTTTAAAGTCTAGATGAATAAAATGTGTTATCCTTCGGGAACGACTGACGGAATATGTTTGATCACTTACCTCAACGAAGTATCCTGTTAAGAAAATTTAATCATCGATCTGTAAAAAAACAAATTACTGAGCAACTATGCGACATTTTCTTAGCGTTTTACAACGAGAGCTCACCCCAAACTGAATATAATGCACAGCGGAACCATAAAGGAAAACTAATGGACCACTACGTGATTCTTTGTAAAAGCAGGTATTAAGAAAAGCAGCTTCAACTCATAAATTTTTCACTTTGAAAGAGCACTATACGTAATACATCATTGCACTGGAAAGATTTATGAACATGGCCATAACAAAAAATCCTCTTCCGAAATAAAAAAAAAAAAAAATTAGGTTGAGGTTTACTTACTGGAACGGGATTTCCATGTGTACCTGTGATATAATGTTGGTTGCGAGAGAGAGAGAGAGAGAGAGAGAGAGAGAGAGAGAGAGAGAGACTCTATCTCTCCAAATGTCAGCCTCTGAGGTGTGTTCAGTGTACAGTAGCGAGTAGTATTGCAGTGTAAACAGAGGCGAGTCACGTCCACCTCCTTAACTCCCTTTACTTAGGAGCACTTGTTTATTCGATAGTACACTTTTCTTTCTTCCCTTTTTTTTTCGCCCTCATGTTTTTTCTTACCCTCGCCTTATATTTCTTTCACTTCCACACTCTTGTCGATTCTCCTGCATGTCTGTTTTTTCACTTTACTTCCGTCCTCTTGTCTGCCGCAATGGAACATTGGTTCACTCCTTGCCTGTAGCTGATGGGTCTCCTCGACCAGACACACCGGGTTGCTCAACAGCTTCCACTCTCTTATTTTATTCTACACGGGTCTTTTTTTTTTTTTAACTTTCCTTTCACACCCCTGTTTATTCTACTTGTTTTTTTTTTCTTACTCAATTTCCACGCTCTTATTCACTACCTTGTCTGTTTATTCCACTCTACATTCAGCATTCACTATACTGCATTGCTTTTTGTACACGTGTCTAATTTCCCCCCCTGTGTTATGCTTTGGAATTTCTCTATGTACAGTCAAACAAAAAGGATCACACACTGGAGACGATGGTTGTGAAAATGACCGAGTTTTGCAGACGCACTTGAATCAATTAACATATTGCCTCAAAAAATATACCGTCTAATATGTGTCGATTTATGTGATTTCGAGTTGCAGTAATTACCAAAGACAATATTTAAACTTATAATTACTGAGTGCCCCATATATCACAATGCTTCGTCCGTGTTTCTGAATAATACGCACGGTAAGATGGCCGAAACAATTTTTGCTGACTGTACCCTCTTTGGGGGAAAGGAGGACTGGGGCCATATCATTACCTAACATTCTGTCACTTTTGTGGGACTACTGTATGGGCACATAAATTTTCGTTCATTATTTCTTCACATTTTGCATAATGTATATTATATTTGGATGTGATTTTCAAAGCACTGTGTGTCACGATTATCTTTTGGAACATCATTTCTTTCTTATATTGTTACGTTCTTTTTCGAATTATGAGTACATCAATTCTCTTATAATTATTATACTTTTTCCGCTTTCTACTTGTGTTGCAAGACGCCAGATACCAGTAACAGAGGGCAACGTGACCTTATCTTGCTGAAGAAAATTATAAAATACACCTTCACTGTAGTCATGCCATTAATCCTACAGCATCCATTTTCACAGGGTATACTCAAATGGTCCCTCCTCACAACACCACAGCTCCGGCTTAGCTCACCCATTTCTTTGTCATCATGGCCATTTCGTTACTCTCCCATATTCATTTTTATACAAACTTTCACTGTTCTTAAGCCATTAACCCTACAGCATCAGTTTTCACAGGGTATATTTCCATGCATCCACCGTACCGTCTGGTAAATTTCAAGCCCATATCCCCCATTAATTTCATCACCAGGCCTGTTTCTTTATTTCTCCTTTGACGGTTTCATGGAGCGACGAAAGTTACATGGCCGACAAACGTGCCTGTTATCTAAAGTTGTTTTCCCAATGATTCCTGTGTTAGGGAATTTTGCATATGTGATGATTGACGGGAACTACATTGATTTATTTATTTATTTAATTATATAGTATCATATTTACTCCACAATCTATTTCTCGTGTTATTTTTCATATTGACAAGATTTTAGGCGCAATGACTTTTGGAGAAAGTTATTAATATTCTTACATTTCTGCCAATGATTTAAAAAAAAAATTGATGCCGAAGTATCTCTAGAAACAGTCACATTAGTCAGTCACTCACTAACGTTTTTTGGGAAACGACGTGCTTCATTTCCGTTGACTTTAGCGACTTAAGAGAAGGCCTATATTATGTCCCTGATTCTCACATTTCACGCCCGTAACTTTAACGAAGCCATATATTAAGGCCCTGAAGCTTCCGCATCCATCTAGTTGTTTAGTTGCTGTTGGATTAATAGTCACTGATTAGTTCATGTCGTGTGTGTGTGTGTGTGTGTGTGTGTGTGTGTGTGTGTGTGTGTGTGTGTGTGTGTGTGTGTGTGTGTGTGTTTACGTTAAACTGGTCTTCTTCTTTTATTCATGTTTGGAAACCTTTGATTACAATTACTATCTATCTATTGCCAGACGCCTCAATACCTTTCGGGGTGGCCACAAACAAATCGCCTCTACGTCGCCATGTCCCCCGCCATTTCACTGCCCTGCTTCCAACTCACACCCCCATCTCTCATTTACCTCTCCACCCCATCCCTCCATATCATCCTCGGCCTGCCCCTCCCTCTCCCCCCCCTCCACCTCACTCACATACACTCTCCTCGTCAGTCTTTCACCCTCCATCCTCTCCACATGGCCAAACCACCTCAGTGTATATGAAAACAACGATGATATTGATAAGTGTGATAATGGCACTTATTTTGTTGAGATAAGACTTTAAACAACTTTAACAACCTTATTTACCAAATTAATAACAGATGCTATTGAAAGGCTTAACTCCTCATATCCAGTGACCCAAATTTTCTTAGTTTTTTCCTGCTTGAGTGGCAATTCTTGTAGTGAAGGGGCAAACGAAAGCTATTACTACTCTCTCTAGCCTGAAAGGTCTCTCCACAGCTTAATAAAATCGTCTGAAAGGAGGAAATAAAATGAAAAAAGATGTAAACGTGGTGAGGGAATTTAACATGATTTTTTTATTTTTACTTGTCTTCATCACCCACGCCAGTCTAGATTATTCTCATTACAAATTTCAACTAATTCGAAAATGTGGGCGTCAGATGTCCGGCTGATAATGAATGATGATAAAAAGCTTCATTAAATACCGGGTTCTGTGCCTGGCAGATGGATAGGTGAACTAATTGGCGGCCGAGTTACGGGTCCACAGAGGGATACACGGCGGTAGGTAGATTATTAGTCGGATAGCATGTTTGAGGTAAAGGGTATGTTGATTGATGGACAAACAAGTAGGCTGGTAGACAGACAGATAGACAGGAAGATAGATAGTTTACAAGAACAGGTGGATACACGGCAGACAGACCGACCGACAGACATACATACGGTACGGAAAGACAGATAGATAGGCAGGCAGACAGATGGGCAGAGAGATAGATAGGCAGATAGACAGATAAACAGACAGATATATTTTGACAGAAACTCACAAACAATTGTGTATTGGTCCCCACAGAGATATATGAAAGAAAGATACGAACAGATGATAATAGCGTTAATACTGACAACAACAGTGATGATGAGAATGATGATGATGAAGATGACGATGATGATGATGATGATGATGATGATGATGATGATGACGACGATGATGATGATGATGATAATGATGATGATATGATAATAATAATAATAATAATAATAATAATAATAATCTATTCATCCATCCATCATCCAATCCTACATTGCCCCATGAGGAGCGTAGGAGTCCGGGGCTAGGCAGTTGGTCCCGACATTTAAGATGTGATAATAATAATAATAATAATAATATAATCATCATCATCATCATCATGACAATGATAATGATGATAATAATAATGATAAAAATAATAACAATAATAATAATAATAATAATAATAATAACAATGATAATGACATTAATAATAATGATGATGATGATAATAACAACAACAACAACAACAACAACAACAACAATAATAATAATAATAATAATAATAATTTTTCTTTCTACAGTCAATACTTTCTGAAATTTGAGTTTTCGATGCAGACACACAAAGATACATTTCGTACAAAAATAATGACCATCGACATCGTCTACCTGGTACAATGATGATAATGATCCTGATACTTGTAATGATATTGGTAATGACGATGGTGATGATAACTATAATTATAATGATGATGATAAATGATGATGGAAGAACATCAACTTAGGAGGAAGGAAAGACAGAGGAAAGAAAGTTACAAAAAATGGTAGAACGACGATGGAATACATGACAGAGACAGAAGGAGGGATGACGAGAGAGAGAGAGAGAGAGGGGGGGGGGGAACAGCTACAGAGGGAAGGGAGGAAAACTCTCAAAATTACCTTACAGCACAAATTCCAAACGTTTCCAATAAAAAATATCCCAATTAAGTAAGTATATCTACCTGTTCTCATTACACTATAATGAGCAGGTTAATTACTGCACAAAGAAGAGCAGGAGCGAGAGAGTTTGATATTAATGACCTTATAAACGACCGGAGGGAAATAACCTGACCGTAAAATGACCCTATTAGTGAGGAGGAGAGGAAGACTATGAACGAGATGGAGGGAAACAGTGAAATGCAATTAATTACCTTAGTCAGGTACCGCTGTGGAAGGAAGTTTTAAAGCATAATACAGTCCAACGCCTTAATCCGGGAAGGTGTGGCCAGAAACGACTTGTATCCCTGTCCTCCTGCATCAGGCTGACTTTTCTCCAACTCACACTACCCTGATTAATGTACTTCACTGTACCTCATCCTCGGTCTCCCTCTCCCTCTCTACCTCCCACACACTCTCTTAGGCAGTTTCATGTTCTTTAAACAGAATGAAATGGGTTGGAGGTAGCAAAGGGTATATGGTACAAAGATAATACGTCACTATACTTAAATGATAAATGCTGATTTTTCCAACCCTTTTTAGTACGACTGATTATGCCTAATCGGAATAGGCCTACGAGTAATTGTCTGGTTGTACAAGGATAAAAACTGCCGTCATAGTGAAGGGATTCAAGGTACAACTTCTGAATATATGCACGTAGAAGAACTTTTATTCCTTATGCTCTGTTGACAAAAACATCTGACTTACAATTAAAAATGTTGAAGATATTTGGGAAAAAAAAAATCCTTCAGCTCTATTGACAAGGACATCTGGCTTGTGCCTAGGCAAAATGAATGAACGTCAGTATAGAACGGTTTCATTCAGGATTTCTTAAACACTTCACTAAAATGACGTTTTTCCCTCTACACGATTTTGTTTAAGTACGAGAAGACATTAACTCTTGTAGCGGTTTTATATACCTGTAGCCCTTTATTAACCTTTTCATAATCAGAGGTCCCTTATAATTTAAAATGGTGTGGATGTAACAATAATAAAACAACGAATAAACAAATAAGAAAGAACACTCCGAGAGCATATACTTCCGCCAACTCCTATACCAAACAACACCGATCATCACCAGTATTTAATCAGCTCTTCCTTGGCTCACGACCCAACAATTCACAAAATATCACTGGTATCCATCAGTAAGTTTTTTAAGTATCTTGTGGACAAACAAACAAGTAACAGTCCTGAACCGGGGCTCGAACTCAGATCACCACTAAATTTAATCAACCCTATCTTGGTCCATGACTCACATATCCACAATATTTCACGGAAATCCACAAATAACTTTTTGCGGTATCTTGTGAACAAACAGACAAACTGGAGTTAATACATAATCTCCTCCAACTCCGTTGGCGGAAGTAATAATGACGTCTTCGACCTAAAGAAATTAATAAAAGGAAGGGGAAGCTCGTGGTTCATAAAATTTTAGGAGACGTATTCTCGTCGGCTAAGATGGCTGCCTAACTCCTCTTTCTTAGTAGATTGTTCCTGGATATGACGCAAGAATATTCTCCTGTATGTGATATACGAGTTAGTAAAGTATATCGATGCTAAAATGGTATAAACAGCATAATATTCTCGTGTATGTTATATACGGTATATACAAACTATGTAGATGATAACTTGGCGAAAATGAGACTGGAAAACTGATGTGCTGTGTCGAAAATAAACAGCTATGGAGAAGTGCTGGACAATAAAACTGGCAACAATGACACAGAACAGAAGACTGATGTGTGGCATGAAAAATAAATACAGCAACTAGGGATAAGGTGCAAGAAAGCCTCCTAACCTCATGAAAATGCAGTCCTTAGAATGGTGGTTGGGTGTGCTGTGACTTATAAGTTTGGGGCAAAGTTTTCGTCAGATTCACCACCGCGTATCAACTTCGGTGCGAGACTTATGGTAATAGGTTTATGTAGGTAGATATATGTTTCGAAAATATCCCTGTAGTTATGAGTAATGTAGAGTATCATCATCATCATTACATCTTCTCATGGTAACGTATCTGATACTGTAATTAGTAACCACACTGCTGAACACCTTGAATCCTACAACTTGATTAGTGACAGACAGTATAGTTTTCGTCACGAAAGATCCACTATTGATATATTCAGATCCCAAACTCATGCCGTTCATCAGTCAATTGACCAACATGGAGAAACCCATGCAGTAGCCCCTAATATTTCTAAACCTTCTGACAGAGTGTGGCACCGTTCCCTGCAATCGAAGTTCCCTTGCTATGACCTATCATCGTTTGTTACTGATTTCCTCATATCTCAGCAACAGAAAGATAAAAGTAAATGATATATCTTCCAATCTCCACTCAATCAATGCCGGCGTGCCAGAAATATCGGTTCTGGTTCCAACACTATTCCTAATCCATATTAATAATTACTAATCTATCACCCATAATCCCATTCACTCATATGTAGATGATTCAACACTTTACAGTTCATTCACACTTAAACATCCAATAACAAAGTTTAATATCTGTAACTCACAATTCAGTACAACAATCTCCACAAAAAAAGACATATCTAAGATCACTGAATGGGGACAAAACAACATTGTCTCATTTAATGCAGCGAGTAAAACCAAATGTATACAATTTACTAAAAGATATTTCCAGACTCCTATATTACTTTCAATGCTACTACTATTCCTATAACTGAAAGTTCTGACATTCTTGGTGTTTCACTTAACAATGTCCTCAGCTGGACCTCTCATGTTAGATCGCTTGCTAAAACTTTCAATGAAACTTGGGTTATTGTACAGAATCCGTAACTTCACTGACAAGCAGCTGGCTATAATTTACAAGTCATGTGTGGTCAGCTGGAATAATGCTCACCTTTGTGGAGTGGATGTGGACAAAATTCAGAACAAAACTGTGAGAATTATTAATAACCCTGCTATTACAAATGATCTGCCTCCCCTACAAGTAAGAAGGAATGCTGCCTTCCCTGCATTATTTTACAGATACATTTATAGCAAATGCTCCGATGAAGTTGCATTCATTGTGCCACCTCTCCATGCCTTTCCATGCGCTACACGGCATTTGGTAGCGCTCATGGCTGGACTGTCACACTGCCTTATTGCAGAATTTCTGCCTACCAGAATTCTTTTGTTCCCTGAACTGCATCCCTTTGGAACTCACTTCCCAAGAATAATTTCCCACCAAACTGCAACATACGGCTGTTCAAGGCCAGCTGCTGCAGATTTTCTATGAATGGAGGACACCTGTAATCTGACGTATGGATCAGTTTTTTTTCATTTGTTTTTCTTTCCCCTGTTCATTTTCTGTAAACAAAAATCATCACTATCATCATCACCATCGTCATCATCATTCTCACCCTCGAGGTCAGTGTGGTACTGCATATCTTCGAAATAGGAAATAAAATATAAAATAAAATACCCAGTCATGTACAGTGGAGAGAGATCGTCAGCCAAGATTTCAGAGATAATTCTGTCAGTATACAGGCCTTTTTCCCGAGAACTGAATAACATCGGCTGGTGGTAGCACGAAAAGAAGAAGAAAAGAAAAGAAGAGGAGGAGGAGGAACGGAAGGGACATTGTTATAGTGCGAAGGCTAACAGATGGGCCTACTCCTTTAAGCCTACTGTTAGACATCATCGTACTGAAAAGGCTAACAGTGAATAATGTAAAACAATTCTCTCCGTCCTAAGGAATTACAACTAATAAAAATGTACGATAATAATTAAACAGAAAATAAAATATCTATCGAATCCCGTGTTTTTAGGCTATTTTTCCCCCCAACCTTATGTCTCCGTTCAGGAAATAATTATACTCCCGAATAATTGCTTACCAGTTTTTTTCCTCGGTGATGGGGCGAACGATAATTTGAGAGAGAGAGAGAGAGAGAGAGAGAGAGAGAGAGAGACCTCCTTCCGCACACCCAACTGCTAATGTCAGGACACGTATTAAATTTACAATATATTTTTCCATTTTCAGCTGGGTACAGAAGGTGAGAGGTATGAACGTTGAGGGTGGGGTTCCTGGAGGCAGACGAAAAAAGAAAAAGACCTGGGATGAGGTTATATAGCGTGATCTCAGGGCTAGGAAAATAAAGGGGCTGCTAGAAATCGAGCACGGTGGAACGCCGCCATTAGGTGACCAAGGCCGACGCATGCAAGTCTGTTGGAGCCTTTGCAACCGAAAACGGAAACAAACTCAATATACTGTATTTGCTTTTCTGGAATGGATAAAAATATTCTTCTTAATATATTACTGCATTAAGATATATATATATATATATATATATATATATATATATATATATATATATATATATATATATATATATATATATATATATATATATATATATTGCTTTCGATTAGGTTCCTTTATCCTGGGAGCTCCATTTTAATTTAATTCTTATTTTCCTCTGACAGTCTCATTTAGCTTAGCTGTTTTTGGAATTCGAGGTATTTCATTAAGCTTAGGAGAAACTTTTCGTACCAAATCGGTTTAATGAAGCCTTCGTTAACAACTCACAGTAGGAAAAGCCATCCCTAAGTTTCATAACGTTGTCTGATGGAAGCTAGAACCATGCATCAAAAGACGTCACCGTCCTCCGTCCTCCGTCCTGAAAAGGTAAACCACTTTCACACAACAGACCTTTTCTAAGTTTAATGCATTTGTCAGAAAGTAGTAAGGCAAAAGTAAAGGAAGACGTCATCGTACTGTGGGTTTCATGGATTCAGGGTGCTATTGTAAGTGGAACTGAAATTTTCGTAACACTTCTTCCTTAATAGTACATTTTGCACATTACAATCCAGTATCCTCTTTGCATGTGATTGATGTAAACTATGCTGATATTGAAACCAATTCACCAACATACAGGAGATGGTCAAGATGCAAGAAACAAAGTAAACAGTTGAGAAGGAAGTGCTACGAGACATCCCACGCCACATACAATGCGGTCCTGTGCGTCATCATGTACCGTACATTTTGTTCTTGTTACCGACCCTCGATTTTATTCAGCTCTAAAGAGACCTGTCACAGTGACAGGTTTATATTCACTCTATCTACTGTATGTATCTATCTACTTACATTATATACTATATTCCGATATATATATATATATATATATATATATATATATATATATATATATATATATATATATATATATATATATATATATATATATATATATATATTGTAGTAGTACCTAATTAATATCTTTTAGTACTACAGAGTAAGGAAGTTGGAAGGATTAGGAGGGGAAGACGAGGCACCAGGCGAGAGTTGGGTTAGCCTACAATACCAGAGTATGCTTAAGTGGGCACTTAATAGAAGGGAGGATGCAAGGATGTAGGGTAATGGGTAGACGGAAGGTGGGAGGGGTTGAGGTAGGGGTGGTGGGAAAGTGGGGTGGGTGGGGAGAGATAAGGGTGGTGGGAAAGTGGGGTGGGTGGGGAGAGGTAAGAGAGGTGGGAAAGAGGGGTGGGAGGGGAGAGGTAGGGTCGTGGGGAAGTGGGATGGGAAGGGAGAGGTAGGGATGGTGGGAAAGAAGGGTGGGAGGGAAAATGTAGGGGTTGTAGGGATGGAGGGTGGGATGGATGAGGTAGGGATGGTGGCAAAGGGGGTGGGAGGGGAAAGGTAGGGGAGTTGGGCATGGGAGGCTGGATGAAATGGTTGGAAAGTTACGTACAAATCCGTGAGATTATTGGAACCTTGGGATAATTTTCGAAGCTGCTTTGGCGCAATATGCTCGTAAACAGCGAGGGTTTATTGTTGATCAGAGAGAGAGAGAGAGAGAGAGAGAGAGAGAGAATCAATGAAACCGAAAATGCATATTATGAATAGGCTACTGAACATATCAAACAATAATAACATAATTTTGGGGCCAAAATCACTTATTTCAAGAGTCCAGAAAGCCTACACAATTTTCGATCTTTAATTCTGCTCACACACACACACACACACACACACACACACACACACACACACACACACACACTTCAACACGATAATAAGCGATATCATTTCAAGAGAGCATTTTAGTCCTCTGATCCTTCATGCAAATGGAACTTATTCCATGTTTTGCTTTTTTTTTTTTCAGCTTTGTACACTCAGCTTCCTAAACAATATCTTCAATAAAGATGGGTTGCCATTTATTTAGTTATCTAATACTAGCGGACCTGCCTAGCTTCGCCGAGTCTCACAGTGGGGGCCTTCGGCTCCCTGGCGCCTTCATAAGCCGCCTACGGTGGACAATTAAGTTCCCTGAATAACCAATTAACCTTTCCAAAGAATAAAACATTCTTAATGCACACCTGAAGGCTTACAAACTGAAGTGACTTGTGCCACAAATACTCATGTGCACTTTCAAAACGGCAAAGAATTCAAGAAGGATACTCACTGAATCTGGCGGCGACAAATCCGGCTGTGACAAAATCCATGTGACAAATCCGGTTCAGCGGTCAAAGGTTTGGTAATAAAACTTCAGCAGCAAACAATCTTGCACTTTTCTGTCTCATCACGTTGGTTTCGAGGATTTTTTTTTTTTTTTTTCCGCATAAAAAAAAGTGAAAGCAGCGATAATGTTGCAATAGACGATGTTGTAGCAAAAACCGACGAAAATTTCAGATAACTGATTTCAGTTATTTATGCCTAAACCTTCCCCATGATGTCATGAATGTATCGGTATACAGCAAATTCCAGTTAGAAATCTCCATTGGTTCCCGAGATGTGCATGTTCGTCATTTCAGCTTTACACAGTACATGGAGAGATTTCAGGGTGAGATTCTGTTGTGGTTAAGAAGGGTAAAGCTCGAACTGTTAGGGTACAGTAAGCTTTCTTGGTGACAGTACTGGATAACCTCTTCAGTTTGAGTGAGTTAATCTTTTAAATAATAAAACAAAAGATTCTCGTCCTGAAGGGATTACTGAACACCCCAACAAACACCTACACTAATCTGCCAGAGGCTACTGGAGCTATCTGATACTGTAAAATGAAAAGCGGAACTTTTTTTTATATACAACCAAAGAAAGAAAATAACCTGTTTGATGAAAATCGATTTTGTCATGCAGGATGTTGGTGACTGGGGCAGTTGTCATGAATTGGCTCTGAATTGTCTAAACTAACTCCTTCACATGAAACGTCTCCATTAAACTGAATGAAATCGAATGGAGATTTAAAGGAATAATATGCAAAAGTCGAATGAAAATTTAAGACTAATATGAAAAAGGACATCGTAATGAAGACGTTACTAAGAAAATTTTCGAACTCCTTTACTCTGACGCGTACCATCCAAGCGAAACCATTCTGGTAGAGGATACCTGCATTCCCTAAAGATACTGCCAGACAAGCTAATTCATATATAGAGAGACCCTTAGGGCTGGACGGGTTAATAAAAATCACTGGGTTGTAGCATGAGTAAATGAAAGAAGTCACCACAATGAAGCGATTATTATACAATATACTGTGTTATGGGTAACTGCTGAAGAGTTGTAACTATATAACGGAAATGTTCGTAACTGCAAAGAGTAAGGTACGATGCCAGAATAAGGAAGTAATCTAATAAGCACTGATTCCAGCTCATCCTCGGTCAATTTCCACATCAAATATTCCAGAAACAAACTCTTAACCTTCCGCAGTTCCAAGGACATGTCACAATTGCTGCGTGATGAGAACCGTGTATTCTGCGGAACATTATTGCTTCTACACTATTACTTTTTCACTCCGTAGAACAACTAATCGTCTTCCTAGGAAGCCTTGGCCTTGTTTTGATGGATGGATAAGGGTGTCGGCTAGAGCTTGTTCTTTCCCGTCCCAGCTGATGAAGATTACAAATGTAAACAGACGTATTATAGAAAATGCGAAATTCAAGACTCGCTGTCATTTACTTAGAGAGAATGGAAGAACCGAAACTAATAATACCTAAGCAGAGTGCATTGTTTTGCCTTTCTTGTCACTTGATAATATACTCGTATGAGTTACACTGCATGGAAGTAATATCTATTAAGAGATATGGACATACATAGAAGAAAAATGAAAAAGTCTGAGTAAAAAAGGAGAAAAAGTGACAACTGAAAATGTTTTCGAGAAAGGCAGTAAATGCTAAATGTACTAAAACAGAAGAAAAACTAGATGGGCACCCAGTGAAGAGCATCTCTGTGACAAGGGGAAAGTAATTTCAAAGCCACTCTTTATAATGGGTTAGGTTTTCTCATCAATGTCTAGGTCAGGGTTCTGCAAAAAGTGTTTTCCAGTTCCAAAATCTGTAATACGATCCGGATCGCACCCAAAAGTTAATCGGTTGTTCTCTGGGGCATAGGCTATTTACCCACCAAATTTGGTCCAAATCTCTTTTTTGGTTTTTGAGTAATCCTGCTAACAGACAAATAAACTAACATTCAAACAGGGGTGAAAACATACTCTCCTTGTCATAGAAAATAAACCAAACTAGTTATTGGACACTGTAGACCCCTACACGGCAAGAGTTCTTTCTTAACCTTACAAAATCATCTGGTAAAATGAAGAACAAAATATGGAAGACTTACAGTGCGGAAAGGTTAATGAGGGCTGCTTATTGGCTATGAGATCCCTTCATTAAATGAATAAAATCGTCTGACAGTAAACGAGACAAAGGCGTCTTCGTACTCAAGGGGTTAAACACACGCCTAAGCGGTCATTAACGCAACCTGTAATGAACATCCGTTTTGTTGTTTCTGTCGTTTTGACACTGTTTACCTCTACCAACGAAGTTATGTTTTAGCCCGCGTTGGTTTGACTGTCTGTCTGTTAACAGGATTGCTCAAAAAGTTATGAATGGATTTTATGGAAATTTTGTGGAAGGGTGGGCCACAGGCCAAGAAAGAATTGATTAAATTTTGGGCCGGATCTGGATCCGGATCCAGAGTATCCCGCATAATACTTCAAAAATTTCTCAATGAATTTCAACGAAATTTTGTGGAAAAGTGGGCCATTGACCAAGAAAAAATTGATTAAATTTTGCTGCGGATCCAGATCCGGATCCAGGATTACTAAAAAGGCTATGAACGGATTTTGTTGAAAATTTGTGGAAGGGTGGGCCATGTGCCACGAGCCAAGGAAGAAATTAAGTTTGGGGGCTGATCTAGATCCAGATCTTGAGTATTCCGCACAATATCTCCAAAAGTTCTCAATGAATTTCAATGAAATTTTGCGGATAGGTGGGCCATGGGCCAAGAAAGAATTAATTAATTTTGAGGGCGGATCAGTATCCGGATTCTATATCGACAGATCCGGATCCGGATCCTTTTTAATGGCAATGGCATTGGCGGAGGTATGCACTCTGCTTTCTAGTTGTTAAATGGGGTTTTTCTTTTATGTTGATGTTTCTTTTCTTGTTTTTTTTTTTCAGTTTCAACATTTTTATTTAATTTCGTTATTTTGTCATGTCATCGTTTCATTTAGTTTTTTTTTTTTTTTCCAGAATTTTATTTTCGTTGCTCTTCAATACTTATCTTCGACGTCTCTGCATCGCTGATTTCCAAATCCATCAATATAGTTTGTCGGAATACGGTTTATTGAATACTGAGGGTTAAACCTGAAATCTTGAAATATATCGGTATGAGACATCACTACATAAAACTAAAATCCAGCCTTTTTTTGCTTCATCAAGAGCGTAGGTGCCCGAAGCTAGGTTGCTCAGTTCGGAAACATGAGACGAAGGTGATACGCCTCACTCGCCCTTGAGTTGTATTATGTGAGCAATAAACCCCAAACAGTCCCAGCATGTTGGAGTGACTTAACCCAGAACACCATCAAGTGTCATCTGGTTACAAAGTTATCATCAAGTACAATAAATGATTTCCTGAGCTACAGTAAACGCACTCTCAGTGCTTGGTCACCAAATGGCAGCACTACAGTACATCGAAGGAAGGAAGGAATAATTAAAAACTAACACCAAGCCAAGACAACTGGAAAAACATGGACGAGCGTAAATCAGTAAACCAAAAACTACATTTGAACTAAAGAAAATACAGTAGAGAATAAAAACAATAGTTACTGGAGACTGTTTTTAACATCTTTGCTAAGCTAGATCGTTCGTAAGCTGAACAAAATCGTATGGCGTAATGAGGAACATCACAAATCCCACTATCATACAAAAGGGTTGATACCTACAGTCATGAAAGTTACTCTTTTTGAGGTGAAAAGTTTCCTCTGGCAATACCAATAATTAAATATATGAGTCGTCATTTTACCAGAGTTTCTAACTTTATTCTCAGAGGTTGGTGCTGAAGAGTGACACCTTCACGCTGTGGCATCGCTATCATTGGGCGGCCGAGCTACTCCGTTATACAAATGTCTTTCTGCTCCCTTGCTATCCACCCGAAAGGAGGACGGTGGACTGCCAAAGGGCAACTGCAGCCTGCATTCCACCAGGTTCACGTCCAGATGAATCTGGGATTACAACAGTTACAACAAAATATTTTTATCATAAGCTCAAGAAATTCATTTTGCATAATGAATAAAACAAAAGGCGTCATTGCAGTAATGGGGTTAAACACTCGCAAAAACTCATTACCGCCGCCTCTAATGGACTTCCTTTTTGTTGTGTCCTCCTTTTGTCGTTGGGGGTGTTCTTAAAGTTCGCCGCTTGTCTCTCCTCACCTTGTTTACATTTCCTGTCTCACTGTTTCAGTTAAATGTTTCTGTCTTTAATTTGATCTTTTTAATACTTCCTTCTCACTCCAAAGCGACCAAACGTCTTGCCACAAAGCCTGGCCCTAAAAATTTAAACAAACATCATAGAAAATGGGACAGGAAACACTGTTCCTGCCATCTACTGAGAAGAAAAGTATTAAGTAAAGAATTAGTATTGTGTTTGACGGCTATTATAATGTTATCTGAAAACCTTGGATGAGACACCTACAGTAAATGACAAAGATACCAGGCTGCTTGCGGAATACGAACTGATAAAGCCTGTGGAAAAAGTAAAATAAAGGTAACCGGGAATATATACATGAAAAAGCCTGTAAATAAAGAAATAAAATTGAAATGAAGATAATACAATACAAAAGAAAACGCAAAAAATCAGTATACTGTATTTAAGTATCTCTCTCTCTCTCTCTCTCTCTCTCTCTCTCTCTCTCTCTCTCTCTCTCTCTCTCTCTCTCTCTATATATATATATATATATATATATATATTTGGAGAGATGCATTAACAAAATATTATTGAACTGAAACGAACAAACACGTAACACAATAAACTAAACAACATGAAAAAGCACCGAGTACAACGCCTGCGCTCAGCAACTCTTCTAAGAGATGAAAGTCTGACTTTGCTCTGTGACCTTGCCCTTCGACTGATTCTCTTAAAGCCAAATTCCATCACTCTTGTCTGACTCTTGACACTTCCAGCAACTTTGGTTTAAACCTAATAAGAACTGTTTCAGTTAAACTTGGCTTGTAGCCTTGATCTCTGATCTATTGTTTCCAGCCAAGTTAGGTCTAAATTGACTAAAAACTGATTTAGTTGTTGTTTTTGTTGTTGCTGCTACTGCTGTTGATCACTCCCAGCCTGTCTGGCCGAGCAGACATCAACCAGAGGTAAGCATCCGCCCCTTCAGGGCCGTCCCGTGCGCATATTTCCCTTCTGTATGCGTACTCGTCTCACCACCGGGAACCCTCAACCAGGAACAAGGCTCGCCTCATCGTTTCAAAACTAACCATAGGTTTTTCTCGAAAATATGCTCAACCTGTTTCCCGGGCAAAATTGCTGGTCATATACTCTGGTGCTGCTTGGCTGACGTGGCTGTCTGTGGTACTGAGATGAATACCCATACAGAATAGAAATAAGCGTCCCGTGCACCAAATCTATGTCCTCTTGAGGTTGACAGCACCTTACTACAACGAAGCGCGGGGTACAGTGTGGAGGCTTGGTTCCTCGGTGATGCCGCATTTGCGTCTCTTTACCCGGGTGACAGGGTCACCATTGTAGGCTTCACTTAACCCTGTGGTTATATGGTTACCGCCCAGCGTTGTAAATGGTTTCCTGGGTCACAGGAAACCTTCAGGCTTGTCACTCATTGCAGAGCCATCTGAAGTGGAAAGAAGACTAACAAAAAGCGATAGGATGGAGAGGAAAAAAGAAGGAAGAGAAGAAGACAGACAGAGATGGAATGATGTGGGGGAAGGAAGAACATTTGTGTGGATGATGGTCGCCACCACCTACTACCACAGTTTTAGTTATATGGTCAAGCAGCAGAACATGCCCTCTGAACTTGACTTTATACACATTGTTCTCAAAATCGAATCCCTTCATCCATGCTTTACTGTGAACCTTCCCACAAAGTTTGGTCTAAATCGGATCAAAAGTGTATGTGATCTTGATCTTTGACCCTTCCATGTGGCCATGGCATTTAACTGATTGCTTTCAAAATCGAATTCCTTGTTTTTCTCCTTTCTTATGACCCCTACTTAAAGTTTGGTCTAAATCTAATGAAAACAATTTAATTTGACCTTTCCATGGAAACTTGATCTTTGGCATACTATTTTCAAACACTATTCGTCATCCCCTTGGCTGACCCTCAGCACTTCCAGCAAGTGGACCCAGATCAGAGGGAAATTGCATTATTATTATTATTTTTTATTTTTTTTTTTTGGGGGGGGGTTCACGTAGTCGAACTTTAACCTTGTCCTGTGACCCTGACCTTTGACTCGATGTTTTGAAAATTGACTCCCCTCGTTTTTGTTTTACCCTCAACTCTTCCGACAAGTTTGGTTTAAATCAGATAAAAGCTGTTCAAGTTGACCATGCTAGGTCCAACTTTGCCTTAGTCTTGTGATCCTGATCTTTGAAATTTTGTTGTGATAAATAATGGTTTTACTCCTTTGTTGACCATCAATCTTTCAACTAAGTTTGGATAATGTCGGATCGAAACTGGATTTTTCACACATACACACACACACACACACACACACACACACACACACACACACAGTGACTCTCTCTCTCTCTCTCTCTCTCTCTCTTCCTGTGACCCTCCTATTTGTTCTTCCTGTCCAGTCCTTTTATTCTTCCTTCCCCTCCTCCCTCCCTTCTTTTTCACTTCTCTGTCTTTAACTTCCATCTCCCCCTCTCTCTCTCTCTCTCTCTCTCTCTCTCTCTCTCTCTCAATTAATCCCTGCCTCGCACTCTCTGTCAGTTACCCTCCTTATCGTTTAATCTCTCTTTCTTCTCCAGTCCCTCTTAATTGCTTTCCTTTCATCTCTCTTTCTCTCTCTCTCTCTCTCTCTCTCTCTCTCTCTCTCTCTCTCTCTCTCTCTCTCTCTCTCTCTCTCTCTCTCTCTCTCTCATACAGCCTCCTTCACACATCATTGCTCCCTATTCTTCCCTCTCCATTGTCACATCCCTCCCTCTGCCCCACATGTCACTCTCCCTGTCCACCCTCTGTCTTCCTCAATCATTCACCCTCCCAGTCAACCTCGCTTTTTCTAACAGTATTCCTCTCCATCAAGTACTTTTAGATTTTTTTCCTTTCACATTCATACTTTCTTTCACACTCTCCCTTTCTCTCTCCCTAACAGTTCCTTCTTACAGTCTCGTTCTCCTTATTACAACCTCTGCTTCCCTTTCACAACCTCTCCGTCCTTCTCATATTCTCTCCCTTCCTATCAGATTTCTCTCTCTCTCTCTCTCTCTCTCTCTCTCTCTCTCTCTCTCTCACACACAGTTTCTCCCTACCTGTAACAATCTCTCCCTTCCTCTATAATCGGCCTTCCTTTTGACAGTCTTTTCCCATTCATAATCTCTCCCCCTTTCTTTGTTTTTCCTTCCTGTTTATGGTTTCTCCTTCCCCTTCAGTCTTTCCTTCCTCTCATTTTCTCTTTCCTTCTCCGTCTCTCCTTCAAATCAGTCTCTCCTACGCTCTTTATCTCTCTTCCTTTCTCCCTCTCCCAGCCCTTCCCTCACCCCACGTCTCTCTCTTTCCTAGCCTTTCCCTACGTTTTTACAACCTCTCTCTCTCTCTCTCTCTCTCTCTCTCTCTCTCTCTCTCTCTCTCTCTCTCTCTCTCTCTCTCTCCAACAATCCTTATCTGACCTGCTCCTTGTCGTGTTCCCTCTGCTCTTTCATGGGTGGTCTCTCTTCTTCCTTCCTGCCTCTTCCCTTCCCTCTCAGCTTCTTCGTCCCTCGTATTCCATTCCTCTTATATTTCTCTTTTTCCCCTTCGCTCTCACACTCTCCTCTTCTGACACTAACTTTTTCTTTTTCTCTGAATCCCCTCCCCTCCTATACGTTATCCTTCTCAGCCGTTTCATCCCTCTCTCACTTTTTCCTGCTTCTTCACTGTCTTACTCCTCTGTCTGTCTGTCTGTCTGTCTCTCTGTCTCTGTCTGTCTATCTGCCTCTCTCTCTCTCTCTCTCTCTCTCTCTCTCTCTCACATACAATCTTTCTTTCTCCCCACAAGCCTTCTCCGTCCTGTTCCAGTGCGTATTTTGCATGGCCGTCACCCATGGTTGATATTCTTCCTCTTCTCCCCTCCCCTCCCTTCACTTCCCCTCGCCTCCCCTTCATTCTCAGTCTGTCAATCCATCGTTCGCCATCCGTCTAACACTTCTCATTCCTCTTCTTCCTCTTTCTCATATTTTCTCCCTTCCTGTCACAACCAATCTCTCTTTCTCATACCTTTCCCTCCTTCTCTCACCCCTCTTCCTCTCTGTCACCTCACACTTCCATCTCTCTCCCCATCTCACACGTCCCTTTTCCTCACCTGCGAACACCTCCTCCTCTCTCCCTCTCTCTTCCTCTTCCTTCTTTCGTCCTCACTCACTGCTCCTTTTATATTTTACAGTTCTTCTCGGACCTCCTCCTGAGCGTGTTGTGTATGCTTTTCACACGGACAGGTTCCCTCTTTCCTGCTTCTCCCTCTCTCCACTTTCACACCTCCCTGCCCTCTCGCACTAACTCTCTCACCGTTTCTATCCCTCTCTCAACACTTTTCTCTTCCCCGCACGTCTCCCTCACGCGTCTTCCATCTCACTCTCTCTCTCTCTCTCTCTCTCTCACACACACACACACACACACACACACACACACACACACACACACACACACACACACACACACACACATACACACTCATTTACTTACCTCTCACACCTCTCCCTCTCCCTCCCCTACAGGCCTTCTCGGACCTGCTCCTGGGTGTGTTTTGTATGCCCTTCACTTTGGTCGGCTCCCTGCTGAGAGACTTCATCTTCGGGGCCGTCATGTGCCGCCTCATACCCTACTTCCAAGGTGAGTAGTGATGCTTGTTGTGGTGAGTGTGATAAATGTGGTGGGTGTGGCAAGTGGGGGGCTCTGGGGGTCGTTATTGTTGTGGTAGGTGGTGTGCGGTGCGTGGTAGTTGTGGTTGCTGCGGTGGGTACAGTTAGTGGGGTGGAGGTGGTGGTTATGACTGTTTTGCTATTTGGTGTGGGAAAGGGCAGTGTGGCAGCTGTGATGAGTTTGTCTGAAGTGGCTTTGGTAGCTGAGTGTTTTGTGGCGCAAGGTTTGGGTGAGGGTCTGGTTGTTGAGTTATTTGTGATGGCTGTGGTAGCTGCAGTACGTGTGGAGGATATGGCAGGAGACGAGGCTGTGGTTATTGTGGTAAATGGTGTGGATGTGGCAACTCAGGTGGCTTTGGTAACTGGAGTAAATGTGGTTCGTATAAAGGAAGGGGTGGCCATGGAGGCTGTGGCTGCTTTGATGGGCGCTTTTGTTGTGGTAGTTTGAATAGTTGTGTGAAATGTGGTGGGTGTTGTTATTTAAACTAACTAGTGGTTCAGTGATATTACAAAGGCAATGCAGACAATCACTCATTCTTAGATAGGAAGAGGATGATGATGGTGATGATGGTGATAAGTCACACAAAGGCAAGTGGGCAGGCGGTCACTGCGGTAGTTGTGGTGGCGCCTGGTCTCATCTCTAACTTCCCGAAATGTTAATGCGGAAGTTTGAAGTTAAACGGGTGGCTGTAATCCCGTATCCTACCTGCGGCAGTAGTGGTAGGTGTGGTAGTTGTAGCTGTGGTAGGTGTGTAAGATGTGGTAGTTGTGGTAATTGTGTAAGGTGTGGTAGGTGTGAAAAGATGTAGCAGCTTTGGTAGATGTGTAAAATGTGGTAGATGTGGTAGGCATGTAAGGCGTTGTAGTTATGGTGGGTGTGGAACTTGTGGTAAGTGAGGAATGAGTGATAAGTGTGGTATTTGTGGTAAGTGTAGAATATATGGTAGTTGTGGTAAGTGTGGAAGGTCTGGTGAGTGCTGTAGTTGTAGCTGTAGTAGGTATGGTAGTTGTGGTAGACGTGTAAGGTTTGTGGTGTTATGGACTCGCTCAGTTTAGCTATTTGGCACTATCGATGTTTGTGCAGAATGAAGAGAATCCACACATTCAAGGCGCTGGTGCTCCCTGTTTTACTTAATGGCTGTGAGACATGGACACTGTAACTAAACAATGCCTTGGAGTAGCAAATCGATTCCTTTGGTACTAAGGGCCGTCGTCTAAAAGCCATGGGAGACTTCGTAGTACCTTTTCGTTTGAGATTCATTTTGCATATTACACGTTAGTATTCATTTGTATGCTGAATATATCAATGTCGACTTAGTTCGCATAAATAACATACACGACGATACTGAGGTGTAATGAGCAAAATAAATGGCTAAGGAGGAAACTCTACGAGGTCTTCAACGCCGCTTATAATACGATGCAAAGTGACTTCCCAGGATCATGAAATATCCTGCTGCGACCGAATTTGTAACAAGCGATCACTGCACGAGACTCATTTTGGAGGTGTAGATTCTGGGCTCCTACTATTTTAGACTGTCGTACGTGTGATAGTTTGGGAGGTTGTGGTAGTTGTGGCAACTGAGTGAAGTATGGTTTGTGTGGTAATCGCAGTATAGGAGTGGCAGTTGTTGTGGTTATGTTAGGTACAGCAGTTGTGGCAGATGTGATAGCAGTGGCAGTAGTGGCAATGAAAGTAGACATGGGAGTTTTGGTAGCTGTAGTAGGTACGATCTTGGTGGCAAGTGTGGTTGGTGCGGTACGTGTGGCAGTAGCAGGGCAGTAGCTGCTGTATGTATGTTAGGCGTCGTAGCTGAGGAAGTTGTGGTGGGTGGGGTAGGTACGGCAAGACTGGTAAGTGTGGCAGTCGTGGCAATGGGGTTAGTATAAAATAGGAAAGAGGGGACAGGAGCGGCCACTGAAATCTTCTTACTCCCCCCTCCCTCCAAATCAAAAGAAAAATGGAAAAGAAGTAGATATTTAGGTTTCCTGTGGTTGCCATGCCACGACACCACAAATGCCGCTAAAAAAAAAAAAAAGGAAAAAGAAAAAAAAATGAGTGAATGGGAAGGAGGGGGAGAGACTGATGAAAGAGGGAGAGAGGAAAAGGAAACAGAGTAACCATGGTAAAAAAACGAGCAGGAGGACGATATGTGCAGAGAGAGAGAGAGAGAGAGAGAGAGAGAGAGCAGTATCATGAAAAGGAAGGAAGGATGGAAGGAAGTGATGGATGAAGAAATGAGAGAATGAGACAGTGCAATTAGGAAGGTAAGGGGGAAGGAAGAGAGCAACGAAGAAGCGAAGGAGGAAGAACGAATAATAACAGAGGGAGAAAGAGAAGTAGACAGAGTATCAAAGGAGGCAGGCGTGTTATCGACTGTGCAACAAATATTATTCTTATCGTTGTTCATGGAGGTGTACCAAAGGTGTGACGAGAACAAGAACAAAGAAACTGTTGGAGATGTATAAAACTATAATCTGGTGCTTCGGAACCAAGGAACACTTCCAGAGATTGTAACATAAGGCATTTAGTCTAAATATTCGATTAATTTTGCTTGCAAGAAGGTGCTGAATTTGTTAACACCTGAAATAACTTCTTTCAGCAGCTTTTCTTGCTCGCAGGGGATGGTCTTCACTTGATAGTGATTGGTTACACATGCCTAGCCCGTCTTCTGGATGTTGGTAGCATTCTTGCTGGACACACACACACACACACACACACACACACACACACACACACACACACACACAATGTGCTCAAGGTTTACAGGCGAGTCTTCTTAAACTGTGGTCAAAGTAAGACGTGTATTTCAGACTCCTTCCATCAGAGAACTGGATGTGTAAAAGTTTTTCTCGTAAAGGTGCATAATTTGTGAATTAAGTTTACTCCCCTCACTTACTTCTTCCTTCGCCTCTTTCATTCTTCTTTTTGTGTCTGCTCTCCTCTCTTACTGTTTCTCCCATCTTTCCTGTCACTTTTTATTACTCCTCTTTCCTTTTCAAGTGGCTTTACATTGAGTGACAAATAATGGCTTCCTGTAAGCCAGGAAACCATTTACCGTGCAGGGTGGTAACCACATAACCAACCCACACGTGATCCCTACGTGTCAACAAGTGGGTTGGCGGAGGATTAGTGTCCCTTCCCGTAAAACAACTAACTCAAGGACAGACGGCCACCCTTTACGGGATTACGAAGTCAGGCGGTGGCTGAAATGGTAGAGAGGTGGCCTGCAGTCTTAATGGACCCAGGTATGAATCCCAGCTAGGGCAGGGAACAGTTTAAGGATTTGACTTTCATAAAATCAGACTTTACTGATTTACCAGAAGACGCGCCATGTAAAAATACCCCAGCCACTACCAATACACCAGTCCTGTATGAGATAGCCTTAGCATGTATTCAACATGAACGGTGGGTGTTAGCGCCGAAGTGGTGACATCCAGTGGTGTATGGTATGTAGGAGGACTACTGGGACTTGGGAGAAGGCTGTGAAGCCTATGTGCAGAGTCGGACACACATAAAAAACAAAAGATAGATTATAAGCCCATGTCTTTGTCGATGATTATGGCGATCATAACATGACTAGCATTACTGAATCTCTTTTTATAGCAAAAAAGAATTTGATACAGGTTATAGCATTTCCTGTAATGAGAGGAATGGGAAAATACGTAGCTACAAATTACTGAGCATACTAGAAACAAAACTTTTACTCCAAAATCGTTGTTAAGATTTAAGGATGGAAAAACTGTAGGCACAAGATAAAAAAAAAAAAAGAAAAAAAGAAGCAAAATAGTACGGGATGGAATGAGATATAAAGCTCTCTACCCATTACAACTTTCACACTATACTTATAAAACGTATGTAACTGTAAGATAAAACAAAACCTGTCCGTGTATTCTATTTAGATATTTATTAAGAATTCAATAAAATTCCCCATTAGATTTCTAAAGTAGCATAAAGTTTATCATTTCAGTGTCAGTGTACAATGGTGAATCGTAAACTGGCTTATGGAATGAACACAAGCATCGTAATTAATGAGAAGGAAGCACAATGGATGAATGTTACAAGCGGAGTGCCACAAGATTCAGCACTGAGCACCATTCCATTTCTGATTTCCATCAGTAACGACTGACAAAGGTTAGATTTTGATTTTGTTTATTGCAAAGTCATAGCTATTAGGAATAAAGCTGAGAAAGTTAGCAGTGCTGTGACAAATAAACAACTCGAGAATTCAGCAAGAAAAAGAGTTAAGAGTTAGGAATAATCGTGACAAATTATTTAACACCAAGACTACGGTGCATACAGGCAGTAACGGAAGCTAACAAATCAGTTGGCTTCATATGTAGAGCGCTCAAGTTTAACTCAGAGAATACAGTTTTACACTGTACATTCCATTAATGGATCCTCTTACGTAGTCTGTGTAGTTTTAGTCACTATATTACAAAAACGATGAAGAGAAAATATAGAAAGGCAAAAAAACGATTGAAAAACATGTTACTTCGAGTAGGGAACAACCCACAGAATGAACGCTATAAAGTGCTGAATCTGTTTAGCTTGTCAAAGCGTAGACTGGCCTGATTTGATTCAAGCTTACAAGATTTTTAAAGGACACGGTAATAATTATGGCCATTCTTAAGAACTTTACGACAGACTAGAGAAACTGCACTAGAGGTAATGGTTATAAATAAAGCAAATCATTTTTACGTTAACAATTTTGGAAACATATGGAAGAAATTACCCAAGAATTGGTAGACTGTGACATAGCAATACGTTAAAGTCGCCTGGACAAGTATTTTGCTTCTAATCTCCGGCTAGCAGTTGAATTTAAAAAAAAATCTGGTTACCATTTTTTTCCTCTCATCCAGATCCAGCACTACATCGTTAAGCAGTTCATGGCGCTTTCCCTTATAGATTAGGTTTGTAGAGAATATAGATTTTCATTCGTTTCTTGTAAAATTTCCTTAACATTTTTTTTTTTTTTACCACATGACGGACCTTCTCATTTTTTCATGCTGGCTTCGGCTGGAGTGTCTGGCGGGGGGGGGATGGGAGTGAGGGATCTTTCGTGCTTTATTATCCCTATCTTCAGCTTATAGAATTAAATATCGTAGTTATAGTCTTCAATGTATCAATCAACCTCGAAAGGACTATTAGGCCTGTTGTTATTTGGTTTCAGCTGTATTCTATTGTATTCTTCTGAGGGGTGACGGTAAGAAAAAGAGGGAGGAAAGGATACATAGGAAGTAGGAGGAAGAAGGAGGAGGAGGAGGAGGAGGAGGAGGAGGAGAAGGAGGAGGAGGAGGAGGAGGAGGAGGAGGAAGAGGAGACTGGATTACTTGGGAAGGAGACGAGGAGGCTGAGTTACGAAGAAGGTAGGAAGGAGGGAAGAAAGTGATGAAAGAAAGAGTGAGAGAGGGAAACCGTATAAAGTAGGAGACAAGGAAGACAGAAGACGAATGACGGAAGTGGTTCTGAGAGGAGCAGGAAATGGTGAAGAATTAAAGAAAAAACTGAAGGACGGAGGAAAAGAAAAAAACAGCAAGAGAGAGAGAGAGAGAGAGAGAGAGAGAGAGAGAGAGAGAGGTGGTGGCTGTGGGTGGTCGAGGTATGTGTTGTGGTGGCGAGGAAGGTTATTGAAGGAGGTAAGGGGATGGAACTGAATGATTGAATGTGTTTGCTGATGTGTGTGTGTGTGTGTGTGTGTGTGTGTGTGTGTGTGTGTGTGTGTGTGTGTGTGTGTGTGTGTGTGTGTGTGTGTGTGTGTGTGTGTGTGTGTGTGTGTGTGTGTGTGTGTGTGTGTGTGTGTGTGTGTGTGTGTGTGTGTGTGTGTGTGTGTGTGTGTGTGTGAGAGAGAGAGAGAGAGAGAGAGTAACGGAAAATGTAGGGAGTGGGTGTGAGTCACGAAGGAAGTGGGTATGATTTTTAAGTAGAATTTTATGAACAAGGAAGCAGAATATAATAATAAAAAAGCAAACCTAACAGACAAATGGCTATGTTGATATAGGACTTCTAGGACTGGATCAGGTGAGGTGAGGCGAGGTGGACTAGGACGCTGCAGGGAGACGGAATACGACTTGATGTGGGCGCTGTAGTTTGGCAGTCATTGTTCTGGTATTATTTAAAGCGGGGAGGAAATAGACTGGAAGAGTGAAAGGAAGTGGGCGAAATGAGCTGGGGTGGTGGTGGTGGGGGGGTATGCTGGGGGAAACAATGCTGTGAAACTGGTGTCGAAGGTAGGCTGGTAGGTAATCAGTGGAGGGGATCAAACAATGGGTAGGTAGCATGAAAGGAGTGGTGTGAATTAAGATGATGGCGGGTGGTGAGGCAGATGGGTGTTGCGTACGGGACGGCGCTGGCTGTGGCACAGTTCAAGTTATACAAGTTCCATGTGAGGATGAGATAGAGAAAGCGTGAGATGATGAAGAGGATTGGGCTGGACTTGGATAATACATTTTATGAAGATGTGTTGAAAGTCTGTCGATATGACCATTGCACTGGTTTGCTTTATATCTTTCTCCAAGCAAAATAACAATATATATATATATATATATATATATATATATATATATATATATATATATATATATATATATATATATATATTTATATATATATATATATATATATATATATATATATATATTTATATATATATATATATATATATATATATATATATTTATATATATATATATATATATATATATATATATATATATATATATATATATTTATATATATATATATATATATATATATTTATATATATATATATTTATATATATATATATTTATATATATATTTATATATATATATATATATATATATATATATATATATATATATATATATATATATATATATATATGTACTGTAGGGAAAAAATACGGATAATTAAATGAAGTTTATTCTAGAATTTCTAAATCTGTCACGGGTGAGTTGGTAATCCGTCTAGAGTAAAAGAATTCTCCCAAAATCTGAACAACATCGTCTGACGGTAGCAAATATCAAATATAGTATGTGCCATCGTACTAAGTGCCTTAACTGAGATAATTTAGAATTTCATTCCCATTAGAGGAATCCCATAGTGTAAAGCCGAAATCTGTTTTCTGGAGATAGCAAGAACAGGAAAAGAAGACATCATCGCGCAGAAGGAATTAAAATCAGCACCCAGAAGACAGACGCCAACATTTCCCAGTAGTTGCTGGGGAAAAATAGGCAAAGTCCCCAGCACAGACGCCGAGATTGAGTTGCCAACAAAAATTCCCCCTCAGTAGTTGGTGCGAAAACACCTGAATTTGTACCAGAGATTAAAGCAGTATTCAAGCCTCAAGAGCCGTTCGATACTTCAACCATCTGATTAGAGAACTTGCAATAGTGGAGGAAGTAGCGCATAGTGGCTGTAAATATGAGAGTGATTGCCGATGAAACAGACGACGAATTCCGGCAAATGCTACCTTGCCTTTAACCCATTTGCGCCCAATGTTCTCAATATAGGATGGAGCTGGGCATTTTCAAAATTTAATTAAGAAGGGAACCCTGGGGTAGGGACCTATGAGCTTCACAACTATAAGCCCACAGGCGGAGGGCGGTACGCTTAGCACCCTTCCACCACAATCCCTCGCACAGGAACTCTGGGAGCTAATGGGTTAATGTCGGGACTGAGTACCTAGCCTTCGCTCCAGTCTATATGGGGAAAATGGGATTGAATGATGATGATGATGATGATGATGATGATGATGATGATGGCGATTATGATGATACTAACAGATCGAGGCTTTAGTTAGATTTTTAGTAAAGTTTTAGGAGGCTCAACAGGACCTATTTAGTAATTTTTTTTTCTGCTTGCAACATAATAATATTCTCTTGTATGATATTAATGCTTAAGTATTCCACTACTATTCTACTGTTTTAAAGATGTATATGACCCGAACGGGAAAAGTAGACTGCATTCTGAAATATAATGAAAAGGAAAAGGTGTTTGGGAAAAGCATACAGTCACGGTCATACGACTAATACTGTGGAAATGCTTGGGATGCCTGTAGTGATTTATGCCTTGTTTTGAGTGTACTAAGGTTGTTGCAGTGACTGTAGTAACGATGGATGTTGATACTAGCTGAGTGACGATGTGCTTTTTAAAAACTGGTTGTAACGTTTGCATTTTTTAGCGTAACAGTGTTGTTGGAATTACTGTGGTTGTGATGAATGATGCATACTAAGAAGGAGACGTGCAGTTTGTAGTGACATCTGTTTTGAAATGTGCCCTATTTTAGGTGTAATAATACTGTGGAAATAACTGTATTCAAGGTGGGTGCGTGATACCCATAAAGGAAAGATTACTGGCAATTTCAGAGGAAGACTGAAGTGGTTTATGCCCTGGTTAGAGGGTAATAATGTTCTTGGAATGACGGAATTAGTGATGATTGGTAGACTGATACACTACAAAGAGAGACTGATTCTACTTAAAAAAATAGTTTTGTAGTTTGATATCCCACGTTTAAGGCGTAATAATATTGGTGTATTAATATACGGCAGATTGAATGCTGTTGATGGTATTAAATAAAAGTTAATTGTGCTACATTTTATGGTGATTGTAATGAATTATGTCTAGTTTTATGCAGTTCAATTCCTGGAATGACTACAGTTGTGATGGCTGAGAGACTGCTATTGACACTAATAAATACACACTGATTATGCTGTTTTCTGAGATGTTTGTAGTAACTTGTGCTTTGCTTTTGTCTGCAACGATGTAATGGGAATGATGGACGATGCGGTGGATGTATGTATCAGTTATTTGTGGCACCAGCGGAATGAAATATTTTTGTAGAGTTTTCAGGGATGGGTCTGGTAACTTGTGCCCAACACTGACAAAGAGTAACCTAGTTATTGCACTCGGAGCAGAATAAAAGCATGTTACCCACCCACTATAGACGACTCCCCAGTATTTTGGAAAGCGTCCGTGGTAAATGGAATAAAATATAAATGTTATCATATTTTTAAGAGGAACAAGACTTTCTAATCCCTGGAATATCTACTGCGTAATCTACTATTGATACTGACTTGTTGGTCCCTCCGCTGAATCTCAACGCATTAATGGGTTAAAAAGATTTAGTAGTTTTTGCTTGTAATATCGTTAATCATTTTCCTGTTGCTTGAAATGGTACAGCAGGATAGAAAGGTCTCTAGTTCACTGACAGTAGTGGTAAATAAGGGAAGTGGGCAGGGAAGTAAAACAGTTGTTGAATGACAGTACTGTGATCCTCACTCTAAGATACTGATGTTAAACTTGGAACCTGTTGAAAAGACAAAGTCAAGAGCGACAGCAGTGAAATGAGTCATTTGAGAGAAGGATGTGGAGTTACACGGAGAGACAGACAGAAACATGAGGTATTAAAATAGCATTGTGGTGTTGATGTGGATGTAATGGAAAGTGTTAAGCGAAATACTTTAAGATGGTTTGACAATGTGGAGAGGATGGAGAATGAGAGACTGACTAGAAGAGTGTATATGAGTGGGGGCGAGGGATAGAGGAGGAGGGACAGATCAAGGATGAGATGGAGGGATGGAGTGGAGAAGCATATGAGAGAGGGGGATATGAGTTCAACGGAGGGCAACCAAATGGCAGAGGACACGGCAACGCCGAGGCGATTTGTTTGTGACCACCTCTTACGGGATTAATGCGTCTGACAATAGACTGACTAGACAGATTCTTACCTTGGGGAAGGCTCTTTATTTCTCTTTTCTATTTCAAGTCCTTCTTTTCATCGTCTCCAGCTCTTTTTGCTTTTTCTTGCTTTCACCTTCTCTCTCTCTCTCTCTCTCTCTCTCTCTCTCTCAATTTCAACCTTTTTTTCTTCCAACTCCAACTCGTCCGCTTCCTCTTTCCGTTCTCTCACTGTATGAAACAGTCCTTCCATTTTTGTCCCATTTACTTTCACTCTTTTTCCTCTTCCTTTTTCCCTTTCCGCTGTTGCTGTTTCATCTCCGCGCCTCTCTCCCCTTCACTCCACATTTCCCAAACTTCCCCTCGCATTTCCCATTTCGTTTTCGACTTTCCTCTGTTTCTCTATTTTCCCCCTCACCGTATTTTGCATTCGATTCAATTTTCTCTCCCTCACATTTTACACATCTTGGACTTTTACCCTTTCTCCAGCCTTCAATCCAGTTCCCAAAGCCCTAAGCCCACCTATTTCTATCCTCATACCTATTACCCTTCCCTCCCCCACCCTTTATTTTGCCTATTATTACTTACCTTTCACTCTCATCCCATACGTCCCCTTTTCACACCCAATCTTTTCTCAACTTCCTCACCCCCACCTGCCGCACCCCTAATTCAACCTATTTTCACTTTCATCATCATTCCCCCAACCTTCCCTTCGCACTTTACCACTTATTTCTCACTCTCCCCTCATAGATCCCATTCACCGTCCATATTTTCTACGATCCTGCTCCTCTTTTTCCCATGCACACACTCACTCCTTCCTTCCTCACCCTCACTTCACTCTCACATTCATTTTCCTTCCATTTCTTAACCACATTCCGCTCACCTTCCTCCCACCCTCACCCCGTCCAACCCTACCCCCCTCCTACCTCCACCGCTCTCACATTTCATTCCGTCACGTTAATTCCACACTCACTACACATTTCCCTCACCCTCATTCCAGCCTTCCTAGTCCCACATCCATCTCCCTTCTCCCCCCGTCGCAACTTGTTTCGTTGTCTAGAATTTAGCCTTACACGCACCACTCTCCCCCATCCACCTTCCCTTTAATGCTCTCATCCAAAATTCACACCCACCTCTCGTCTTTGTTAGCCCTCATCCCAACCTGACACCTTTCGAACCTCTTCACCCCCTCCTTGCCCTCACTCAGCCTTTCCCAAGCTCCCCTCCTCTCCCACATTCCTTTGTCTTCCCACCCCTTCGTCTGGCTTCTCTTCTTCCTCCCCCCAAATGTCTCTGCCTTTCCATCACCAAAATTTTCCCTCTCTCTTCCTTCCGCCTCTTAATTCGCGTCTCAGCTTCACACCTTTCCATCCTTCTCCCCACCTTTTCCTGGCCTTCACCCTTTTCAACTCAATCTCACAGCCTTTTCTTTCCGTTTCCAGCCCTCACGTCCACCTCACACCCCCACCTCCCAGTCTCACGCCTAAACAAGCCCGTAAAGGAACCAATAACGAAGGGGCGGCTGACATCACAGGACACAAGAGTGGCCAGTCATTTCACAGCAGGAGACGGAGAGCAGAATGGACTCGTGAAGTAAAAAAGACCCTTCACCTCTCCTCTGTGAAGTGCGTCTGTTATATTTTATTATTGCCACCACTGGGCGATTCTGTTTAGCTCTGAAGAGCTCTCTTGCCACAATCGGACGACATATATGCAGTTTAGGGAGACCTGTTGTAATGAGATTAATGGATTTTCCAGGGGGAATAGATTCGAATGATGACAGCAAAAATACAATATGGAAGATGCAATAGTAGTGCAAGGGCCAAGTCCATTCT
Source organism: Coenobita brevimanus (assembly GCF_032717465.1). NCBI lineage: Eukaryota > Metazoa > Arthropoda > Malacostraca > Decapoda > Coenobitidae > Coenobita > Coenobita brevimanus. Next base: position 24,660,640 of record NC_137004.1, read on the forward strand.
CGTTCCGTGTTTGCTTTTTATCACTTTGTCTGGAAGGATTTTCCTCACCTCTGTAAATCTGTCTAGTTTTAGCCTGAGTATACATCCAAAATGCGTCCTCAGCAGCGATTCAGGTATCCGAAATAGTTTTGTATCCTGTGATTGCTGGAAGTTCCATCAACTGAATAAAACAGTACATGTATGTTTTTAGATTGTTTAAAATACCTCACTGTGTTCATTACATCAAATGTGTTGATACGCTCGAAACACACCAAATGAAAAAAGATATGTGTGAAGCGCTGGACAAGGGGCTGAGGAGTGACTGCTGACCAAAGAAACGAGCGATCAATGCCAAACTGAGACAGGAAATCGCTTCCGGATATGAAAATTGTTGAAACAGCGTTACTTAATCTTGTACATGATCTACTAACATGTCATAAATACATCCCCCCTAATACCATATGATCACACCAGTCCTGAGTGGGATAGCCCGAATATGTATACAGTATCGATGGTAAGGCATTGACACCCGTCATGTGACATGTGGTCATCTATTACGCGTAGAGGGACTGGGCTTCAGGGAATGGACTGCATGGTTATGATATTTAGTGGGCAAAATTTAGAATTCTAATAATTATGAGGCTGTGAGAGTGGGCATCTTCACTTCCCACCAGCTGAATGCTCAAACCGCTAACACTCTAACTTGCATGACATCTTAGGCAAAGCAGTGACATTCCACCGAAAATATAGTAGTAAGAGGAAGATGAAATGTGCAACAAGTATTTAAATCATCTTAATTTTAACAAACGTTTGAAAAGATGAAGAATGTGAAAGATGAAAGATGCAGCGAATACTGAGACAATCTATGTTTTTGTTTAAGAGCGTTAAGGCTGAATAAATAAAAATAACAACAGGCATGACGACCAATGAAACATCTTTATTTACCCAAAAGTTTCTACTCACAAACACTTGGATATATTGAAGTGAGAAAAGAAACAGAAAACCATGAATTCGTCTTGAATTTGAAAAAACGTTGCAAAGCAGAGACGTTCAGATTGAATTAAGATGACAAAGGACATAGCGAACAATGTAGCAATCTGTATCTAGAGAATCATTTCGAATCACAAAAGTTTGGATTAAAAGCATAAAAAGTTTCAGTTCTTTTTATGTCTTCTGTCATCCCCTTCTGGTTCCATCGAAGTAAACAGCGGTCATTGCTACGGGACGTTAAATGGGGCGGCAGGTGTGTATATTAGTGTTTACAAAATAATAACAGTGAAGAGAGGCAGTTACAACGATACTGTACCTGCACATAATATAAACTGAGGATATTATACACACACACACTCACACACACACACACACATAGATATATATATATATATATATATATATATATATATATATATATATATATATATACTGTATATCGACTAACAGAACTGGAACACTCTTAACTTGAATATAACATGATGGTTGTATTAAATTTGATGAGCCTTAGTTAGGGGGCAGGAATGAGTCTCCTTAGTTACAAGTCAAATATATCCTCCAGTATGACTTACCTGGTCATCAGCTTAGCTGAAAGGGGTTTGAAATCTTTGTCATTTGAAAACAAACCGACTATAGCAACTGTGAATTTAAAACAATAAAGCAATGGTGTATACAAAACAATAGCAAGAAACAGTGTATGTAGTGGCATTTTCAAAATATTTTAGAAAAAGGCGTAGTAATGATATCAAAACAAAACAACAGCAAGCAGAGGCGTGGTTATAGCGGTGCATGCCAAACGCTAGCCAACACAATACACCCGATCTGGCCTGGGATATAGCGACATGGCAGGATAATAACAGCATACACGGGCAGAAGTTTCAATTCCGTTACTAGCTTTACTCTGGGTATGATGCGTCTCTCTCTCTCTCTCTCTCTCTCTCTCTCTCTCTCTCTCTCTCTCTCTCTCTCTCTCTCTAGTGCAGACGTTCTCAAACTTTTTGGTCTGTGACCTATTTGGAATTTTTCAAGACTTCGGGACCCACAGGGTAAAGAGAGAGAGAGAGAGAGAGAGAGAGAAAGTAACCGGTATATGGACTATCGCAGTTATTATGAATATGCTAACAGTGTAATAAGGATAATTACAATTTCAATTAAGTAAATTAAATACGCTGAAAATATTAGGCATAATCTATATCCCTGCGACTCATCAAAATTCCTCTCGCGACCCACTTTTGGGTCGCGAGCCAATGTTTGAGAATCAATGCTCCAGTGTATGTGCGTATGTACATATGTATGTATATATCCATCGATGGGGTATGTGTGTGTATGTCTGTATGTGCGTATGTATGTATGGACAGTGTTTATGTATACATGCATGCTGTATGTCTACTTATCTATCAGTCAGCCAATCTATCTATCCATTTATGTTTAGAAAATTTATTCCTCCTCGGTTCGTGAGGAAAGATCCGAAAAATAGCTCAGGAGCGAATTCACTTATCCTCTTCTGCGCGAGTGGTGTCCTTAACCCTTACAGTCCGATGACGCCACGATTCAAAACACCGCCACACGATTTTTCTTTAGTTTATGGAGACTCATCGGACTGGAGGAAGAAAAGGCTGTGTAAACCCTTCCCTCCTAAACGTGCTTCATAAGCTAACTATAATCGTCTGATCGTAGGCCGATTAAAAAGACACTGAATTTTAGTGAAAGGGTTAATTCTAATGCAGTACCATGAATAACAATAATGATAATAAAGATGATAATAATAATAATAATAATAATAATGGTAACGTTTTGGGGTACATTATAACGTTTTTTCTATGTCTCCTTTTAGCTGAACGAAACTGTCTGGCGGTAGTAAGCATTCAGTATGATAAGAAAAAACGTCGCTGTTCTGCAGTGGCTAATCTTCCACCGATACTGTCACACTCTGATATTTCACTCTAACTAACGCCATACAGTTTCATTCAGCACAGAGTATTAACACCTTCAGTCCGTTGATACATTCTGAAGCTCATTCTTGCCACTTTCAAATGATTTTAGTTGGTTTAGAGAGACTTGTCGAGCTTGGAGACTAAGACTAAGGCAGCTTTACCTGATGCCCCTCACAATAAACGTCCCTCCTAAGATGAATAAAATCGCATAAAATCGCACAGTGAGAGCAAGAGTATAATGGCACAAAATCGCACAGTGAAAGCAAGAGTATAATAGCATAAAATCGCACAGTGATAGCAAGAGTTTAAACGCATAAAAACGCACAGTGAGAGCAAGGGTATAATTTACTGTTCAAGTACGTCACCTGGCTAAAGGGATGAGGCTGTTTTATTGGAAGAAACGTCATACATTAATTTTACTCCTGGCTACCACCTGAATATTCTTCTCAGGAAAAAAAAAAAAAAAAAGAAGTCTTTGAGGGAAAGCTTTAAAAACAATATCTGTTTTTCCTTCCAAAGCAGATTATTATTATTATTATTATTATTATTATTACAATTATTTCTTCTTTGCTTTCGTTACCACAAGGCGATTTTCTCAACCCTTTTAGTACGATGACGTTCTTTTAATTTAGTCTTGCTACAGACGTACCATCTTTTCGACACAGGGGAGAACTGACGCATGGGAGTTAACTGGGACAATATATAATCTAACGCGCCCTGATCGAAAGACCTCTGGTAAGCCGAAGTGGCAGCAAGAATTAAGTGCAAAAACCGTCGCTGTACTAATGAGGTTAAATTAAGGAAAAACTTCTCACTTATCCATTCTTACTGTTTATCTCTTGACAGTGAATGACCGGGGTGTAAAGGTGAAGTTTCGAGTTTTATGCAGTTTGGATTTTTCAGGACATTCCCTTATTGTGTTTGAGAGAGAGAGAGAGAGAGAGAGAGAGAGAGAGAGAGAGAGAGAGAGAGAGAGAGAGAGAGACGGCAGAACGATACGCATCCCCAACATTCCTGTAGTGAACATGCTGTCGCCCCTGTTCTGTACATGGGTCGAGGGAACCATATTGCTTTCCTCGCTCTCTCTCTCTCTCTCTCTCTCTCTCTCTCTCTCTCTCTCTCTCTCTCTCTCTCTCTCTCTCTCGGTATCAATAGCTTTTATATTTTTCCCTCCATCCCACCTCACTTCATCTCCCTTACTTCCAAATCCTTTCACTCTCTCCCTTTCTCCCATATTGCGGTCGCCTTCCATTCCCCTCCCCTTGATTACTTTCTCCAGTTGGCGTTCCAGGAAATTACTGTGCATTATCCCATTTCCCACACCTTGTTCCATTATCTCACATGTTCAGTGTTTGCATAAATGAAGGCAGCATCCTGAACTTGTGTAATTTCGAGATAGCAGCCGTACACATAAATCTGAGATAGCGAAAGTAAAGGGCAAGCCTCAGTTTTTGACGATAGCACGTGACGAACATAGAAAGCATCTGACGTTCCTGTATCACTGCCCTTTGCTCCCTGTATTGTGTGATGCAGGCTGATCCTACCTAATAACCAAATCCTCCTCCTCTTCCTCCTCTCCATAGCCATATGCATTCCTCGAAACTTTATAAAAAATTTGGGGCTTGATTCCCTTTCGCGATTTATGTATACGGTCTTTAGCTACAGAAATCTAGAAAACCTTGGGGAACCGGAGAAAAAAAAATCGTACGTTTCATGGGTGTCGGTGACAGAAATTGGAATGGTGGCAGGAAATGTTTTTTTTTTTTTTTTTTTTTTTTTTTTTTTTTAAGATGTTCTGGCGTGTCCTGCCGCACTTGTCTTGCCGCCACAGCTCTCTCGTTATATGTCGCCCATGAATTAAACAAGATTTACAGTTGGGGTGAATATGCCATTTTTACAATGTTGTTTGATGATTACTTAAACCAGTGATTCTCTTGAGGTCACCGAAATACTACGCTAAGAGCCACGTCCTCTTCAGCTTAGGAAGCTGTCTGAAATTTCTTCCTAAATGAAATATTTTTTCGTACTACTGTACAGTATATCTTACTGTTCTCATGTATGTATTTTATTACGCCTCCGCCCACCTATGATGGAGGAGGCATTAAATGATTGGTCTGTTCGTCCGTCCGTCCGTGCGTTTGTGTTCGTAACACCATTGTGGGCATCATATCCCTTGAACCCACTGACGGATTTCCACCAAACGCTTGTCGGTCATGCAGTATGAGCAGATGATTAACGATTAGGCTGGATAGGCCAAGATGTCAAAGGTCAAGATCATATGGGATCGACTTAGTTTATCCTTGTGGGCGCGATATCTCCTGAACCTTTCCACGGACTTCGACCAAACTTTTGTCAATAATGCAGTATGAGGGGACGATGAGCTGATTAGGTCAGCAAGGTCACGGGATCAAAGGTCAAGGTCATGTTGGTGTGGGAGCGATATCTTCTGAATCCCTCGACGGAGTCAGACCATTGTCAGTGATACAGTGTGGTGGGACGATGGACTAATTATTTCAGGTAGGTCAGGAGGTCAAAAGTTAAGGTCATATAGGTGTGGGCACAATATCTCCTGAAACCCTCGACGGATTACGACCAAAAGTTTATCAGTGATGCAGTATGAAGGGAAGATGAACTGATTATGTCAACAAGGTCAAGGGGTTAAAGGTCAGGGCCATATGGGTGTGGGCGCAATATCTGCTGAACCTCTCAACGGATTTTGACCAACCTTTTGTCAGCGATACAGTATGAAGGGATGATGAACTGATTAGGTTAGCAAGGTAAAGCGGTCAGAGGTCAAGGTCATATGGGGTATACTTAGTTTATCTACAGTTGCATTTCAACCAACAATGAACCCTGTCATGGAGGCTGTATGGCTTGGCGGGAGGCATACCGAGCGACAGTTCAGGGCCGCCCGAGTTCTCGGCGTTTCATTTTTAATATTGGAGTAGTTTGCATTACTGTTTAAATGATAGTGTGCTTTATACAGAGGTAGACTGGTAAGGAAAAGGTATTCGGGAGCATCCTAAGCTCATACGAGTAATGCCCTAAGCTTATTCCTGTATGTGGTAAGTTAACATTCTCATGTATGTTCTGTATGTAGTCTGTGTCGATAATACAGTGACATGAAAACACAAAAACTATTATCAGGGTATAGTATGTCATACTACCTGCAAAGGACGAAGTGTTAGAAAATATTTTTTGCTCATGAGAATACGGACCTCATTACTCAGCGTGAACATGAGAGACTGGGAGAGGATAATGATGCCACAGTTTTTCTCTTCATTACTCCACAGGAAAAAAAAAAAAAAAGGTTCCTTGGTGTAATGCACTCCAGCCTGGGAACCCTTGAATCACATATATCACCGTTTATCTGTCTCTTTGTGTCATTTACCCCTCTGTCTGGAGACCTGTTATTTGATATGTCTTCATTTACGTACGAGTATCTATGTCTCTAGTTCATCCACATTATTTCTGTGCATATGCCTCCATTCGTCAACATATGTGCCTGTGTATCAGTTTAATAATCAATCTGTCCACCAGTCAGTCCATTCATCCATCCATCCATACATACATACATTGATCAGTCCATCTGGCTTTCTATGTATCTGCCCATCTATCATCCATTTCCCCATATATTTACATACTTATTAATCTATCTACCAGTTAATCAATCTATCTACCTCTTCCTCACAATATATATCTGTCTGTCCAATCGCATCCATCCATCTCCCAGTCAGAGTATCGCAATAAACACAGAATCTACGAGGGTAATATTCACAACGCTCAATATCGCCCTGCCTATAACAATAATGCCGTACACTAGTAAACAGAACAGTGATAATAATACAGGCACTTACAGGAGTGGAAAAAGGCTTATGACGCGGTTTGAAGCATTGAACAAGATTATTTATGTGGATTCATCTCTCTCTCTCTCTCGATACTTGTAACGTAAAAACCGTGCAGTTTATAATAATATAACAACAGACATGAAGAAATAAATGATAAACAAACACAATATAAAAAGATAAAATAAAGTACAGCATACAAGGAGTAAACCACAACTCAAAATAACGTAAGGAAAATGTGTATGACGTATTGATGGAAGCGTTCAAAATAATGTTTACGGTAAGTACTCGTGTATGTAAGAGTGAGTGGATACATTAAGTAAAAATATGCTCCCCTTGTTTTTAATCCCTTCATTCATTTCCTTTAGGCCAAGAACACATTTTTTCTTTAACTTTTATTTTTGATTCCTCCAGATGATTTTCTGATAACTTATAGAAATCATCTTGTACTTGATGGGGTGATGAAGGCTATATCTAACCCACTGCATTTCCGTAATTCTCTCGTAAGATAAATAAGAACGTCTGAAGTTAGCAAATATGAAAGAAATAAACGACGACATCGTATTGACAATGTTACTATAAAGATGCCTTCATATATATATATATATATATATATATATATATATATATATATATATATATCATGATCAGCAGCAGCCGTTTGAGTATCCACTGCAGGACCGGCCTATCCCGACCGAAGTCGGGACGATACAGCCAATGTATCTCTACCAAGTGGCTTAGGCTGTCTAGCAGAGATTGTACGTAGGGTGAAAAGTGCTTGTAAGTGTAATTGTAGGGTTGGAGTGGCTTTGGATGTGTGTGTAGTCTGTGAACCAAGTGTAATCGGCCCGCGCAAGCCGACTGGGTGCAAGCATACTTTATAGTAAGCGACACTGGTTCAACCACAACATCCCATGTGTCCGCCAATGCAGTACGTGGGCAAAGTTTATCACCCTGGCGGGGCGCGAACCCTGGGTCACCCGTGAAACGCACACTCTACCACTGTACCACAGAGGCTCCATATATATATATATATATATATATATATATATATATATATATATATATATATATATATATGTGTGTGTGTGTGTGTGTGTGTGTGTGTGTGTGTGCAACAATCAGATGATTATACTTAGCTTAAAATGGACAGTGCATTGCAAATGGGTTAAAATAGGATATTCTTCATCCCTCTGTATATAAATGGTCCTTTCCAACCTTATTCAGATAATTTTTTTTTTTTAGTTACTTAACAGGGATATTCGGATGTTAACCACCCGGCCTTGAAAAAATAAGAAAAAATTTACTGGAAAGACCCAATAAACGTCATTGGTGTATACTACGTTACAGATCATGCTTTTTCTGTACTGCATCAGTGCGTGAATCAAAGTTGTGTAATGGGTCTTATTCTACAGAAAAAATCCAATTAAAAATATGAACACTGCTAAATTTTCACCAGGGACTTACAGTTCCTCATGCACAAGCATGATATAAGAAAAAAAAGTCATTGAGCAAAAAAAAATTTCATATCAGGAGCCTGAAATTCGTAATACATTACAGGTATAACTGTTGTGCAGCCTTATGTACTTTTTATCAAAAGATGTTGCATAGCAACACACACACACACACACACACACACACACACACACACACACACACACACACACACACACACACACACGTTTCTCTGATGATGGCCTGGATCTAACTGCAATTACCAGGAGCGGCTGGAGTCAGCCACCCATGGAACGTACCAGAGCTGATAAACTGAGCACTTGGCTTCAGGTGCAGGACATCCAAATGTACCTGTCCGGAGTTAAGATGCAAAAAAATCGTCTGGTATTAGCACGAAAAATGACAAAATATCATATGGAACTGGTTAGGCTATTCAGTGCGATGATTTTTTTTAATGGTACCACCAGGCGATTTTTATAGTGTGATCGCGCTCTCGTGTGTGTGTGTGTGTGTGTGTGTGTGTGTGTGTGTGTGTGTGTGTGTGTGTGTGTGTGAAGACATACTTAAGAATGTGAGAGATGACAGATGAAGTAAGTCAGTATGGATTTTTTTTTTCTGTATGTACTAGACTCTAAACATAGACGAGACAGTCTATTCCCTGAGGGCCTGCAGTCTTCTATACGCAATAGATGTCGCAAACACTTTCCTATATCACCACTTGGGCACCAATTCCTATCGTCCATACTGATGCACTGTAAGGCTCACTCATTCAAAATTATTCTGCTGGCATTAGCCTAACTGCTTTGATGACATATACTGTACTGTGAAAAATTAGACTGATTTAGTGACATTCAACTCTCGAAACTACTCCCTGCTTCAGTCCCGGATCGAGCTTGCGTCCTTTCGGTCAGTAGTTTACTATTCTACCACTGGACCACCACGAAATGTAGGCTGAATAATGCATTTAGTAAAACTGTCTCTAAGGAATTCACAGCTGCTGAGAGGCCTAGGTAGAGCTAAACCCGAAGGTGTCTAATTAAATTTAATCTTCAGACGACTTTCTTCAGCTTTGGAATACTCTTCCATCCAGAGGGGTTAGATAAAACATTCTTATCCGTTTTCACCAGGTGGTGAGGCCTATGCTGAATAATACAGACCAACGTTAGCCAGAATAAACCGAGGCAAGCATAAAAGTGCTGGATGAGGGAACTTAATGCCCTTCAGTTAATGGCCTAGGTGTGTGTATGGTGTGGGGTGGGGTGGCGTGTCTTCTCTGAAGTTGCTGAAGTTAAGGGTTGTGAAACATCTCTAGTCTGAAAACTGTTTGCGACACAGAAGAAAATACCTACTCTTAAATCTATATTTTCGTATTTAAAACGAGGTTCTCGGGAAAAACGGGTAAAAATAAAATGCGACTGCAGTGGAAGGGATACGGATTGATGTGAGTGGAAAGCGACATTACTTTGCCCACTTTAATCTGGCCTAAAATTGCCATCCTTCCATCTTGATTTTAACAAGAGATGGGACACCACTGTAAGATATGGTGTTTGTCACGATCAAGTGTTACGGGCTCAGTGCAGAGCAACAGTAATGTCTTAGTCTGCCAATAACTACCGGGATAGAAATGACAAAAGGACGAAAATCTTCACCAAGTTAATATCTTTTGCCCGTTGTTTGTTTTGTGTTTTTTTTGTTAGACCCGCCCAGAAGACGGGCCTTGATACTTCTTTGTCACTGAGTTACTGCGTTACTACATTACTGAAAGACCTATTATTTACGTAAGCCATCCTGGCTACGCATGCCAGGCTATGTTGTCCCGAGGGTCTCGTTCTCTGTTATGAGGTTGGGTAAGTTTTGAAAAACTGAGAATTAGGTAATCTTTGGGCATGTGTACAGAAAGTTGAAATTTGATGGGTTGGTTTTAGATAACCTTTGGGAATATGTAAAGGAGGTTGAAATCTGATGGGATGATTTTTTTTATACTTATGGTAACGTGTATCCTACGTGGTTGAAATATGATGGGCTGGTTTTTGATTACCTTTAGGAATGTGTGCAGGAAGTTGAAATCTGAAGGGCTTGTTTTGGATAACCTTTACGAATGTGTACAGGAAGTTGAAATCTGATGGGCTGGTTTTGCTGGTTTTAAATAACATTTAAGAATGTGTACAAAATTTGAAATCTGATGGGCTGGTTTTAGCAAAAATTTTGTATGTGTACAGGAAGCTGAACTCTGATGGGCTGGTTTTTTAAAACCTTTTGAAATGTGTACAGGAAATTGAAATCTGATGGGCTGGTTTCAGAAGGGGGTCTCCGCCCTTCGGCTTTAGTGAAGGATGCAGTTTTCAAGATATTTAGGTTTTCCAAAAGTTTAAGCCTGGTTTTGGCAAATTTCCATTGTTTGGGTAAGTCTGGATAGACATAAATTTCAGTTTTGGTGATATAGGTCTATCATAAGTTTGTAGGTAAATCTTGGTAGAAAAAACTTTGAGCTGGAACAGAAGTAATAGTTAAATGAATGCATAGATGGACAGATAGGTAGACAGTTGGATGGATAAGTGAAAGAAAATGTTAGGTGAATAGACGGGAGAATAAATAGATAGAGGGGTGGATTTCTGGGTAATGGTAAAGACACATAATGGGATGGTGGACGGATAAACAGAGATTAGAGAAATGGGTGGATGGCTGAATGAATGGATAAACACATGGATATATGAGTATTGGCGGTGCCCGGCAACTGTACGGTGCTAAGCGAGAGGTGCCAAGTGTCGCCAGATTATCTGATATCTCCTGAGCTTGAGGGCATATATATATATATATATATATATATATATATATATATATATATATATATATATATATATATATATATATATATAATATTGCCGGGACCCCCTTCCCTAGTTTATTCTGAGTGTCTGGTTGACGCGGTCACGTAAAGCATTTTTTTTTTTTTTTTTTTTTTTTTTTTTTTTTACGACGATTTTATTCTGCTTACTAATGATTTTCTGAACAGGAAAGTTTATACAGCTTTCATTATCTCTACACGGCTACAATACTCGCCTAATGTGAGGAAAAACGTCTGGTAGTGACACGAATAAAATACAGTATAAGTCACATCACTACATCAAAGGGTTTCATGGGGACGAACTAACGTAAACCCACACGAGCTGATCGCCTGGAAATATTACCGTTTTACTGTCAGTGGTGTGGATAAATGACGATTCAATTTAGAAGTTACACACAACCTAATAAAAAGTTGGTGAATTTTGTCGATACAAGCACCAGCTATGGAATGGACAAAAATACTGGTAATCCATCACCATCATACGTTGTTTCTATTCATCATCATCATCAGCATTCTTTCCTAGCTTTCTCCTCTTTCGCTGGGGTGTATAGATTCTGGAGATGACAAAAACAAGGCACAAAATTAGAAGCTATTACCAATGCCCACTGAAGAGAGCCGTATCATACATTCTTTCATCATTCACCCTCACATTTCTTCGCACCCATCCAGAGGCGATACCATTCAAATATAATGTTTGATCATTTTTCTCTCGCAGAACCAGTGATGAAGCTTTTCCGTTAGTTGCCAAATACTTAATAGAAAGGATACATCATTTTTCATGTTCATACCCACACACATTTCATTCATCGTTAATTCTTTTAATCCTCCGACATCGACATCCTGCTTCTTCGCACAGTTCATTGATCACATTGTTTCATCTTTCTCGTCTTCCAATACTCCTCCAACGTCGAAGTTCACATTATTCCCCTTGTACCATCAATGTAACTATATTAACAAAGCATACATTCATCTACTTGTACGTCGAACTTCTGCCAGATATTTCCGTTCACGTCTTCATACGATATAATCCCTCCACTCTGCCCCACCACACACCGGCCTGTCCCTCAGTCCTTTCCACTCATTCTGCACTCATCATATTTCCCAGATTTTTTCCTCCTCGGTATTCTCGTTGTTATTATTAACAATTTGTTGTCATAGTTTCACGCCTTATATTTGTGCCTTTGGCCTGATAGTTACCAGTCACATCCCTCGGCCTGGTATCTGGAGACTTTTCCATAGTATCTGTTTTGACTTTTAAATGATTCTATAGCCTGAAAAGTGCAAAAACACAGACGCGGAATAAGTAAATGAACAACACGGAACCACCAGCCACCAAAACAACTATGACAGTAAAGACCCGTGTCCTGTTTGGCTTCGAACTCGGTTATGGTATGGAGTGAGTTCCCTTTGAGCGTGCCCTTATACCCGTTTGGTATGTGATTCTTTTCACATTAGTTACAAATGCATGCAAATCCATGTAAAGGTACATAATTATAAAAAGCGAGCTTTGGGAAATGTCACGTGTTTGCCCGCAAATGTTGCCCCTCGTCTTTTTTTTTTTTTTTTTCCATCAAACACCCAGTTACTGAGTAATCACTGAATCAGCTGAACCGTGATTTTGTGCAGTGCATGGCATCCGATTGAGATTACCCATATGTGATGCTCGTCGCATTTATAATGGTATATTACTTCGGTGGTAATGCTGGGCAAAACACACACACACACACACACACACACACACACACACACACACACACACACACACACACCACATATATATATATATATATATATATATATATATATATATATATATATATATATATATATATATATATATACAGATTGTGTATATATATATATATATATATATATATATATATATATATATATATATACACATTGTGTATATATATATATACAGATACGTATATACATAGAGATAGATAGATAGACAGAGAAATAGACAGACAGATAGATAGATAGACAGATAGCTACAGACATACAGACAGATAGATAGATATAGATATACTGTAGATATAGCCCCAATAAGTGTAACTGGACCTACAGTATATGGACCTAGATGGATCTGGGAGGCCGTAAATTTCATCTTAAATGTCGGGACCAACTGCCTAGCCCCGGGCTCCTACGCTCCCCATGGGGCAATGTTGGACTGGATGATCGATGGATGGCATGATGACTAACTAAACCATAAATACACACGAAATGACTTCAGAAAATCTGATTTGATCCGACTGGGTTAATTCGAGACAAACTCCCGGAAAGGACTGAACGTGGTCTGAACTGACCTATTAGATTTTGAATATTTTCTAGCCAACCTAAATAGACTTAGCTGGATTTAAAAGGCCCTTCACTGACTTGAATAGGCATCAAGTTACCCAACCGAACCCGATTCGACCTAAGCTAACTTGAAGTGGCCTGAAAAGTCCAATCATGACTTGACTGGGTGTGACTGGATGTAGCGGTACATAAAGTTACATAAATGGACGCAAAATGGCCTGACAGGCTCGAAATGGTTGTGAAGGTCCTGTGTGCACCTGAACTGGTCTGGACTGATCGCAGGGCCAACTTCTTGGCAGTCAGCTCACGCAGGATAATAATAGGTCAATTCGACTATGGACCTGACAGTTTTTCGGCTGACGGTTGTGGTGTTCAGAACCTTTGCTGACATACGGTATTACTGGCCGATACTTTCGCTGCTCTAACAATTTTGCCAACAGACATTTTTACCCTCCAACTGACAAAGTCAGAGCAGGGTTTTGCTGTCACTCGGATCAGCAGGTGTCCGTCCGTAGAACTGGGCCGCAGGGAGGCTGACCGGACACAGTAATTTCGTATAGAGTTATGAAATTTCACACAGTTATGTGTCTTATAGTGAAGTGGTGCCTTGTGATAGGTAGAATGCCGTGTCTTAAGTGGTAAACATAGTTATGTGTCTTAAAATGAGCTGGTGCCTTGTGATAGGTAGAATGCTGTGCCTTAAGTATTTTCTTTTTTTTTTACTAATGAAATGGTTAAAAAAAAAAAAAAAAAAAAAAAATGATTCCAGATATTTCAATGTCCTGCACAAGGAATTTGAAGGGCTCATGTTATGTGTCCTCAAGGCGTTGTCCTTAAGCCCACCTTTAAAAGAAAGGATGGAGGTGGGGGGGGGAGGGCTGTTATGCGCTTTGTTAGGTGTGCAGGGAGGTGGGGGGGGGTATGTGCTTGGTCAGATGGAGTTTTGCAACAGCGTAGCGTTGCATTTTCTTAGTAGACGGTAATGCCAGAGAACCGTTATGCTGGCTGAGAGTTTGGTCAGCTGACGGTTTTCTCAGCTTACAGTTACGCCAACTGATTGTTTTGCCTGTTAACGATTATGGCAACAGTACTGATGGTTTTACCGGCTGGCGATTATGCTAGCTGATGTCTTTGTTGGCTCAAAGCTGCATCAGCACGACGCAAGCACAGTCGACGAATGCGCTTTCTCTTCATCATACTCTCAATTCATTTCATCATACTCTCAATTCACTGTCCTTCATTCATTTTTTTTTTCTACCTCAAGCATGTTTACAATTTCTTTACACTGCTCTGTTTGCTTTCAGATCTCACCACTGCAGCCATCAGTATATCTGCAGGTGATAGGGTTATCAGTTGCAAGAACTTAATGAGAAATTACATTAACAGCGATATTTGAAAACTACCAAATGTTACGTAAAAGTAAATGTGAAATGATGGCAAGGCTAATGGAGAAATTTATTAGCTGTGAAACTTAAACTCTCGGGGAAATTACTGTGGAAATGAGGTGAGTTATGTGGAAGGAGGAGAGGGGAGTGGAGGAAAGAGGGAAGGAGGGGAGGTAAGAGGTGGGGGTAGAGGAGAGATGACTGAAGAGGTGAGTGAGGATGGAGAGAGAGGAGGAACAGGAGGAAAGTTGGAATATAACGAGGAGAAAGTGAAATAATGAAAGAGAAGAGGCAAACAGAAAACTAGCGAAAGGAATATAAAAAGGAGAGAAGGTGCAGGGAAGGGAGAGAGAAGAAAAGGTAAGAAAGATGAAAAACAGAGAGAGAGACAGACAGACAGACAGACAGAGAGAAAGAGAGAGAGAGAGAGAGAGAGAGAGAGAGAGAGAGACAGACAGACAGACAGACAGACAGACAGACAGACAGAGGAAGGGCCTTGGGGAGGGAGTCCGAAGAAACTGAAAGCAAAGACTTCCCAGCACAAAATTCTTCTTCTCCTCCTCGCAATTCTCCCCGCTACTCTCCCTATTTTCTTCGCTTCCTCGTTTCCTTTCGTCTCCTCTGCCTCCAGTAATCTTTCCCGGGTCAGCGTCAAGTCAGCGAGTACACAGTAAACGAATGGAAACGAGGACGCTACAAACGAAGCATGGACGACCGTACTCTGGTCGGCTCAGGAGGCTCCTCAGCATTCCTTCCTTACCAGCTACATTCTCCTGTATGTTATTTTAATGAAGATATGAATGGTATAAAATATAGGACTACGGTGTACTATGCAAAATGAATCGCTACGAAAGAAGTACTACAAAGCCTCCTAACCCAAAGAGAAAACCACCAGATATTCAGGTGAGTGAAGGAAGCTGAACACATCTCACATTTTGCGACGTGACAAGCTGTGGATATTCAGATTTCAGTTCCAAAAGGGTTAAATTATACGGCTGTGAAATATTAGTTACTTTCCTAAGTGTCTACAGATGACTAACCTACAAGTGGGTGTGGAAATGTGGGAAGTCGTTGAAGCAAGACAAAGAACTCCTTTATTCCGAGAGTCAGAAGAGGGAATAAAAAATATATATATATAAAAAAGTCAACCCATTTTGAAATGCTTGACTGAAGATAAAGATCAAGGCATTATAGCATCTACGTAATGCTTCCCTTTGAGTGGCGTATTCGGCATTATTCTGTATTTCATGCACACTGTAGGGTACTAAATCATGTGAGGGTCATTTCTAAATATTCTAGCCCAGATAACGTCAGAGGGTTTTATACGGCAAAAATATTCTACCGGCTCCAAAGAGTATTAATACTTTTTACCACTAACCTTCCCATCGTCGGTGCAACAGTAGCATCCTCTTCTAGCTCATATCAAATTCAGCTGAATGAATCAAAAGAGTCTGGGTGTGCTAGAGTGAGATTAACTGAAATGGCCAAACGTTGCCCTCCGAGTTCCTCCTGAACCAATATCATCATCATCATCATCAGCAGCAGCAGCAGCAGCCATTGCAAGTCCACTGTTGAACAACCTTCTTCATGAATTCCTTGACTAAGCCAATCTCTGGCATGTTTTCCCTGCAAACGTCTCATCTCTCGACTTCCTGTCTGCCCCTTTTCTGCTAATCTTACTATCTCTTGAGTCCAGTCAGGCAGCTTCTTGCTCCATCGGTTATCCCTTATTCTTGCAACATGACCTGCCCACCTCCATTTCTGTTCTTTTATAACTTCTATGATGTTTTTGACTTCTGCTTGCTCTCTCACCCAAGTTGATCATTTCCTGTCTCTTAAAGATATTCCCAACAATGACCTTTCCATTGCTCTCTGAGAAAGGATTAGTTGATTTTGCATCGATTTTGTCAGTTTCCATGTCTCACAACTGTACATCACAGCTGAAACTATACATTCGTTACATTCTTTTCGTTTCATACACATTGGCAAGTTACTTTTCATGCTGTCTCTATGTTTACCGAAATTTTTCTATCCAACTGTAATGCGTCTTTTTATTTCGCAATCATGGTCTTTTGTTGATTTTAGTATTTGCCCTAAGCAATTGTACTCCTCGACTTCATCAAGAATTTCGTCGCTTATTCCGATGAAGCTCTTTAGTGTATTTGGATTAAACATTAGTTTTACTCCAGTTCATCTTTAGCCCTGCTTTGAGACTTTCTCTGTTCAGGTCATTTAACATTTCTTGCAATGTCTCTGCTATTTCTGAGATTAGGACCATGTCATCTTCAGATCTTAAATGGTTTAGCTTTTCTCCATCTGTGTTTACTCCTAGGTTTTCCCAGTTTGGCTTTCTGAAAATGCACTCTAGGCATGATGTAAATAATTTTGGTGAAACTGTATCTCCTTGACGCACACCCTTTTCAATCTTAATTTTTTCCAAGTCTTTATGTAATACAGTCGTAGTAGTTCCCTCTTTATATATGTTTTCGAGAAGTTTTACAATGTTCTCTTTCACTCCTTATTCTCGCAATGAATTTATAATTGCAGGGTGTTATACTGAGTCAAATGTCTTTTCGTAATCAAGAATACCTAAGAACAGAGGTTTATTACGTTCTGCAGTTTTCTAAATTAGATAATTCATTGTGTGTAGATGATCATAGTCGAATATCCGTTTAGGAATCCTGCCTGTTTACGAGGTTGGTTTTCCTCCAAATTAGTTGTTATTCTGTTCGTAAGGACTTTAGTGAAGAGTTTGTAAATAACTGTTAATAGGATAAAGGGTCGATACTTACTAAGATCATTTGAGTCGTCTTTTTTGTAAAGCAAAATAACTACGGTATAGCATTACACCATGTATGGGAATTTTCTTTTTATACACTGAGTAAATAAGTGGCCAAGCCTGTTCTGTACTTCTACTCCTGCAACCAACAGTAAATCTGCTACTATTCCATCTTCTCCTGGAGCCTTCCCTCTTCTCATATTCTTAAGAGAAATGTTTGCTTCGTCTGGTGTTACCTCAGGTATTTCACTTGTGTCAAGTGAAAAGTTAGCCATTGGTATTATTGTCTTTGATGAATACAGTTCTTTGTAAAATTTTTCAACTCTTATCACCATCCTATCTCTGCATCTAAATACTTCACTTCTTATGTCTTTCAGTGATAAAATTTGTTGTTTTCCTTGTGCCATTTTACTTCAGACTTGTTTCAGACTTTTTCTTCATTTGATGGTTTTTTGTTCTGGTCCATGTTTCTCTTCTTTTTTCTTCTCTCTGTCTCTTGTTGATAAGTATATTTAAATCCACTCGATCTATTTCAACTTTCTTTGTTTTTACTTCCATTTCCTTTCTTCTTTCCATGGGCTCGAGTGCCTTTTCCGAATACTTGTTGGTTTTGGTTGTACTGGCTTTTCCTACTACCTCCACTGATTCTCTTAGCACTTTTATTAGTCTGTCATTCGACTCCTCAATGCCACACTCGACATTACTTTGAGCCTGAAGTCTAACTGAAAGGCTGCTTTGTTTTCGCTTACTTTTATTGGGCATATCTTTTTTATTTCTATTGATCTTCTTTCTTGCACTTCTGAAATTGAATCTGGCTCTGCAGCCCTGTCCACCCACTCCACCCATCCTGCCCCTCCCACCTCTCCACCCGCCCGCCCACCTGACCTAATGTAGTTAATACTAATATGTTTGCAGGAGGAAGTTAATATTCTGCAGTAACTGACCACCATGTTCCCACCATGCTGACACACACACACACACACACACACACACACACACACATATATATATATATATATATATATATATATATATATATATATATATATATATATACTGCACGTACTGTGCTGTACGTACAGTATATGGACGTACTGTACATTCCAGCTGGCTACGACTCATTCTGTACTCTAACTAGTTAATCCAGTTAACTCAAAAGCCCTCACACAATCCCACTCTTACATGCATGAAAAATGGTCCGGTCTGATATTATCAAAACGTTTTGGAAATTCATGGGACAAGCCACGGGATGAGCGAAAAATTGTAGAGGT
>NC_137004.1:24684423-24734423 GCF_032717465.1 Coenobita brevimanus
AGTGAGTAGAAGGTGATGAGAATGTGGAAGACAAAGAATGGGAAGAAAAATAAAGAAAGGAAATGAGGATAACATACGGGAAAGAAGGAAACGAATAAAATGAGGAGCATAAAAAGGAGGTAAAGGATGGAAGCGAAAGAATAACGGAGAGAAAGGAAAGGAGGAAACAAAATATGGCAGAGCAAAAAGAGGGGATGAAACAGAGGGAGAAGGAAGGGAGGAAGAAGAAAAGAATAAGATACAGGAAGGAAGAGGGAAATTGAATAAGAGATGAAAAAATATAGAAGAACAGGAAGTACAGGAGGGAAAGAATATGAGTAGGAATGGGATGGAGGGAAAAAATAAGAGCGATACAGAAATTTAAAAAAAAAAAAAAACAGTGAGGGAAAGAAGACAGGGGGAGAGAAGAAATGTGTTAAAGGAAAATGAGAACAGAATATGGAAAAGAAGAAAAGAAGGAAAATAATAATAATAAAAAAAAGATGTAAAGGATAAGGAAGAGAAAAAAAGGAAGAGACTAAGAAAGGAGACTGATAAAGAGGAAACATGGAAAAATAAGGGCAGTGAAGAAAAGCGGTAAACCAAAATTAGGTTACAATGACGAAGGCTAAATATTATGAAGACAGTAAAAGAAAAAAAAAAACTTTCGTGCTCCTTCCTTCATTATTAACTCAACAATGGGACAAAATTATATTCCTTTCCCTGTAATGGTCAGACTTATATAATTTGTTCTAACTGTCGAAAAGATTTTATTCAGCGGACAAAAGCTCTGCGCAGTCAAATGGTAAACGTCTTCAGTACGATGCCTCCTTTATAATTTTCATTTTGCAACTATCACACGATTTTTTGTTGGCTTGAAGGTCATCTCTCGTAGTGACGGGGTTAGGTGGGAATTGTTCTAACTTCTTCCTTATACACATCCCTCCCAAACTGCATAAAATGGATGAGACATAGCAAGAATAAAAGATAATTCGTCACCGAGCTAATTGGTTAATGTTTTTATAAGGGTGTCACTGCGATGGTTGAGTTTAAGCATTATTTTCTGGTTGGTTCCAGAAGATTTTATTTAGCAATGAGAAATCAGTCTATTCCGGCTAAATCTATGCGTTTATTATTCAGCACAAAGAAAGCTTTTACCTAAATTAGTCATCATCATCATCTTCAACACCCTGGCCTCCTTTCCCACGTAAAGATAAGGTAACGTACGGTCCAGAGAAGAAGGAAAACAACCTGATAGAGGAAGAGCCAATTTATAAGGCGAAAAAATATGTTATATATCCTGGCTAAGATTTACCATTACAGTTCCATGACATACAATTGTATCCTCTTCCTATTATCCTCAGGCGATTTTATTAAACTTCCAAAGAACCTCTCTTGTTTAAAAGGTTAATGAGGGCTGTATCTAGGCCGTGTAGTTCGAAAAGTTTATCCTATGGTGAAGAAAATTGCCTCTAAATAGTAAGACGAGAATAGAAAAAAAAAATCCTCTGAAGGAAGGTTTATTTAGCCTATATTTTTTTTTTTAATCTCATTGCAGCTAATGCCAAACTTTAGAAAAACTCACGCTCGCCATGGACCCCTTTAACCTGAGGACGTATTGTTTACTTTGTTCCTGCAATCTTGAAATTTAATACAGAGAAGATGTCTCTGACTGGAAAGGTTAGATAATTCCTTCATTTACCCATTTACTGCAAGAGAACTCCCCTAAGGTGAATTAAGTCATCAGAAGAAAACAAGAATGAAATCCAAATTAAGAATGAAACAGCATTTCTCCTAAATAAATTATCTGTTGAGGAAGATAGAGATAAATTTCGACGAACTGCAGCGAAAACGAATGATACAAGATATGTTACATTTCTTAGTACTTATCGACCATGTTATTTCAGCGTGAAAAATATTTTCTTGAATGACAATAATACAGTATGTACACAGTTTACTACTTGCTCACTAATGCTGATATCAGTCATAGTGGATCACATTAATTGTGTCAGGTCTATGCTATATTCAACATTTTTATTTTGCACTTCTTTGCTTTGCCTTTCATTTCTTTTTTTAATAAATCACTACACTGTTTCACTGATACAAAGGTAAAGCCGAGTGTGTACTGAAATTGACCTTCACATCACGGTGGATGAGTTTACGAACCTTGTGTATACTTATTTTCCTGTTTCAAGCTTAAACATGTTGAGAAATAACGTACACTTATTTTTATGTGTACCTTTTGCACGAAAAATTTTGTGTAACCTTAGTTTAATTCAATACTAGCATCATTTGTTGTAAGTAAAGACAGAAAACGGTAATATCTCTCGATGTAGATTTCAACGTTTCACGATGTCTCTTGCAATACCACCAGCAATTTTGAATTTTACTAGCAAGTGATGTTGGTTATTGGAGTTGTGAATATTAAATTTTTTTATTTCTCATATAATCCCGTAAAGAATCATATGGTGCTATGTCTGATGTGCCTGCCCCCGCCCCCCCCTCTTAATCGGTCAACGGATTTGGAATGCGCTTGCCGAGTGAATTCGTGTCAAAGGCTCCAGCGCGGTGGGCCATTGGATACCAGATAATAAACTTAAAACTGTGTGAATATCCATGTTTCCTGTGTGTGTGTGTGTGTGTGTGTGTGTGTGTGTGTGTGTGTGTGTGTGTGTGTGTGTGTGTGTGTGTGTGTGTGTGTGTGTACTTTTTTTCTTCTGGTATAACAAAACAGCCATAATGTACTGGGTGGCTGAAGTGAAATGTGACACAAACCAAAATTATTGTGGTAAAGGCAAAAAAAATTTGTCTTCCAACAATACTGAAGGTTTATTACTTCCTACCTAACATTACACAGCCTGGTAGAGCCAAAAGGCCTGTTGACGTAGGCATACAGTATGGCTCCCTTTGTGATCTTTCGAGTAAAAGACTACCTTTTCCCTCTCTCTAGGTGAGCAGGTCGCGGTCACGGCTACCTTCTGGGGGCACATCCATAATGGATCATCATTAACTTTTACGATAAACAACTCTCCATAGCAATATACTATTACCATGAGTCATCTTGCTTTTCGGTTTGTTCACGTTATCATTAGCTTTGGTGTAGTTGTGAAGTTTTGGCGGCTGTACTAGTATGAAAGTATTAGCAAATGCCACCAGCGCAACTTAAGATGAAAAAAGACGACAAATGCGGCCAGTCCAATCGTCATTTTCATCTGTACCATTGTCGTCATTATAATTATCATATTTCGATAGCCTGTTTACTAACCGCCACCACCACCACCATCCTCATGATCATCGACTGCCTTTTGCAATTTTTAGATCTTTCTGCCCATCTGTATCATTCAGGACTTTCAGCTTCAACAAAGCTACACCATACCACCCTCTCACACCACAACACAAAAAAATCACCCTTCCACATCATAGTAAGGGCATTAACCGAATGTCAATGGAGCTCCCGCATCTTATGCTATTGTATTTCTTTACAAATACATTTTTAAAAACTCCATTAACCACTGTGTATAAGCCGCAACTCCGAGGACAAATGTTGATGAAGATCGAATACAAATAAGAAGATTACGGCAACTAAACGCTGAGTGGCCAGTGCGGGATGCTAGCTATTCTTAATGTGGTAATATTAGGTCATGTCTTAACTATGCAGATTCCTTTCCACATTACTTGATGCAAAAGAAAACGGAGAAGGTAAAAACCTTGGTGGTAGGTGGGGGTACTCACCATCCATTCACTCGAAGTAGTGAGGCTTTCGGATGGCTGCCCTATGCACTCTTCCTTCCTTTTTTAATTCCTTCCTCTTATGTCATTCTTTCCTTCATTCTTTCCTCTTCCTTCTGTCTACGGGTGACTCTACACTGAGTGACAAGCCAAATGGTTTCCTGTACACCAGGAAACCATTTACTACGCTGGGTGGTAACCATATAACCAAACTATGGCGCCTGGTGGTTTGGTTGGTCATTAAGCCGCTCCAACAGGACTGAGCCTGCGTTGGTTCATATCCAAGGGGAGGTTGAGATTTATTGCTCACATAATGTCACTCAGGGATGAGTGAGGTTGGTCACTCTCATCTTAACTGTCAGTACCGACTTGCCTAGCCCTAGGTTCCTACGCTCCTCATGGGGCAACACAGGTTTAGATGATGGATGGGTGGATGGAACACCTGTAAGAATACGATCTGTTAAGGTATGGGTAACATTAAAATCTTTCTTTGCTTGCTTCTTAATCCCTTCCTGCTTAGCCTTCAGCCACAACATTCCCGAGTGTTGCAACTTGTACTAAATGGTAAAGAAATAATCTAAGAAACAAAATTGCTTCTTAACTTTTTTAGTTTTTAGCCTACTTATTTTTTTCTGACTCCGACATGTTTTACTGGGCCTCGGAGAAATCCTTATAACTGGAGGTAATATTGGTCTTCATTAACAACACCTTCATAACTAACGGACTCCTCTTATGGCGAACGAAGCTTCCGGAGGTGAGAAGAATGAAGCATAAAGCACGTCATCGTAGTGAAAGACATAAAGTGGATGATCTTAAAAAAATAAGATGTATAATGAGCGTAACTGTTTAGACTTATTCACGCTGTTGTCAGTACTGAAGAAAATAAGCTGGTTATGGGAGTGAAAGAAATGGCCTATTTCGCTTCTATAATGTTCTTTTTGAAATACAGTACATTCTTACTATCGCCAATGTATATCATATTCAGTATGGGAGATATTTTGAAATTTAGTGAACGTCCCCCCCCCCCCGACACCATTCTCTCTCTCTCTCTCTCTCTCTCTCTCTCTCTCTCTCTCTCTCTAACAAATTTCTCAAGCTCCCTCCCCGTCCCCCACTCCTGTATATCTTCCAATCTTCCCCCTTTCATCCTCAAATCCCTACATTTATCCTTCGATCCCTCTCCCCCTCTCCTCTAGCCTCCTACCACTTTGCTCTTCCACTTCTCTCGAAATTCCTGTTTTCCCAGTTCTTGTTTATTTTTCAATATATTTTCCCTCTTTCTCTCTCTTTCTAGCTTGCTTTTCCTGGGCGTGTTTCTCTTTTTTACTTTCTTTCATTCACCTTTTGCCCATTTAATCATTCTAATTTCTGTCTTTGGGTTTCTGTCTTTTTCGCCGTAATCTCCCCCCTCCCTTTTTTCTTCTTTCGGTGTCTTTCTCTGTCCCCTCCTCCCCTCTTTTCTCTTTCTTTGGTTTCTTTCATCTCTTCTTTACTTTCTTCAATCTTTTCCATCTGTCACCCTTCCTCCTCTCTCTACCTCCCATTTTCTTTAGCATGAGTCTTTTCCCCACACCTTTCTCTTTCTTGATTCCCCCTCTCTCCATCACCTCCCCTTTCCCCTACCCCGCGTCCCTCTCCTCCGTCTCTCTGTTTCATTGTCTATGCTGTCTACATCATTTTTACTTTTTTGTGACAATTTTTTTTTCTTGGAATGTCTTACACTTTTTTCTTAGATTCCATTCCTTCTCGTCTCTCTCTCTCTCTCTCTCTCTCTCTCTCTCTCTCTCTCCCTCTGATTTTTCCCTCTTTCTCTCGAGCTCCCTCTGTTCCTCTGAGAATTCTCCTTCACTCAGTTCCATCTGTCACTTGGATTCTCTTTCATTCCTTTCAGACTCCCTCCTCCCCTCCCTCCCTTACGATCCTCTCTTCTCCCCCATTCCTTTATTGTCGCCCCTACTTTCTCGCCCCTATTTCTCCTTCATCAACCAACCCTCCATTAGCTCTTGTTTACAATCTACACATTTTCATTTATCACTATGACTTTCATGTTCCTTGATTACTTATGATATATCCATTTTCCCCTACTACGTATACGTATCCCTAATTTCCTGATATATTCACATTGATAAGGAAAAGGAAATGTAAATTCAGTCTTCTATTTCCTGATATATTCACACTGATAAGGAAAAGAAAATGTAAATTCAGTCTTCTAAGGCTTATTCTGTACATCTTAAGGCAGCATTTCTAGCGATTGTATGGTTAGTGACAGAAATGTGCCGGTACTGTACAGCACTGAACGGGCATTTGTTTGATAGTCAGAGGGTCTGTGTCATATAAAATGTCTCCACGAGTTTTAAAAGAAGCATTAAAATTAAATAAGAAAGTCTTTATTTAGCTTTTTAACAGATTACTGAATAACTCTGCCTAAGGAATGGAAGCTAGCAAATGTAGTTACTAATCAAGGTATTAGTGTAAAGTTAGGCAGTTAAGTCCGTCCATTCAGTCTGCTGTCTCGTTCCTGCATACTGATGGGAATCACTACCAGAGAAATAAAGTTAATAATCAACTTCATCAACATTACCCCAGCCTTAATTCCCACCTAAGAGATGGAACCAGGCATAATTCAGAAAAACAGAAAAGGAAAACACAAAGGCAGGAGAACAATCACAAAGTACTAGTATGCGCAGTGAAATGGCTACACAGTCATTTACGGATTATCCAGGCCGGGGATTTACCTCGCAGATCAAAACCTTCCGTATATTGCTTTTCCATTTAGCTGCCCTACACATGCACCTCTGGGACAGTCACTCCATCAACTGTTGTTAGGAAAAAAAAAATAAGTTCACTCCGTGTCATGTGTATATCCATATCTATCTTCCATCCTTCTATGCTTTTTGTACGACTGCCGATTCTTTAGCTCCTCAACTACCAAATCTCGCTTTCTTACACACTCATTTACCATATACATCCATCTTTTTGGCCAACCACACTTCCTCCTACCTTTAGACTGATTCTTATATACCGGTACATGTTTCATCACTCTATTTTCATTCAACCTTTCTGTGCTATACCATCTAAGAGTCTCCTTTATCCTTTTGTCAATATACGTGGTATACGTAATGATGTAAAGACCAGAATGTTTGTAAAACCCACTGTTTGAAGATCATAAATTTATTTTCGTAGTTTGAAGGTTACTACCTTCATTGTACAATATGTACTAAGGTATCAAAGACACACTATCCTTTCACTATCTCTGGCAATTTTAATTTGGTGAAGGGGGCTGACCCCTCCTAAAAATTATGGCTGGAAAATTATATATGGTGGCAGACCTTAGGAGTAACCAGACGAACTTACCTTGGAATTTTCATTCAAATCCATCGATTAGCTTAGGAGGAGTTACGGCACAAACAGACTCCCTCTCACCCACACCAACAAACAGGCTTAATCTCGCGCAACGGTATAAGGTGAGTTGCCGAAAATGACGACATCCTGCTTCACAGGATTAATGACGATACAAAAAAAAAAAATGACACCTACACTGGGGAACATGCGATACGAAGATTGCCCAAAGGAGCTAGTTCTTTTCACAATATCGAACACAGACTGAGAAGGAAATTCAACAAAGGCATTAAAAGCTGTTAAAGGATGATGAAAGAGATGAATATTTAAGTGACTCAAAGCCACATAAGTGAATATTCTGGACAGATGATGGCAACTTGTTTCTGAATGTAGAGCGATATATCATAATTCACTCGTCGATCCATACTCGAAGCAATGGCTGTAACGACACTGGTAATTGCTTCGTCTCATTATCCAAATACTGTTTTAATGGGTCTTCAAATACAGAAATAATTACCTTGTAAAGTGGTAGACTGCAATATATTATTTTCAAGCGTTACTTGGACAAGTGCTGCGTCTAATTTCAAATCCTCACCTAAATATGTTCAAGGAAGAATATGCCATAAATTTTCATAACGTCCTGCTCGTAAGGGCTTGTGGTCGCGCCTTTACTATAGGGATAAATTGTAATGTCTTAAACTTTGAAGACAAAATTTGGTTGAATGAGTAGTCAGAAGCGACTCACACACACACCCACCCACACCTACACACACACACACACACACACACCCACACACACACACACAAGCAACTGAAACGACCGAAGGGGAAAATTGCATAAAATTGCTTAATGCACTTTAGATATAAAGGCGGCTCCTTGCCCGTATTAAACGGAATGAAGATGAAAGGTTGAAAATGGTCCATTAATAAAATGGACAAGATCATTTGTATTTTAGTTTCTTCAAAGGAGCGACAAGTGATGAAAAAGATGAATATTTAACGGACTCAAAGTCACTTAAGTAAACATTCTGGACAGATTATGCCAACTTGTTTCTAAATGAAGAGTGATAAACGATATTTTTTCTGTTATGACACAATATAGAATATTATGTTAATGTTCTGTTGAGGACAAAAGTATTGATACACACCCTTACGATAAATGACGAGACAATGAGCGGTGACATTTGAAACCCGGTAATGCAGACTTGGGAATTTAACAAGCTTTGCAGATTATTACATAAGTATGAGAAATCCTCGTCTAAACAATACATGCTTTTACAGTTCCTTCACGTCAATGCGTAAGGCCATGATACGAGGAAAAAGATTGGCCTCTCGTTCTTTTTTCCTGCAGGTAGTTACATCGGCGTGCAAAAGCATGAGGTGGTTATCTGTGCTACTCGGTTTGTTTATCCTTCTGTCTGACATTCTATCTATTAGCAAGGTGAAGGGGAAACTATGAGAAGGAATCACATAGTTATTGAGGATCATCATAAGAACAGGTGAACAATTTTGGCCAGAAAAGTCAAACGCAATGTTAGCTGTAACAGATTTTATCCGATTATGATTATACTTGCCATACCTGGTGGAATGCTGTGGGAGAGGTAAGGATGACGTGATTAATTCAGGTAAGGGTCACAGGACGATGCCGTAGGTTCGAGCAGTTATTTCAAATTGCACTGATTCAATTTGGATCAAACTTGGTAGATGGGATTAAGGCTAGCCAAGGATAAAACTGATATTATTTAAGAACAATAGATCAAAAGACAAGGTCGCAAGGTAAGGTCAAATTAATTTTTTTTTTTTTTTTCGATTTCGACCAAATTTGGTGGAATTGTTGATGGTCATGCAAGGATGAATGAAATCGATACTGAGAGCATTCTATGAAAGGTTAAAAACACGGGGCAGGTTCAAAGTTTCGGCCTTGAACCGACTGTAGGGAGCGAGTGTTGCACACTCTGAGCGATCCATCCTCCATTGAAGATGGATAAGTTTTAATTTTACCACACAGGATTTGAATGAGCTGTGTTACTGGCAGTGAGTCTTGCTACAGTTTTCTTATCCTATGTATTCTCTCTCTCTCTCTCTCTCTCTCTCTCTCTCTCTCTCTTATCAACACCAGCCAATGCATCACAACTTTCCCACGCAACATGACAGTTTTTCCACGCAACATTAAAGTCGTAAGCACCTAAGTTTTGGTGGCAATAAGCTGGCTGAGCTTAAAGAAAGAAAGTTAGGGAAATGAATGAAGGCAAGATTGAGAGAGAGAGAGAGAGAGAGAGAGAGAGAGAGAGAATCCGATTTATGAACAATTTTCGAACAAATTACTAACAATTTAGGAAGGCAATATTAAAATGGACAAAGTAGCTCAGCAGAAAGCAGCAAAGTTGTAACACGAAATTCACATACTGTACACATAAACTCAGCGGAACAAGGCGTCATTTACGAAACTTTTATTCTGTGCATCCCCGTAACTTCTCCTATAAGCGTTTTGCTTCTGTTTGATTTAAAGTTGTGGTTGTTCGTGTCCTTGTTCCAGTAGTCTTGCTTGAAGTTGTCTTGTTTCTCTTGCTTTGATGCCTCACGTCTGTGGTTTATTTAGCTTTACTTACAGCCAAGTTGTTTTCATTTTTTTTTTTTTCTTTCTCCAGTAGTTTTGCAGCTGATTTTTACTTGACCATTTCGAAGTCTGCTTTCCTCGTCGTTTTAAGCACATTTCCAGTTGTTTCTACGCTTTATTATAATTGCTTCATTTTTTTTTTTTTTTTTTTTACTTTCTTGGCCTCTCGAAGCACTTTTTTCAATTAAAAGGATTTGTCTAGCCTTTTATGAGATTTGTTCTAGCTTCAAAGCATTTTTTCTTTCTTATTTCAAAGCTTTTTTTTTATTCTACATATTTTTCTTGTGCTTTCAGTCTTTTCCTAGTCATATCAAGGCTTATTTTTTCTGGATTTGAGGGCTTTTCTAATTCTTCGAAGTAGTCATTATTAATCGTTCCTTATCAGTCTTCCAGTTCGACAATTGTATTATGGTTGCAACGCCTTCTTTTATAGTTCAAAGGTTTTCTTGCAGTCTTTTATATTTTTTTCGTTCTTTGCACAGATTTTTCTAGTCGATTCATTATCTTTTTATAGTCTGAATGCATGTTTCTACTTACAAGCTTTGGATAACGCCTTCAGAATTTTCTGTTAACATCGAATTTTAAATTTTAGGTTGAAGCACTTTCTCATATTTTTTCTTTCCTTTCTAACAATTTCTTAGCTTTTCCGTTTATCAGCTTTTTATAGTAATTTTGCAGTATTTTTATTTTTATTTGAAAAATTTTCCTTGCCGTTTCGATTTTTTTTTTCTGGTCGTTGGCTACAGTGTTCGAGGGATCCTACTTGTAATCTTAAAAGTTTTTCTTTCCTTTGATCCCAATTTACGAAGTTTTCATTTTGCTGGATGGCGTCAACAGATTTTATTCAGGTAGAATAAACCCTCAGTAGAAAAATAAATAAATGAATAAAAATGTTATGCATAATCTAAACTAACTTATTCGGAAAAAAAGATGTCGTTCCAGGCTCATTTGGAACGTGAACCTGGTGGACTGCAGGCTGAAGCTGCCCTCAACCTGCAGTCCACCATCATTCTTTTGGGAATCGGAAGGAATGTGAGGGACGTTTGCATGACCTAACAGTAGTGCCGCCCAGTCATATCAGAGCCGCCACATGAAGGCCTCCCTTTCCATCATCCTTTCCATCGTGGGATTAGGCCCACGATATGACAGCGACCTCAAATGGACTAGTAGATCTATTGTTCTTTTACTTTCTTTTTCATACTCTTCCTTTCTTCTCTTGTTCTTATTTTGTATGCTCTTTTTCTTTTCACATAATCCTGTCATTGGTATGATCGCTCTTATGTTTTTCGTTGGGGGTAACACTAAGTGCTTATACTCCACTGAGCAAAACTAGAACTTTTGTCACTATTAACTGTTTGCTTGTGTGCCTGCCTGCCCGTCTGTCGGTCTGTGTCCGTCTCTCTCTGTCCACTGGAATACAAAAAGATTTAAAACTTCCGGGAGAATCATGATGAAAATAACTTATGTCCCTACTGATACAAGTGAGCAATAAGGAAAATTTGGTTAGCGTAAAACAAAGTAAATAGACAAAAGTCGAACTTGAATAATTATAAACATACAAAATGTTTCTGCTTGAGCCAAGGTAATACCATATGTAAGATGTGTTCCATAGTGTCTTATAGATCTGACCTAGAACAACCTGCAGGAACACCTAAGCCCAACGGGTGTATGCACTTTACTTCCGCCTTTCAAATGTGTCCTTTTTTCTACCGCCTCTCCTTCCCATAATCTCGTCTAATTCTCCAGCTCAATCTTTCATTTCTCTTCGTCCAGTGCTTATTTATAGTCGTGCTTTTTACCGTTCACGGAGAGGGAGGGAAATGTCTTTGGTCGTGTTTTTCACTGCACTTGTCTGACGTTCTGTATACCTGAGCGTCTGTGAGGGCTGAATGATATACCATCTCTTCTATGTCCATTTCGCTTTCATCCACACTTCTCCATATCACCCATGCTTTTTCCCGCCCACAGCTGTGTCCGTGTCGGTGTCAGTGTGGACCCTGGTGGCCATCTCCCTGGAGCGGTACTACGCCATCTGTCAGCCGCTCCGGTCGCGCGGCTGGCAGACCCTCTCTCACGCCTACAAGATCATCTCCCTTGTGTGGGTCCTTTCACTCGTCTTCATGGCTCCTATCGCAGCACTTTCTCAGCTGCTCCCAGTTGGGAATACCAGTAGGTTTTTTTCTTCTTCTTGACTGAATGTTTTGTTGCCTGTTTATTTTTTACCTGAGTTCAAAGATACCAGGTAAAGTAAATGAGAGCATGGCGAGCTTATCGTTTACCTGTTTTTGATAACTTTGAAATTACCCACCCCTGCACTCAGCCATTAATACTACAGGATCTGTTTTTGCAGAGTATACCGCCGTGCCAGTTCCCCACCATAAACCCAGTTCAGGTTAATTCTATCGATTTTCTTTGTTTTTCACGCCCATTTCTTCGTTCTCTTGCATTTCACTCTTAGAGGCAATCTTAAAATAACTCTCGAGGTACTCAAACCACTAGTCCCACGACACCCTTTTTCACATGGAGTACTTTACCGTCCCAGCCCCACCTCCCACCACATTTCTAGCCTATACTACCCAACTCCTTTGCCCACCACGCCCATTTCTTTTCTTCCCTCCATTTTTTATAGTTTCAGCAAGCAACGCTGTTTTATGTGGTCGACGAACGTGCTCTTGGGGGTAGGTTCTATTAGTTTTCGTTTTTTACTTTTATTATTATTATTTGCTTATCTCATTATGTTTCATTTTATTTTATTTTTATCTGCGAAGTGTGGGCACAGATACTTTATTTTTTTAATATCGACTGTGCGTATACAGAAAATTACAAAACAAGGGATGGCACCCCAAATGATGCTGGTAATTGATGGAATCATTCTTTTACGATGTTTTGAAGCACATTTGCAAATAAGGTGTGCTTGTGATGTGGAACTAATATTTTGAGGGCTCGATTTGTGCTAATAATTGGGTGCCCTTTTCACTGGCTATGGTGTTTGATAGTTTCCAAAATTATACGTCATTTCTTTCTTTGTTTAGGTAGGACCTATGAGGCATTTAAGGTGATGATGACGATGAAGATGCATGACCAGATCTCAGATTTCTTTCCCTCTCGATAATCCCAGTATGCTTTCAGCACTGTTCCTCCCTTCGATCATTTTACATTACCCTAAGTCCCTACAGTAAATCGTCCTTGATTATTCTCGTATTCCTGGAATAATTTCCCCCTCCCCTCTCTCTCTCTCTCTCTCTCTCTCTCTCGTATAATTTCAGTAATATTCCCCACTGACACTTTTAGCCCCCCATCATCCAGATCACTCTCTTCCTCGACCAGTCTCGTATGCTTACAAGTACATAAATACGCCCTTCTCTCTCTCTCTCTCTCTCTCGTATAATCAGTAATATTCCCCACTGACACTTTTAGTCCCTCATCATCCAGATCACTCTCTTCCTCGACCAGTCTCGTATGCTTACGAGTACATAAATACGCCCTTCTCAGTTTCTTTTTCCTACCCTTCCATCACACAGATGTCTCTCCCTCGACCACTCTTAAATTCTTTCGTCAATTCCATTTATTCCCTGATTCCTCGTCTCTCATTCCCCTCTGCCTCCATCATCGTTATTATATACTTTTTCTTTTTTTTTACATCTCCCTTTCCCTTTCGATGTTTTGATCAGAGACCTCCATCTCTTAAATCTCTTATCCATCTTCCACACCTTTTCCCGCCAATACCTCCCGTCCTTCCCACCCCAGTTCCCTTTTCTTAGTCCTCTATATCTCTAGTCACTCTTCTTTCTTCAGAGTGGGGAGGCCAGAGGTGAATAGGTTAATATATCTAGCTCGCCACTGGAAGGACCCGAGGTGAATACTCGACCCAGCCAGACTGGTGAACTAATTTTGTTTCCTCGTTGTCTCTGTTCACTGAAAAATACAACTGGCGACCTGAATGTAAAACTACTACTGCGGGGTGAATTTTGGGGGAAGATTTAGACTTGCCATAATGACCGTCTCACAGCCGATAGGTATAGATCTAATTCCTCTTCTTCTTCTTCTTCTTCCACAGGCCGCCACAAATGCCGCGAGATGTGGCCGAGTCTGCACCTGGAGCGCGGGTTCAGCATGTTCCTGTGTGGCGCCCTCCTGCTGGTGCCGCTGGTCATTCTGGTGTTCGCCTACTCCTCCATCACCGTCACCCTCTGGCACGGCATGCGGCTCGAGAGGGAGACCGGACAAGGTAGCCGACCCTGTACGTCCAAACTTGACACCGCTGTTGGATCGTGTGCATGACCGCTGCTGTGCCTGGCTGATGGGGTGAAGGGAGGGGATGGCTGCGAGTGCCACTGAGGGAGGGGGCTTAGTGCATGAAGGTTAGTGCATGATGCAATGGTTAGAGGATGATGCGAGGATGACTGGATACAGAAGGTGAGGCTTTGCTAGTGCATGGCTCTGGGAAAACGACATGTGAAACTAAGGTATGGTTTAGTGTATAATGGTTAGTGCACGATGCTGTGGTTCGAGAATTATGCTAGGATAACTGTATGCTGAAGGTGAGATTTTGTTAATGCACGATTCTGGGGTTATTGCATGTGACGGTGAGGGGATGATTTTAGTGTATGGGGGTAAATGCATGCCTATGGGGTTAGGGATTGATGCCAAGATAAATGTAAGCTGGAGGTGAGACTTCGTTAGCGCATTGCTTTGGAATAGCGAGATGTTAAACTGAAGAATGAGTTTAATGCAGGAGAGTTTCCGCTTGTGCATGTTGCTAGGGTTAAGAAATAATGCTAAGATAGCTTACCTGATGGCGAAGTTTTGTTATTGCATGAATCTAGTAAAATAGCGTGGAAAACTGAGAAAGTGAGTTATATCATAAGGGTTTGAGTTAGTGCATGGGAATAACTTTGGGAATTCTTGCTTGTATTACTATGTGTTGATGGTAAGGTTTTGTTTCTCAGTAATTCTGGGATAACCGCATGCGAAACTAAGTTGATGGGAACAGACTAGGCAGCCCGTTTCCTAAGTGAGCGTCCACATGCGTGCTCAAACAAGTGTTGGCAACATGCAAGCAACACAGTAACGAACACGCTGCAAACACGTTGGGAACAGCAGCGTCCAGATCATGTTTGCAACATCATGATGAAGTCTCAGCTGCCTCGTATGGACACACTTTTCCCATCAACTCTGCTGCCAGTATTCGAAGCTGCACTGAAACATGTTTGCATACATTTGTCCAAATACTGATGCAAACATGTTCTCGAACATGTTGCCAGCTGTGCTGTCAGCATATGATCGAGTACACGTGTGGACGCATCCTAATGCCGACAGTATCTCCTCCGGCCACACACCTTCATATGTCGGCGCTTCGGTGAGTAATACCCACCGTCTATATTTGTTATATGTTAATGCTGTTAAATTCAGGACTGGTGTTACGATACTGCCTGCAGCGTTTGTGCCATGTATGTGGCCTTTCGGAACATCAGTACAGGCTGCTTTAATGAAAATCAAATCCACAAACAGTCCCCTGACCCAGCCTGGGATTGATCTCATTATTCGTACTTGCTGACCGTAGTCCACTGTTTTGTCCACACTGAGATAAACGTATGTGGAACTGAAGAACTGGGTTAGTGTCATGAAGAGAGGGTAACTGCATTTTGATGACTTCGCCTCAACCGCATGCGACACTGGAGGGTTAAGTTAGCGCATGAGGGCTAGGTTACTGCTTCATACTTTGATAGAAGCATGTTGACTGACGAATGAGGCTAGTGCATGATCTTAGTGTAATCGTCGGTCAAACTGGAGTACAACTTTGACTTCTAGGTAGCCGTTCGTAGTAATAATGAAGGTTGGTGCATGATGGTGGGTTGTTCTTTCCAGTACGAGGACCTCCTTTATATTCAACTTAGATTTCTCATACCGAAGGGATTAAAAACGGTCTCCATTAAGTAGTTCAGCCGATGATGCATTCCTGTTACATTTTTGCCATTGCCAGATGGTTATATGTAGCTTAGGATTGATCTCTGGAAATGAAGGAGCTGACTTCCTGTGCATATGAAAGACTGGCTTTGTGTATGAGGTGGGGTTACCTACTTACATCATGGTGAATCGTTGACAGCATTCATAAATATGGATGGTTGGTTAGGGGCACGGCCGCGGCTCGGAACTGGCGGATCAGAGAGGAATGGGGAAGGAAGTGTACAAGGACAGACCTTGGGTAGGGTAACCACACTTGTATAGTCTGTTTTAAGTTCTTCAGTACCATGAATTCATGAATTATATTCTCGCTTTCTAATTATTAGATTTAGCACTGTTCGAACTGAAAGGATTAGATCTAGCCTTCTTTAACCTCCTCACTAAAGGGTTTTCTCCTAACCTAAATACGATCATCTAGGAGCGGTAAGATTATAAGGGTATTAGTAATTTACGTCATTGGAATGAAGGCTGTTATGTATCCTGGCTATTATGCCTCACACCTCTTGCGCTGAACTGCTAATAAAATTACAGGAAAGGCGATGGTGCACGTATTCATTATTTCGGTTACATTTCTGGTACTTTGCCTATTGTGTCACTGTCAACCTCCCACCACCTTCAAGAGTAACTTTATAATCTTTCGCCGCGAGAAAAATGAAGTACTGAATATACACTGTGATTTTGGTAGAAATGCAATATAAATTATAGACACTCCTACGTCTGTAGCCCTTCAACTTTCATCTAGTCACTGTTCAGTTTTCAAGCTGGGGCGTGGATCAGTTTCAAGAAGGTAAAGTGAATGTACTGTGGCATCTTCATTATATGTTGCATCACTGATTTATCTGTATCACTGAAACTAGATGACATTTGTTTTTTAACGTAACAGAGAAAGAATCAAAAGGCTGGAAGTCTGCAAAAGAGCTTTTCTTTCCAGGAAAAACTGAACATACGACAGCCATATTCAAGATCCTTTCATCTCGAGATACCTGGAAACATTTTATATAAAGATTAGGGGTCAGACGAAAAGTAACATACAGACTGAGGTAGACAGTTCCATAACTAACCAATTGAATGAATGAAGTGGTATGAATATCAGCTATCTCTTGTGTTAGAGAGCTGAACAGAAAAGGGGTCACAGTGCGTTGCTTGTCGGGTGTTACGCTCTGTAAAGGAAGATGGATGTAAGCAGGCGGTTCGTAACTGCTGCCATAGCCATTATAAAATCCAGAAGTTTTAATCTTGGATTTTGTATATATATCAGTTACTTGTGACTCAAAGGTGTCTGAAAAGGTAGTCGGTGCATGATAACCGCAAGTGGTTTTACCGGCGTCTGCTGGTGGGGTAGTTGCATGAACTGGAAGGGTTGGGTAGTGATTTATGTCGTTAGGAGTACTTTTCAGAAGAGTGTTGGACTACGAGAAAGATATTATTTCAAGATGAAGGACTGTCATGAATGTGGAGCTAGGAAGAATTATAAAAATAAAACCAAGATTAGCAGGAAAATGCATTAAAATATGGGAGACTGGCTACGAGGTGGGGGCTATGATGGAGAACTGCATGCGAAGTGATGGATCAAATAAAGGTGAGAGTTGCATTAAGAGTGTAAAATAAGGATAATTGCATGCTAAGATAATGAGCTAGATGTTGATTTTAATTAGGTGAATGTCAGATAAACGCATTCTGACAATAGGGTAAAAAAGTGTATTTGTTAGCATAACCACAAGAAGGACAGAAAAGTTGTCTTTTATGGTTAATGCAAGGGTGCCGAGTAAGTGGATAATTTGGCTTGCTTCGAGTGCAAAGAAAAATGGATAACGATGTTGCACCTAGACTGCAGAAATGATATAGATAGGAAAACAATGCTGTATTGACGTATTTAATACCAAAGAATCCATAATACTTGATATATTTTGCTTGCTTAGTGCGTTACGAACACCAAATATAGATATATAGATAAGTGAATTTGATTAACTACCTGATGGTAATAAATTGTCATGAATGATTAAAGGATGCTTGCTTACAAACGAGTACATGTGATAATGCAGTTATTCTCATTAACCAAGAATTATGTCCGTCTGTGCATGATGATTTATAGGTTAATCAAGATGCAGCAATATCATTAAAAGGAGCAATTATGATGATCACTTTCGCAGCTTATTACCTATATTCAATGTTGTGAGATGCTTTACGTAGAGTGTCTGGGCATGGGTGCAACTGCAATACGAGGTAGGGTAATGTCGGCTGCTGCGTTCTGTGCATTTGTGTAAGGAGGATAAATGTTGAATAGGTTGGTTTTATCACTTTCACTTACTATGTCATTTGGTACCTTTGGAGACCTTCCGACTTATTAATGACCTTTACTGTATTATTATTACCCAACTGTTTTCTGCAAGAGCATAGCCTTAACTCCTCAGTCCGAAGCTGTGTTTTTCTGATTTATTTTTGCTACTACCAGGCGACTGTACTTAGTTAAAGGAGATCTCTTGTAGTGAAGGGGTAAATTACGGCTGTATCTAGCTCCTTCAGTTCTCATAGTCTCTGTTAGCTTAATAAAATCTACTGGTAGAAGTGGTGGTATATATATATATATATATATATATATATATATATATATATATATATATATATATATATATATATATATATATATATATATATATATATGTCTTCGGTGTGAGGGAGTAAAGGTATCCTGTCCTCTCCTTTATCGCCCATTAATTGACCTCACCCATTTCACTACGATACTGTTTTTCAAATTAGCTTATACTTGCCACCTCCACACGATTTATTTGAATTTATGACTGTCTCTTGTATTTAGGGGGCAAATGCAAGTTACATTTATCTTCAAGATACTGGAAAAGTCTCACTAAGAAGAACAAAACGTCTGGTGGTGAAATGGTTAAAATAACAACACGTAAACGTACAAAAGGCCACTGCATCATTAGCCACTTTTAGCCGTAGAGTGCTGCCTTATCCATCCATCATCCTACTCTTTTCTCCCCATCAAAACGTAGGAACCTGGGGCTAGGATATTCATCCAATACCACCGCCCCCCTCTTTTTCATCAGAAGCGTAGCGACCCCGGGCTAGGCTTCTCAGATCCAATATTTAAGGTGAGGGTGATCAACCACACTCGCCTCAGGGTGGAACTGTGTCAATAAACTTCAGACATCCCTCAGATGCAAAGTCTTACTGATCTCATCCAGTTGGAACGCCTTAACCCACTAGACCACCAGACGTCGCTTAACTACTTTGTTACTTGGTTACTATTCGACGCAGTACATGGTTTCCTGGGTCACAGGAAACCATTTCTTTTAGTCAGTGTAGAGTTATCTGAAGTCAGCATCACATCAAGTGAGAGAATGGTGAGCGCCCCTATGTAGAAACTATAACCATTTTCTATACCATTAACATCTATCTGGATATGAAATTAGCTTAAACAAAATATACCTCTAGACATCATCAATAATGCCGCATTTTCTTAAGTCGGTATAGCATGACTGAATTTGCCTCTGCCCACCTGTGGTGGAGGGGGCATTAAGTGATTGGTCTGTTCGTGCGTGCGTGCATGCGTGCGTGGGTTCTTGCGTCCATAACACCCTTCTGGGCGCGAAGTCTCCTGAACCATCGACAGATTTCCACCAAACTTTTGTCAGCGATTAGGCGAGAGTCTCATCAAGTAGTAGCATTTTCTCACATATGAGAGACCCGACCCGGCCCGGCCGTAAAGCTTTTGAAAAGCTTGTATCTCAGCAACCACAGGGCAGATCAATGCGTAGTTTGCACCATATGATAGCCCAATTCTTTCAGATATATTTTTGACAGGTTTCATCACACCCTGGCAGTGCACGTGGCACGTGACACGCGCCAAGTGCTGCATGTCGAAAATCTTCAAAAGAGGGCCACAGGCCAGACAGGTTGTCGTAAAGGCATGAAACTTGGTAGGTAGATAGCCATCAATATGCGTTCGTTCGTTCGTTTAAAGTTTCCCTGCACATATAGTGCAGGCCGGGCCATACATTAGCCCGGTCAGTGGTGTATGGACTGATTAAAAAAACAGTAAGTGGGGAGGACAATATGCTCTAGGCATCCTCGGGGTGTAAGGAGACATTTCTGTGCTTTCGTACCTCACTAACAAAGGCGTTTTACTGGTGCAGTTTGAGACGAGGAACTGACTAGGTCAGCTAGGTCAAGATCATTTGGGGGTCGGTTTAGTTATCCTGTGGGCACGATATCTCCTGAACGCCTCCACCGATTTCGACCAAACATTTCTCAGCAATACAGAGTGAAGGGACGATGAACTGATTAGTTCAGTTCAGCAAGGTCAAGGGATCAAAAGTCAGGGTTATATGGGTGTGGGCGCAATATCTCCTGAACCCCTCGACGGATTTCGACCAAACTTTTATCAGTGATACGAGACTGAGGGGTGATGAACTGATTAGGTCAGCAAGGTCAATGGGTCAAAGGTCAAGGTCATATGGGTGTGGGCGCAATATCTGAACCCCTCTATGGATTTTGACCAAACTTTTGTCAGCGACACAGTATGAAGAGATGATGAACTGATTAGGTCAGCAGGGTCAAGAAATCAAAGGTCAGGGGCATATGGGATCGACTTAGTTTACTTTTGGTCACATATCAACTTACAGAAAGCCCCGTCATGAAGGTTGTATGGGGAATCCGTGTGCAAGCACTGGCAGAGGCATACCAAGCGACTCATTGCGTCGACAGCTCGGGACCCCGAGTTCTCGGCGTTTCATTTATGGACGTTACCGGTGCCTACACAATATACCTTAGAAGACTATATGTTGTGTTAGAAAATACCATTATCCTAAAGGGAAAAAAAAACATCATAAAGTAAAGAGAATAATGAAAGAATTAATTAGACAGTAAAGCCCGTGCGCTCACACAGACACAGACACAGACACACAGACACACACACACACACACACACACACACACACACAGCACTGGAGTGGAGTAAAAATTGCCTATTTCACCTGTCTGATGGTAATCCTACCAAGAGTGGAAAAAAAAAAACAGTAAAGAGTCAATGGAGTACCAGTACTCAAATCGTATAGACTAAACTACCTGTACTGTACCACGATATTGAGTCTGGGAGTGAAAAGTGAGGTGAGCTGGAGGTACTTTGATCTCTCTCTCTCTCTCTCTCTCTCTCTCTCTCTCACTGAAAGAATTAGTAAACTGTCCCACACACGCACAGAACCAAGCACCCGTTATTACGAGCGAGTGAGCGCAGAAAGCGAAGCCCGCAAGCGTAGCGAGATGTTTACGTTCAGCTGAGAAATGAGCGGCCCGACACAACCCGCCTCAGCCCGACACGACACGGCCCGACGTGACATAAAGATGAGATTCTTTCAGCAGGTAGTAGATATATTCAATAAAAAAAAACTTGTTTTTATATATATATTTACTCATGAGACCAAAGAAACCCCTCGGAATCCCAGCTTTCCAAGGGAATGAACCGAGGGCTTGAATTGACATGCTCCACTATGAAATCGAATTTTAAAAGATTTCCTGTTGTACCACTATGTTTTGTTGCAAGAATTCTTACAACAGAATATCGAGTATTTCGTTCATAATTTTACATGAACGTTCTTCCTGTTTAGAGGGTGAAATCAGCACCGTGCGCATTCGTGCTTGTGTGTGTGTGTGTGTGTGTGTGTGTGTGTGTGTGTGTGTGTGTGTGTGTGTGTGTGTGTGTGTGTGTGAGAGAGAGAGAGAGAGAGAGAGAGAGAGTAAATATTTTAGCTCAAGTATTCTTTTGTTGTTGTTCAACTACCTCACCACAAATACTGAAAGTTTACACCAAGATGAAATTATGATGATAGGCGTGTGTACAAACGCTTGCTCGCTCGTCACGCGTTCACAAAGTGCACTTTACTGGTAGTCTTATTTCACTTTTCCACTTTTTTCTTTTCTTTTCGGTAATGCTAATGACACTGAAAACAGACGAACTATTAGTGAGCTGGTATTGCAGAGAATAAGCATAATTAGTGATAAAAGAGATACAATTCCTTATCATTAAAATTCTTGCAGGTTCCTGTGCCTCACTGTCAGCTGACTGTAACTGTTTGGTGGTCACCGTAATAAAATTATAGATTTGTCTCGAACATTACGGTGAAGTGGTGACATTATGAGCTCCCACACTCCAGTGACAGACGCTCAGCTGAATAAAACCGTCTGACGTTTGGTGTAACAGGATGCAAGGAGTGTTCCGACCATGTGAGGGCTAATATTTCTATCATAAAAAAAAAAAAAAGGTGAAGATGAAAAGATTGTCACTACTACATACTGCCACAGAGTACCAGGTCTTGCTTTTTGTTACCTGCTGAGCTCTCTTTTGCTCTGTGCTAGTTTTAAAATTTTATGATTTTTTTCGATAACTGAGAGTTAAATTCTCGTTCGTCCACGCCCTTGGAAAAAGAGTTAGGGATACCTGGGATCGGATATGTTTTTTAATCCTTCATACAAAACAGATTGGAAGAGTCAAAGGGATCACGTCCACACACATGGAAATACACACGTACACACACACGTTAAAAAAACAAACTTTTCTATTATTTTATTCTCTCTCTCTCTCTCTCTCTCTCTCTCTCTCTCTCTCTCTCTATCTATCTATCTATCTGTTTATCTATCTATCTATCTCTCTTCCTCTCTCCCTCTCTGTGTGCCCATCACGCCCACCAGCCGCACCAGAAGTCAGGCAGACTATAATTGGTAGCCCGTCCTGATATTCCGTATTCCTGGCTGGCAGAACATTGGGTGTAGATACGACACTAGGTTTACAAAGGACTGGCAGCTGAATTGTGGTTTGTTAGCAGAGAGAGAGAGGGAGGGAGAGAGAGAGAGGGAGCAGAGTGTAGATCAGCTGATAGAAAGGGATTTAGGATTATTGCAGTGGTAAATTCTGGTACTCATAATAATGGTAGAGTTGAAACTGGATGGTGAAGATATTACTAGCAATAATGTGAAAATGGCAAATGAAATAAAATACCGTATGTTGGGGCTAACCAGGTAAATCACAGTGTCTCAATAATCCAGACACAATACAATAGGCTCTTGTGGTGGTGGACTAAGCTTGTCATTTTGATTCACCTGATGCAGCAGTACGGAGGCAGGGTGTACCATGCACTATAAAGTGTGTCTGGATGGCATTCAAGACAGATCATTTATTACGGCATTCAAGACAGATCAATTAATCGTTGCCTACCAACGGCTGAAAACAGGTTTTTCGTACTTTTCACGTTTTGAGCTGTAAAAGCATTACTAATGGGCATAGAAAGCTCTGACTTCTTTATGCGTAATCTTGAGGCCATTCCCTGTCGGAAGTGTGTCATCCATTTTCCCCCTTTCTCCTATAGTGTTCGAGTGGCAACCCTGCGAAGATTGGCCTCAGCATCCCTAGCAACCCGTATCGGTTTTCAAAAATGCCCCCCAAGTTCCCCAGCGGCTTGATGGAAATGAATGAAAGTTTGCATGTTTATAGACACTGACTAGTGCTACAACTTTCTATTGTACACAATGTGCTACATTGGCCAGGTCAGGAGTCAAAGGTCACCAAATGCGAAAACGGTGAATATAGCTAAAATCACGACTGCACGTGAAATGCTAAGGCTCCGATGATTATTAAGCCAGGGCCATTATTCTGAGATGGAATGTTGCACTGAAATACTTCCAGATAGAAATGACTTTTAGTGTCAAAACTCACTTCCGGTCGCTGGCAGCACCACCTATAACTTGTACCTCGGGTGGGCCAAAGCTTGGTTAGCTTAGAGCTGGCCATCGTCGCCTACCGGCTTGTTTAAACTTTTATAAATCGTTTAGACGAGTATGTAAATCGTTATCCACAAGAAAATAAGCTTCAGTGACATAATACAAGCATCGTACTAATTATTTTTGCCACCAAGTCATCTAGCTACAAGATGGGCACAACATCATTACCGGTAATGTTTAATAATACTTTCCCCTTTCAGGTCAGGTCAGGTCACTGTATAATAGACAGTGTATTCCATTTACCATATTCAATGAAATTTGCATGTTTTTTTTTTTTTTTTTTTTTTTTCCCAGAATATTATGGTAGTCCACACTTTTTTTCTACCTACTTTGACCAAGAGTTCAGCAAGTCGGGAGTGCTTTTCTTTCTTTGCTGTCCTTTACTTTAATCAAACTCTCTTCTGTAACAGACATCCTCACAAGAACCAGTGGTCTATTTATATTTATTTTCCTATGTATACCTTTGCCCCAGCGAGCATTATGACAACTATAATATACAGACACTATAACTAGGGCTTCATCATGTTCTTAAAATCTGTTGTAAAGGCGGAACACTTGGTCTATTCCGGCCACAGTACATCCTTCAGAAGGTGTAAAGGGCGATAGGGGTGGCATCAATAGTCAGTGTGGATCGAGGTTGATAAATTACATGTTTCCTACGGCATACAGCGTGGAGGACCCTCGGCAACTGGAGGCATGCTCATATTTTCCACGTCTCCTCCAGCAGGGGAGACAAATATGCTGATGGAGAGACGAAGATGTTTGTTTGCAATGCTGCTTCACCAACAAGACTGGAGGGCTTCGAGAGCATTATGACCACTGGTGACAGAGACAAAACCTTGGATGAGCGTCTGAGACCTTTAAAGAAAACTGGGGAGTTTGGGAAATAACTAGAGACCTGATTCTTTCTGATGCATACTGCCCCTCCACTGCAGCTCGTCTAATTTTGTCAATGTCTCTGGTGCCCAAATACCGTTAGCCAGCCACTAGGGGCACAGCTCTCCAACCTAATCTGATTTGGAATTTCCGACTAGGCTAGATTCTCTCCTTCCCCTCTCCTGTAGCCTGGTTTTGTATTTTGCATGGTTTCTTTTACCCCATTCTGTCCTTCCACGGACTACTGCTACTACTACTACTGCTACTAAATGCTGATATGATAGTAAAATAGTAGCAGTAGCAATAAAAATAAAAGTACTAATAATCTCCTCACCCCGCCCTTGGGTGGGAAAGGAGGTCCGGATAATAATAATAATAATAATAATAATAATAATATTATTATTATTATTATTATTATTATTATTATTATTATTAATGACTGATGATGGTGATGATACGGTGATAAGAAAAAAACACATAATACTAATTATAATCATAACTGTTCTGGTGGGCGAAGCGAACGACAGCATTATACTTCAGCCGAAATATGGTATATAAAATTCTTGCCTCATATAGCTTCTATAGTTTTCCCACTTGAGAAGCATCGAAACTGTTTTCTTCTCGGCTGTTGAACCAGTCTTCGCATTTCAATAATTGTCAGATAAATTTCTTTCCGTGGTAACAGATCTTTAACTCCAATGAGCCAAATATAGTCGAAAAGCCCCCCAAACTTTACAGGCAGGCAAGAATAGAGCACCAAGACTTTTTACTTTTCTTCACATATTAGGCCAAAGTTTTGGCGGTCCTCAAGCAGGGAAATTTTGTAAATCATATAGGAGACGAAATTTACACATCAAATTTTGGCTGAAGTGTGTGTATAATGTGTGTCTATATATATACCCTGTATATATATATATATATATATATATATATATATATATATATATATATATATATATATATATATATATATATTTATATATATATATATATATATATATATATATATATATATATATATATAAAGAATGAGGTGTGCTCATATAAATCTTGAACAGCATACAAATACAGCTGACAGCTCGACGATATTAAATATCACAGAGGTCCTCACCACCACAAATGAATGTGACAGCTTCAGTAACTCTATCAGACAGCTCAGAGAAAGAAATGAATACCCATATAATTTTTCTCTCTTCAACATCCAGCCATGCGTGTTGTTAATCACTCCCGTGTATGATGACAACACGGCTACACTCCCTTTTCACAAGTCTTTACAAGTCTCCAACATAAAATGGACAGGAACATTCTCAACTAAACTAATTCCGGCTGTTACTGGGTAACAGATTGGATCTTATCTTCCAACATCACTCCAAATAATGTAAAGATTTACGCAGCAGGCTTGGGATTACAACGTGGT
Organism: Coenobita brevimanus; assembly: GCF_032717465.1. Taxonomy (NCBI): domain Eukaryota; kingdom Metazoa; phylum Arthropoda; class Malacostraca; order Decapoda; family Coenobitidae; genus Coenobita; species Coenobita brevimanus. Next base: position 24,710,136 of record NC_137004.1, read on the forward strand.
GTAAAACTCTGGTTAATTTAAATGGAGAACTAAACTTTTTAACTTTAGTAATTTATCAAGGGCAGGAAAATGCTTGCATGACCACAGCACCTTCACCCGCTCCCACTAGCTCCACGAAGTTCCCCAGGCCTCAGAAACAGAAGATAAAGGAACACTTCACGTAAATTATCCTCGATGATGGAAAAGAATATTTTGAATAGTTTAAGAATATTTTTCTTTGAAAACAAAAGAAAACTCAAGTTCTTTGATACTTACCTTTAGTAATATGTGTTTAGGATATTCTTTTTTATTTTTTCTATCCTCGGAACCTTGGTGGCTCAGTGGTGGCGTTTTTTTTCCCCGAATAACTCAAATTTACAGTTACTGACCTACGTTCTTTGGCTTTAAAATACTTCGCTGTGAGAGCTCTGGCATAATCTGGATGAAATCCTGAGAAGGTTGTAGCATATAACAGAAAAGACGTCATAACAATGGAGGAGTAAATGCGAGAGCGTACCTAACTCCTTCAGTACGGTAGGTGTTTCTTGAACTGAATTCAGCTATCCGGTGGTAAAAGGAAAAAAAATAAATTGACACCACAGTCTAAATGCTGTCATCTGGCAGTGGTAAAGAGGTAAAAAAAAAAAAAAAAAATATCACTCTTCGGCATTGGTTAATGCTAGTCGGTACAGTGCCGTAGCCCCAAGTATGAGGTTTATAACACATGACACTGTCTTTGCAGGTTCACATTAAACCGTTTCACTATCAAGATCGTCGTTTTGTTTTATTTTTGCTTCTTTCTGGCAATTCTGATTAGTTACTGGAAGACTTTTTTTTTTTTTTATCTGGTTAGGTATAGCTGCGATTAATCTTGGTAGAGAACTTTCTTAAGCTGACGAAAATCATCTGGAGAGAGTAAGAATCCACACAACGGAACCCAAGAATAGACATGGTTAAAATAAGACGAGCATGTACAAAGCCTGGAGAGTTTAGCATACGTCCACTTTTCTGTGTGTTCCCTCATCAGCTCACTGCTTCTTTGCCTTTCACCCCGTCTCCCTTCCCCCCTCCCTCACACACACACACACACACACACACACACACACACACACACACACACACACACACACACACACCATACCTGTCAGCTCGCCAGCACATTGCCACCCATCCACGACGTAACGACATAACGATCCCTGAAATTTACCGTCTCCTTCAGTTACCGCCACGTTCACCAAACTATCGTGCCTCTCCCGCACCCCCAAACAGCCTCTTAAGTCTCATCCAAATGGCAGACGACAGAGGTCCAGAGCACCTTTCCTTGCGATGGAGCATTAGTTTACATTATTCTTGCTATTTGCAGGCGATTTTATTCAATATAAGGGGCTAATGACGGCTGTGCCAATCTTTTTCTTTATCGTTCATCTTTTCTCACTTGGAGTCGATGTGTTTGACCAATCTTCGCCATACGGCTCGGTCCTGCGGTTTTGACTGGTTTTTACGGTCGGATTCACCTTCTTGACGCCAACCCTCCCCATTTATCCAGGCTTGGGCCCGACACCAAGTTGGGCTGTCTTGTCTCCTTAGCTTCTGGGGGAAGTGCTTTCGGTCTGACTGCCGCTAATAGCCCCTCTAATATGGCCCAACTTAGTTGACGCAGCTACCAAGTCTGCTCACCACTATAAGGCAGCACTTCAGAAGCAGGCTCTCTATCCCAGAAGAGACATCACCACCCTTTCCGTCTGCGGCTGCTACTTCATAGGGTCTCAGGAAGGTGGAGGATGAGGTGGCCTAGCGGACTCCTATTTACCCTCCCCGTCCTCACCCTCGAAAGACTACCACCATTTCTGACTGGCGCTGTGGCACTAGAGGGTCTCAGGAGAGGTGGGAGGGAATGAGGTGCCCTTATCATACTTCTCCTTGCCCTCCTCGTTTTGGCCGGTTTTATGGCCGGATGCCATTACAGACGCCAACCCTCCCCATTTATCCGGGCTTGGGACCGGCACTGAGTTGAGCTGGCTTGGTCCCCAATAACTGGGATATATATTTCAAAGATATGTCATTCAAACCAGAAACAACCGCTAACGATGGGTAATACAATTCTCATTGACGGCTGTACGTACAGTAGCTCCCTCTATTCAGAGTCTCCTAAAATGAGTAAAATCGCTCGCTGGTATCAAGAACATAACAAAAAAAAGCTGCAACTCTTCACAAACGACGAATTCTCCCTGCCCCCTAGATAGTTTATCCAACTTAGCGATCACTCGTACCGTATCGTTTACAAAGGCCCGAACATGCATGTATGCGACACCTTGGTCACTAATGGCGGCTCTCCACGCTGCTCGATCTCGTGCAGCCTCCCTATTTAGTCCCTTGTCCCTGAGATCACACTCAATGATCTCTTGTCGTGAGAAAATTAATTGTCTCCTGCAATCTCTTCAGTACGATGGCTTCTTTCTGTGTTGATGTTGCTACCACCAAACGATTTTATTTAGCCTAGGACAAACTTCTCGTTGTGAAGAGGTTTGAAGGTATCTCCTGTAATCCTGTCCATACGATTACTTCTTATTATAGCTTGTTCCTGTTACTGCCAAGCAATTTCATCCAACCTAGACAGGATCTCTCTCGTAGTGAAAAGGGTATTCGTATAGTGATAAGATTGTATACAGTAGCATTGTCATCTTTTGGCCAGTCATGTGAGATGTTTAAAAACTCTCTCTCTCTCTCTCTCTCTCTCTCTCTCTCTCTCTCTCTCTCTCTCTCCCTCACACACACACACACACACACACGAGTAAACAAACACCCAAATTTTTTGAGTATGTTACATATTTATTCAAAATTACCACATCGTTACTCACTCTGTTATCACGCTTCCTTGCACTTCATCGCCGCTTTAATGGCCTCATCCTCATCAATCTTGCTCTCGCTTCCCCATTTCCCATCCCTTGTAAGTTCTCTCTTCTTTCTTCCATTTATCTTTACTTACGTCCATTCATTCATTCTCATGTCATATTTCATCGTCCTCTCCTTCTCCACCCATCAATCTTCACTCTTTCCTTTACGGCATCTTTGTTATCAGTCTCCTTCTATTTGTCAACTTCCATCCTATTGAGATTTAATTATTTATTCTTTACAAATTTCCCTTCCTTTTTATACACCACTTTCATTCACCCCTTTTTTATTCACCTTACTCTTCCTTCCTTTGTTACCCTCCTAATAAGAAGCTTAATTTTGCCCTTCACTGTGCATTTTTTTACTCTAATGAAGAAGCGGGGTGCATGAAGGAATGCGTGGATGGAGGAGAAAGTGCAGAAGGAACTGAAGAGAAGGGAAGAATGTGGGACAGGAAGCTAAAGGAAGGAGGGAAGAGAGGAAAAGAAAAGAAACTGGGAGAAGAAAGAAGACGCAGTGCAATGAGAAATGGCGAACGACTGACCAAAGAGAGGGAAGAGAATGGAGGAGGGATGAGAAAAAGAGGAAAAATGAAGGAGGGAGGAAAGGGTGAGAGATTGAGAAGGGGAAGGGCGTGGGATAAAAATGGGGAGAGTGAAGGAAAAGAAAGGTAAGTAATGGAGAGAGAGAGAGAGAGATGCCATAGGAAAGATAAGAAAGAATCTTACGACTCGTCTCTCACGTCAACTTCTGTCCATCAAGAGAAATGGTGTGTGTGTGTGTGTGTGTGTGTGTGTGTGTGTGTGTGTGTGTGTGTGTGTGTGTGTGTGTGTGTGTGTGTGTGTGTGTGTGTGTGTGTGTGTGTGTGTGTGTGTGTGTGTGTGTGTGTGTGTGTGTGTGTGTGTGTGTGAATGGTTCTTTCTTGTGTAAAGATAGTGAATGCCTGTCCCTATGTATGTGTACAATAATCAGTTTTTATGTGACTGTCTATAACTGAATTTTGAGTAAGTGAAAATAGTACACACACACACACACACACACACACACACACACACACACACACACACACACACACACACACACACACACACACTGAATTTTGAGTAAGTGAAGATAGTACACACACACACACACACACACACACACAAAGGGCATTGTGATCTTACACAAACATACGTATAAAAGAAACATAAATAAACATACATATGAAAGAACGTATGCAAACGTCGATACACACGCTAGCATCAGCAGTCTTCTTACCACATGATACATAATCTAGCCCAGGAAACTAACTCAGGTAAGTACAACAGGGATGAACTTCGCATGTGGTAAGGCATCCTTACTTAAGAGAAATGCTAAAGTGTTTCGAAGAAGAATTGAAAATACAATATATATATATATATATATATATATATATATATATATATATATATATATATATATATATATATATATTTATTTATTTATTTATTAATTTGTTTGTACTATCAGGTTCATTACATTTACCTCTTGTTAACGTTTATTCTTTTCTGGTTTTGTCTGTGTTTGTTGGAATGATGCCCTATTTCGCTCTGAGGACTTTCGATCGTTATTGAAAAATAATTAAAGCTTCCTCTACGATAACATATCTTCTTGTATTTTAATCTTGTTACCAAAAGACGATTTAACAAAATTTAAGGAATTTTTCGACTGGAGGGGTTATATACAGCCTGTAATACACCTTTCAAGCGAAAGGTTTCTTATGTAAAATCGTCAGTTGATAACAAAAAATTAATGTTGTAATATATCGTCGTAGTGAAGACATTAAGATGAGGATGAAAGGCAATCATTATGAAGCAGGAAAAATTAGGAAAGAAGCAAAGGTGAAATGTCGGATGAAATGTATAAAAATAAAATGAAGCAATTACCTGCTAAAATGGAAAGAACTAATGGGCATTATTAGTATAAAACATGGACAAAATATACTTCACTCATTAAAAGGGGAACAACTGCCTACAAATTAGAGATTTTAAGCATCGCTTGATAATGTCGGCCAAAGAATGCAAATTCAGGTAGAGGAAAATTAATTGCCGTCATCACAGCCATCATCATTAGTCCCCACCCTCTCTCCGGCCACCCACAGACGGGAGAACAGGTTAATGAATGACCCATGGATATTACACGTCATCATCATCATCATCATCATCATTATCATCAATATCATTACCATTGTCTCTACTTTCTCCATCATCAATGTATCATCATCATCACCATCACTACCGTCAACGTTACCAGTACAACGGTTTTCATCACCGCCACCATTACCACATCATCATCATCAACATCGTCAACATATCATCATCACCATTATCATCAATCATTAATCGTCATCATTAGTCATCATCATCATCATCAGTCATCATGATCATCATCATCGTCATCATCAACCATCATTATCATTATCATCATCATCATCATCATCATCAGTTACCGCCACTACCACCACCATTTATCATTTTCAACATGCTCATCACTACAACCATCATCACAACTGTGGATTATGTTTCGTGGTCATCTTCACAGTCTCCCTTCCACACTGTTGCATATTTTCTTATCTCGCACTCTCCTCATATCGTTTTCATGACCTTCAGAACACCAGCCATATTCGTTGCATACAATGTAAAAAAAAAAGGGAACGTTCTGTTATTCTTCCATTTCCTTTGTGCTCCTTTACATTTTCCCTCACACTCCCAGACACACACACACACACACACACACACACACACACACAATCTCTCTCTCTCTCTCGCATGATTTGTGTCCTCTTCTTTCTTCTCTTTCTCCATCCCTCTCCTCTCTCCCTTTCTCTCACATTCACCCTGTGTTCTTATACCCAGTCTCTCTTCCAATCTTTCTCACGCTGTCTCCCTCACATTCTCCTCTCTCCTCCACCACCCCTTCTCTCATTCTCTCACATTCACCATAGTGCTCTCCTATCCAGTCTCTCTCCCAGGCTTCCTCACACAGCACATCATGCATTCTCTCAGTCTCCATCACATTCACCTCCATGCTGTCTTACCCAACCTTCCTCACGGATTCTAATCCATATAACGGACTCAGTTAGATCGTTCCTGAAACTAAGTTGTTTTAGTGACTGCATAATTATTTTATTCAGTCTTTCTTCATATGCAAGGTTGAATATTTTCTGCATAACTTTTGTAATTTTTCTCTGCATGTTTTTTAAAGGAATTTATATCCACGCTAGAGTAAGAAGCCAAAATTGCACTCTATCATCTAAGTGTGGCCTAACTAAAGAAAGGACTAGCTTCAGTAATACTATTGCTGGACTGTTACATCTGTTGTTTAAGTAATACGTTGCACTTTATTTTCCTTACTTTGTACACTGATAGACCTGTGCTTAATCGATGTCCTCCCACCCACTCACTCGCTTTACCTCCACCTCACTTGCCTCTCTCTCTTCCACTCACCCATACTCTGTGGCAGTGCTTCTCGCCCCCGACAGTCTTCTCTTTCTCTCCCTCCCACACACTCGCACACAGCCTTATTCTGATTTCGCCCTCATATTGCTTTTCTCAGTCTTTTATTTTTCCTTTCTACTCTCTCTCACAATCGTAGTTTGCTCCCCCCTCCCTACTTATTCTCTTCCATTCATTCATTCTTACACTCCTCTCCGTCTCCTCTCTCTTTCTGACATTCGCTTTCATTCTCTCTCTGTTTTCCTCGCCGTCTCAACTCTCTTCTCTCTCTTCGTCTCACTTACTCTCACATTCTCCCTCACTCTCCATTTGCTCTTCCTCTCCCACCCTTCCACACCCTCCCTCCCTGCCTATCTGACTCTCTCACAATCCCTCCGCCTAACTCACCCTCTCTCTTACTCACCCCTTTTCTTTCACTCAGTCTCACACTCACACCCACTGTCCCTCTCCCCGTCTACCTGACTCCTTCACTCTCCCTTCACACAGTATCTCACTGTCCCTAACATACCTCATCTACCTTACCCACTCTCTCACATTCCTTTCACCTCAATCACTCACTTCTTCCTCACTCACTCACTGACACTTCCTCATCTCACTCACTCTGTTATCACCATTCCCTGTTTCCCATGACTCAATAACTCACACTACCTCTGCCTCCCCCACTCATCCCCAATCACTCCTGCTCTCCGTCTTACTCACTGTCCCACACATCCCCTGCCTTGCTCACTCTCTCACTCTCACTCTCTCACCCACAGTAATCTCCCTGACTGACCTCAACGGACTAGCGATGGTTCAACAGAGTCTCCGCCGCAACAGAAAGAGGCACGTCTCCAAGATCTCCATCAGGTGGGTAACGAGGGGGTAACGACAGGTAACACGGGGCACGAGGGGGTAAATGGTGATAGTAAGAGTAACGAGGGTAAAGAGGGGTAATAAAGGAACAGGGATAGAGAGGGGTATTGAGGGACAATAAAGGGGTAATGAGGGGCAATAAGGGGTAATAAAGAGGTAAGAGGGTAGTGAGGGTAATGAAGGAGTAATGAGGGATAATGAGGGGTATTCGAAGGGTATACGATGGAGTAATTTAGAAGCAGTAAGGGGAATGCATGGGGAAATAAGAAGGGTAACGAAGGGTAACTGGTATTAGCTCAGTAATGTGACGGGTATTGAAGGCGTAATGAGGAGTAATGGAGTTTTGAAGTGGTAATGAAAGCCAGTGAAATGTAATGCGATGACAAGGGTAATAAAGAAGTATTGAGGGAGTGGTGATGTGCAGTAAGTGGTAGGCAGAGGTAACGAGAGAGCAGCGGTATTAACAAAGGTAACAAGTGAGTAACAGTAAAAATGAGGGGGTAATGATGGTAGCAAAAGGATAACGGTAATACGAAGGTACTGTGTGGTAAAGATGGGATTAGGAAGGGTAACGAGGCGTAACCATGGGAAAATGAGTGGTAACGATGGGGTAGTGTAGGGTAACGATGGGTCAGTGAGAGGTAACGGGGCAGGGGATGATAGTAGAGGCTAATACTGTAAATTCGTCCGGGGTATAGTCAGAGTAAAAATAGGTATTTTGTTCCTCGCGGTTCAAGGAATAAGAGTTCGTAACCAGTCTAAGGTCGTGTCCACATCAAATCCTTGCTGGCGCGGCCGGGAGTTATGTATCGCTGTGACCCATTTAGATGGTCTCACTGGAGGTAAGCGGGTGCGGGCGAAAACTTTTATAGGTAACGGTGATGCAGAACTCCCGTCCACACCATCAGGCACCTGGTGGTGTTAAACAATGGAAAACCTCCACCAGCCTCTTTGGCATTCGAGCCTGCGCGAAGCACATGGCCGTCAACCCAACTGGCACATCATACAACTAGACCACCAGAAGCCTAATCATAATGGTGACAGGAGCATGATGTGATGCATCTGTGACCGTAAAATGACTGTATTTGCGACGATATCTTTGCAAGAGTACATTATATAGTACAAAGTAAAGATAAATCAACATTTGTAAAAGAGTAACCTTCGTGGCGAAAGTATAACAATGATATGACTTTTAACTGAGCTTAATTAAAAAAAGACGCTAATGAACACAGATTTAGTAAAAACGTATTCAGTGAAAATTGTAAAGAGTTACTCTAAAACTGCAGAAAAAAATGAACAACCCTAATATGCGAATCAAATTAATATGCCTACCAGAATAAAAAATTCAGCACAGATAAAAACCAGTTGCGGATTCAGGATTTTTTCGGTGTCGGACAGGAGACTTTTATCGTCCTAGGAAATTATAGATATAAAATTCAGAATAATTAACGAGGTTCATTTCATTACGCTAACTTGGCAGAAAAAATGCTGCAGGAGATAATAATTTAAGAGACATTCTACATAATGTCGGTATTTGTGATGTGGATGTTAATGGGATTTTGAGATGGGGTAGTTGCAAGTGTCTTTTATCCTGCTAATTGATTTTTTTAATGTCATTGTTTGTCTTTGTCACACTGTATCTTTGAAGTCTCACTCACTTTTGTGTTTATTGTCTCTGATTTCTCTTTAGTTTGTTCATTTTCTCCCACATTCACCCTCTTATTAACTCCTTTCTGATCTCTTCCCCCTCCTCCACTCTCTTATTCTCCCCCTTCTCGTTTTGCTTAATTCATTCTCTCTTCTCCTCCTCCCTTCACTGTACATTAGGTCTGCCTACTCATACTTTACTTAATTTTGTCTCCCTCTCCCTCTCACATTTACTTCTTTTCCTCGTGCTTAATATTTATCCTTGAAGATCCTCGTTTTACTTCACTTATTTCCTCTACCTTCCATTCCATGTCCCTCACATATGTTTTCCTATTCCATGCCTTACTTATCTTTTTCTTATCTCATGTTTTCATTCATTTTATCCTCTTCTCCCAACCTGTCACTCTCATTTCTGCTTTTTCCAACTTGTGCTGTTTACCATCTACAATTTTCCCTCTCCCTCTCCCGTGCTTGTCTCCTTTTTATCATCTCTACTCTTAATTCCTCTTATGCTCTACAAGACTCTAGCACATAATTTCCTACTGTGTGCCATACCCATTATTTTTTCTCTTATGACATTATTTGCTTTGCTTTCCTCTCCTCCTCACCATTAATTCTTATTTGTATAAATCTTTCTCAGTTTTCTTATCATCTAGATCCTTCCCTATCCTTCTCTTCCTCTGTCTCTCTTCAGATCTCCATTCCTGATCCCGTTCAGGTTCTACAGAATTCCATCACAGGCAAAACAGTTAATCTCCTACTTTATGTAATATTTAGCTTTTTCTCGTTACGTTATTTGGTCTATATTCCTCTCCTCCTTACTCTTTACTCTTATTTGTCCTTCTCTTCCACAGGCTTCTTATCTGTATCCTTTCCTCACCTTACTGTTTACTTTTATTTATATTATTCTTCCTCAAGCTTCTTACCACCTACATCCTTCCCTTCCCCTTTCTCCTGCACTCTCCCTGTTCTCACCTCCATTCTACATCCCTCTCAGGTTCCGCAAGATCCCCGCTCAGTCAAGGGTCTGCGAACACTGCGGACGTTCGGAGATGCTGGCCCCAGACTCCCCATCCATTCCACACACCCATGCTGCCCACACGCCCACGGTCTCCCACACCTGCATACGCGACGGGGGCTGCGAGGACCATAAGTGGCAGGTAGATTCGGGGCGGGGGAACGAGGAAAGAGACCCGAATTACTCCCCTACGTTTCGAAACAGCAACAGTAAGAGTTCGAACTTCAAACGACTCCGGAGCACCCACCTGGAGAAGAGCATAGAGGCCAAGAAGCACGTGATCCGGATGCTCTTCGTCGTGGTGCTCGAGTTCTTTCTGTGCTGGACTCCCATTTTCGTGGTCAATATCCTGTGTCTCTATGTCCCAGAGCAGGTGTACAGGGCGTTGGGATCAGTGGGTATATCTTTCCTGCATCTCCTATCCTACGCCTCCTCCTGCTGCAACCCCATCACCTACTGCTTCATGAATAAGAAGTTCCTGCAGGGGTTCAGGCACGCGTTCGGCTGCAGGAAAGAGGCGGACAGGTTGGCGAGGCAGAACGGGACGGCGGCAAGCTTTAGGAGTCAGAGTAACAATATTTTCAAGGTGGCGATGGAAGTGAAGAGGGATGCTAGAGAGACGACGGTGTGATAGTAGAGAGAGAGAGAGAGAGAGAGAGAGAGAGAGACAGACAGACAGACAGACAGACAGACAGAGACAGAGACAGAGATGGGAATTATGACGTCAGAGTGAGCAATTGAGTATGTAATACACAATAAGAAGGGACGTGTGAAAAGAGATTACGGAAGATATAATTTACAGAAAATGATGAGCGATACAGAAATTAGGCGAGAAAGGCTTAGACAGACAGGGACGGAGGAGAGCTGACGACCAGGTACAGGATGGAGAAAAAAGAAGACGGGGTGGTGCAACAAAATACGGTTCTTTGAACGCAGGAGCGATAGTCTTTAAGTCCTTACAAAGAAATGATGTGCTTTTTGTTTCACTCTTGGTAATTCCAGATTATTTAACCAACTGAGGAAAGGTCTCACACTGAGCGTATTAACGTAGGCCTTATCTAACCAGTGCTGTTCGAAAATTTTCTTCTAAGGTGAATATAATGGTCTGAAGGATGCACAAATAAAATGTCATCGTAATGAATTATTTAAAAAGCGATAAGAAGAAAAGGAAACTGAAAGAGATAGTGACAAGGTAAGTTATAGCTAAAACAGAATGTAGTGGAAGAAAGGCAATTAAGATGAAAAAGTGAACGAAATAGGTGGACAGGTGAATGAGTGGAAAAACAAATCAGTAAGAAAAGACTGAGTAAGTTTTTGTAATGGAGAAAATGTGTCGAGGTGAGCCAGGAGGAATATACAGAAGAAAGAAAAATGTCAACGGGAAGGGAAGGGAGAGGTTAAGAAATTTTGTCAGGTACAAATGGTAACAGTAACACAAAGAGAGATACGAGTATATGTAAAAGGGCAAGGAAATGAAGCATCTGTGTGAAGAAATGAGAGAGAGAGAGAGAGAGAGAGAGAGAGAGACTGGATGAAGGGGAGCTGGTGAAAAGACGAAAGAAGGAAATGCCGAGGAAATGAGAATGGAAAGAGGAGAGGGGAGGAGATAAGTGGACCAAACAAGTAATAGCACAACATTAATATCAAAACTGGGAAGGGTGCAGTGAGGGATCGTGAGCTACCTCCAGCAAGAAGAATCAAAGAAGCTGTGTAAATGAAAGAAAAACAAGATAATCAAAACAATCCTGCCTGTTGTTATGGAAAAGGGAAGTTGAAGAGCAAGCAAGAAATTAGCCTCCTAGTGATGTCGGAAGAAAACCTTACTCAATAATTATTGTCAAACAATAAAAACGAGAAGTCCATGTGCAGCAGGAGGCTATACTTGATTTTAATGATCATGTGTACTGTACTTTAGCAGAAAAACAAAGAAATGAAAAGCCCACTTGCTTAAAAAGTAATGAACATGGTATATCCGTTGGTGTTGTGATACAGAAATTGAAAAGAGACCAGACACGTAAGGCGCAATAAAGAACGCTAAGCTCTGAGAATGGACAGGTGCTCGTTCGATTAACTGCGCCAGAAATACAAACTCGTATTATTGCAGACTTCCCATTGTTGTTGAATATATCTTTTGGCTTCGATCTTTAACTCCTGTGTCGTGTATTTGTGGTTTTCTTATACGCGAACAGACCGAATAAATCCCATAAACCGAACGAGATGGTGTATAATTATCCACCAAAAAAAAAAAAAGGATAAAGCAAATGTCTATGGTACTGCCAATTTCAGTAAAAGGAATGCGCTGTGTAAAATACTCGTTATACAAATACTCCAATATACGGTACATTTTTATGCTCTACCATCGCTCTCACTTTTTGGTTTGAGAGTGATTCAACTTTAATGCACTTCATCTATTATTCATGCTGTTGGCGGACGCAATTCTGCATCCCCCCAAAAAATGTAGAGCGAAGCACTTAGCCTATTGGTATACTGGGGTAATATTTGTATAACTTAATCTAGGGGAATTTAAAGAGAGAGAGAGTTACATAGAGTTACATAGATACACAGACCACATAGATCTTACGGTCCCTACGAGGTGGTCCGGCCTTAATCCTAATATAGTGCATAGGAGCAGGAGAAAAGGATAGCACAGCAGAAGGCTCTCTCCCCCACCCTCCAGACCCTCCGGCATTTGCCGTACAGGAAACAAGAGAGGAAGTAATACCTTGCAGGAATGAAAAACCTGAAGGAATTTTATAGGATCGGCAGAAAGTAGAATAATATGGAAAAGGAAAATTTGGGCATACAGCCACATACTTACTCTATGCATGCAATTTTTTTTTTTTTTTTTTTATAATCAAAAGATGAATAGAATGTTTATCTATTATTTATATTCTATAATATTGTCTGTGTCTAATAGACACATGAATGCAGACGCGAATATGCCATAGTTGCTCCATCCTAACTAAACGATACCAATTGCGTCGAGATACATGTCCAGTCTCTTTTTAAATATATTTATGGTACCACTTTCAATCACATTCCCAGGGAGTTTATTCCATTCGCTTACAACAGAGTAAGTGAAGAAGTTTTTGGTTGTATCAAGATTAGCCCTCCTTGCTTGCAACTTCATACCATTTCCTCGAGTTACAGTCTCGGCAATTACTGTGAATAGCTTGTTTGAATCAGTATTACTGAAGCCTTTTAGCATCTTAAAACATTCAATCAGTTGTCCCCTGAGTCTCCGTTTTCTAAGAGAGAATAGGTTTAATTTCTTGAGTCTCTCGAGGTATGGTTTATTCCTCAGGGACGGGATTAACTTGGTAGCCCTACGCTGGACCGCTTCCAGTATTTCTATATCTTTAATTAGGTGAGGCGCCCAAAACTGCACTGCAAACTCTAAGTGTGGCCTGACTATGCTTTTGTATAGGGGGATTACAATATCTTTGCTTTTATATGTAAAATGTCTTTTGATGAAGCCTAGGGTCCTGTTGGCTTTATTGGCGGCAGAGATACATTGATTCGAACATTTCAGATCGTCTGAAATTAGTACGCCTAGATCCTTAACTAGTGAGGACTTGCTAATGATTTGGCCCTTCATTTCGTAATCATACCTTTTGTTTTTCTTCCCACATTGCAGTACCTGACATTTGCTTACACTGAAGGGCATTTGCCATTTTTCTGAGAGAGAGAGAGAGAGAATTTCATACAGTTAGAAGGAAATTCACTGCTATGGCAGGTTTTGTGAGATTTTTATTTTAAAGGTATTCGTTTGCGCTTAATCATATTTCGATAATAAAAGACGCATCGTGTTTTAACTTCCAATTAATTTTTAAAAATATATATCAAAATTTTGTTATGATTTGTCTATGCCATAATCTTCGAAAATATTTTAGAAAAGTCTGAATTTTCTACAGTTTACTTGAAGATAGAGAAACGCCTAAAGCAACAAGGTTGTTTTTGCGGGTGGTTTCCTGGTGGGTAAATGGCTGGGTGGCCAACCTGAATATCGGTCATTTCTAGATGAGAAATTTAAAATCTGAGGTTGTATGAAAAGTGGAGGAAAACACAGAGCATAATTCAGTTCCTGATTCAGTGCTAAAAAACTGAAGAAAATGATATATATACAGTACAAATCGTGATACGATGTTGTGCGATTTTTTTTTAACTTCCATGTGTGTAAAAAACATGACCTGTGAATGGTCCTGATAATATTTGATGTTTACAGTTCTGAAGAGTATATATGTGCTGGTGGATATGTAACTGCATGGTGATTGTATGTACAATAGAATCAATCGTCGGGAATTACTGGAGGCTGGTGGGACAGCTTGTATGAAGAAGTCGTTACTTAATGATACCTCGTTACTGCAACTGGATGTACGTCCTGGTGAAGACAAGCTGAGGAGAGACGAAATTGCGTAAAACTGGTGCAGGAGAGAGACAGATTTTGCAATAAGACAGCATTCAAGGTGGAAGGTGACCATACCCAGGTTAAAAGCCGGACAAGGCAAGGTGAGATCTTTGGCAGAGGCAACAGTTACAAGTACAATGGAAAAAAAAAAAAAAAAACAGGAGCAACAACAAACCAAGTTATATAAGAAGCTACAAGCACAGCACGAACAACAGAATCACCAGTTACAGGTAGTAAAAGTGCAAGAACAGCGGAAAACTGAAGGAACAAATACAAAAGCTGTTGGAAGAGATAAACTATGTATCAGATTTATTGTGGCTGGAGTAAAGTGTGTTGAGTGAGATACACATTACTGTAAACTAGTAGATGTAGAAGAGGTAAAATCTACGACAACGCATGGAATGAGAACTTTACGAATCCACAGAAGGAGTAAAAACAAATGGCAAGCTGACATAGAAATATAATGGTTTGATGTTTAGAGTCCAACAGGCAAACAGTGAGTACAGAAAGTCATTGATGGAATTGGCTTTGCTGACCATTATTTCACGATACAGTGCTAGTACATGGCTAGTGAGCCCAATAATTCTGATGTACATGGGGCAGCTTAAGTTGTAAAAGCCTCTAAGTCCTATGATCATCTATCGATGTGTTCAGGCCTTGGTACGTGAGGTCCTAATATCATCGATCATACACAAGCTACCAAAAACTGGCACGAGGTATCCCCGCTTCTTTGATGATGTATATGGTGCCTAACCAATGGAAAATACAATATTTGGTGGTGTCTGGCCTGACTGGTCCCCCTAGATGCGGTGGGGGAGGGTCCCCCCTCGGTTATCTCTCCACCTCCTCTACCCGACTGGGTCCCGTCCTGAGTGTTGCCCTACCACCCAAACCACCCCCCATAACTCCTCTAGGCCGTATGAGTGTGCGTACCATGCATATTCCCTCCCTCCAGAGCACCCTTACACTACCTCCACTTCCCTATTCCCCCTTTGTTCTCAGTAACTTGGCGTTTTTCAAGCCACCCTCCACAACATAAACATTTTATCTTTTCTTACTTTCATGCTCATTTCTTCAACCTGTTTCACGCCTAGGCACATAATTCTTATTTATTTTAGTGATTTCTGTAAGGTTATTTGGCTAAAGTAAAGTATTTTCCAAAATTTTTCTCTTTTTGTTCTTATGCGAGGCGTGACTTCTTTTTTTATATTTGACAGTCAATACAGCCGTAACCATTAGACATATGAGAGTGAAATATACATTTTCAGGTGTGCAAATTCAAGCTCTTGAAATCTATAAGACAAAAATTTATCTTGGTAAAAGCTGAAAAATCGGTTGCAAAATGCAGCTGGGGGAATGACCAGAGTCAGAGAATGGCGGTCTTTAGGGGCGGAGTGTAAATTATGCTCAGAGTTTGAGGGGGGGGGGGGAAAGGAAGCAGTGAGTTGAAGTACAGCGTACAGTACCTCTGTTTAGACCACAAACCATTCCAAGCGGTGAACCGTAAAAAAAAAAAAAAAACTGAGTGAAGAAGAAACCATGAGAATCTGTTGGCAAGGCCTATTGGAGGCCTATCAAGCACTGCATGGATTATCATTTGAAAGAACAATCGGAATGTAAGGCAGTGAGAAGTGCAATTAGTCATGAGTTCAATTGGTGCGGTTACAGAACTTTGTAACCAACTGACAGGAGAAGAAAGATGCAATTACAGGCCACATGTTAAACTACCTGCATGCAGATACAGAAACAAGCACAAGCATCGAAGTGAAACTCTGCAACAATTCGCTCATGGCCTGGAAAGTAAAGTTCACAGAGAATATTCCAGCTTATCATCTGAGTTGCTTATGACCTCCAGTCTTTACAATGTAATGTGTACAGGCATCTCGAAAACTGCAGTATGTCCAGACATCTCGAAAACAACATTCTTTGATTTTGGCTTTTTTTTATTTATTATTCTCTGGAAAGAAACTTTTGCAATTTTCTTTCTATCGTCTTTTTTATTTTCTGTAACATGAGAAAAAGGATTGCAAGGTAACAGAAGTTCATCATCAAGCCTAAGACGGTTGGGAGTCGTCAAGTGGAATGATAACAAACAAATATTATTTTCTTTCAGGACAAGTCTACTACAAGAATGAGGATTACGTCCAGCCGGAAATTTTTTTCGAGAGAATGGTTAGTCATCAACGTTTTAGAATTCTGGGAAAGATCAAACACCTTAGTGGTACGCCCATCAGATGTTGCGTACACGATCAAGGGAGGGAAGACAACTCTGTCGAAGGGAAGGGGTAGGAGATTTTGAGTTTTTTATAATAATTCTAGGAAGATGTTAGGGTGGTTAGCTAGAGAGTCAGCCGGTTCTAATCATAATCTGTGATACGTAGTATCTATCTATATACCTAGGCTGCTTCCCCCAAGGAAAGGGAGGTAGCCGAGACAGGACGACTCACTCTCCATTTACTCATCCATTCAAACACATTCATTTGCATCTTAGCCCCAGAGGGGAGAACGGACAGATCCTCACCGCACCACACCGCACAAGGGTCAACTGGGCAATGCAATCAGTGACATCCGCAGCAGGGCCCGACAGCAGAACTGGTTTACCCCTGCCACATCATAACAGACCCATCCCCTTACCCGCACCTGACCTGACTAGCTGATCAGACGAAATGCGGGAGAATATCCCCTCAGGGCTGCGTCATCACTTATTCATTCACAATTTCTCTCCATTTATTTCTGTCACGCACAGCCACTCTTCCTTGCTCAACAGACATCCCTCTCGCATCCAGCGCTCTCTTCACACTGTCCATCCATCCTATTCGTGGTCTTCCTCTCAGCCTTACACCTCTCACATCAGATCTAGTTATCTTTTTCACCAATCGCTCATTATCCATTCTCTCCATATGTCCAAACCATTGCAACACCCTCTGCTCAACTCTACCAGCCATCTCCCGAACAACTCCAGTTCTCCTTCGCACTTCATCATTTCGCACCCGATCCATACGCGTCACTCCACACATACTCCTCAGACATCTCATCTCCATTACATTCAAACTTTTCCTCTCTGCTACACCCATATTCCATGTTTCAGCCCCATATAATGCAGTCGGTACCACAACACCCTCATACAGCCTTCTCTTTACATCCATTCTAAGCGAACGACATTTAAACACTTTTTTCATTCCTCCCAGCACCTTTCCTACTTCATTTATTCTAAACTTCACTTCTGCATCTATTCTTCCATCCACAGCAACATGTGACCCTAGATATTTAAAACAATCTACCTCCTCAAGCAACTCACCATTCAAAACTATATTCATCCCCCTACCATCTATCAACCTCGTACACTTCATCACTTTACTCTTATTCTCATTTACTTTCAATTTCCTCCTTTCACACACCCTTCCAAACTCCTCTACCAACTGTCTCAATCTCTCCTCTGAATCAGTCACCAGTGCAGTATCATCTGCAAACAGCAGCTGCTTCAGATTCCACTCTCCTCCATCAACATTTACCAGACTCAGACCACCTAAAAACTCTTGCATTCACCTCCCTTACAACACCATCCATGTAAATATTAAACAACCAAGGCGACATCACACATCCCTGTCGCAGCCCCACTCTCACGGGAAACCAATCACTCACAGCATTTCCCACTCTTACACACGCTCTACTATTTACATAAAAACTTTTCACCCCTTTTAGTAACCTACCATCAAGTCCATACAATCTTAAAACAGTCCACAAAGCCTCCCTATCAATTCTATCATACGCTTTCTCTAAATCCATAAATGCCCAAAACACATCCTTGCCTTTCGCTAAATACTTTTCACACACTTGTCTCACAGCAAACACCTGATCAACGCATCCCCTCCCTCTCCTAAAGCCACACTGCTCATCACTAATCACTCCCTCTGTACCCTCTCTAACTCTCATAATTAACACTCTACCATACACCTTACCTACAACACTCAACAGACTTATACCCCTAAAGCTAGTACATTCATACTTATCACCCTTGCCTTTATACAACGGGACCACACAAGCACTTGCCCAGTCAATTGGCACCATACCTTTCTCAAAGCACACATTCAACAATCTTACTAACCAGTCAACAATAGTCACTCCACCACCCTTCAGGCATTCCACAGCACACCCATCCATACCTGCAGCTTTCCCTGTTTTCATCTCCTTTACTGCCTTCTCCACTTCTTCCTTCGTGATCAAAGAATCATTCAACTCTCCCAACACATTTATTCCTTGCACCCTTCCATCCGCCACAATCTCAGCCACCCTTTCCTCCTCTACATTTAACAATCTTTCAAAATACTCTGCCCATCTCTTCCTTACTGCATCCATCTCAATTAACATCCTTCCATCCTCTGCTTTTACTCGTTCTTCCTTCCCAGACTCTCCCTTTCGCACCCTTTTCACCTCCTTCCAAAACATTTTCTTATTCTGCTGAAAATTCTCTGTCAGCCGCCTACCCCACCTCTCATCTGCTGCCACTTTAGCATCACGCACAGCCCTTCTTGCTCTATTCCTCTTCTCCTTATACCTTTCATGTGACATCTCATCCTTCCTCTGCAGCCACACTTCATATGCACGTCTCTTCTCTGCCACAGCCATACTTACTTCCTCGCACCACCATTCACTTCCTTTTCTTACACCACCACCCACACGTCTCACACCACACACCTCTTCTGCATGCCCCACCACAGCACTCTTAAACAACTGCCATTCCTCCTCCACGCTGCCATTTTCCCGATCTTTCACTGCGTTCCACTCATCTTTCAATTTCTCCTGATACTCTATCTTTTTCTCTCTTTTATCCAACTCACTCACTTTCAAAACCTCCCTGCCACACCTAACCCTCCTAGCTCTCATCCATCTCTTTCCTACTCTTAACTTTCCCTCCACCAGGTAGTGGTCAGACATACCTCCACCCTCCCCTCTCAGAACTCTCACATCCAACAATCTTCCTATTACATTCCTAGACACAACCACATAGTCCATCAAGGCTCTATCAACAACCCTTCCACCCTCCTGTCTCACCCATGTATACTTATAAATATCTTTCTTCTCAAACAGCGTATTCCCAATCACCATCTCTCGCTCAACACACATCGCTATCATTCGTTCCCCATTTTCATTTCTTCCAGGCACACCATGCATACCAACTACACCTTCAACTGCTACATTTCCCACTCTAGCATTCAGATCTCCCATCATTACCACATTCACATTCGCTTCAAAACTCTGCAGACACTCATCAACATCATTCCAGAAAGACTCCCTCTCTTGTTCATCCCTTTCACTACCAGGCCCATATGCACTCACAAACACCCACAACTCACGTTCAAATTTCGCTTTCACCCACATCAGTCTCGATGACACCTCCTTCCATTCAATCACACATTGCTGAACTTCCGGACTCACTAACAAGGCCACACCTTCTCTTGCCCTTCCTCTATCAACACCTGACAATCTTCCATTCACACTTCCAAACATAGATTCCCCTTCCCTTTCATCTTCGTTTCACTCAAAGCTAACACATCCAACTTTCTTCTCACAAACATTCTCCCAATCTCCTCCCTTTTAGCCTCAATCGTACTACATCCACGCACATTCATAGACCCAATCTTCAGGGTACGGGGATAACTCCATCCCCCATCCCTTTCTCTGGCCTGTCTCTTTTTAGGAACTACAAAACAGAGGAGGGGGTCCCTAGTCCCCTCACCCCGCCCCTTTTAGTTGCCTTTTACGACACGCAGGGAATACGGTGGCAGTATTCTTCCTAACACAACCTGGCCGCAGAGTAGTAGTACCACCCCATAGTGCGGCCAGGTTGTGTCCCCCCCGCCACGTAGTATGGGAAACAAAAAAGACAATGTAACATAATTCAACTGCTGTGGAATTGTTGAAAACAATGTGTTTTTTAATGCAAGGTAGAAGGAAAGAAAGGCTGGAAGTCCGCAAGATCATCCTCCCCCCCCAAAAAAAAAAATAATAATAATAATATAGTCAAAGAAAGCCAAATTCATGATCCATTAATTTCGAGATGCCTGGACACAATGCATTTAAAAAACTGGAGATCATAGGCAGAAGGAAATACAGAGGAAGACGGATCCAGACTGACTTGTTGTATGCAGTATATGACGGATTGGGAGTACCAGTTAACTCTTGCATTAGAGGGCTGGACAGCAAAGGGGTGAGAGTTTGCTGCCAGACGGGTGTCACGTGCCCACGGTAATGAAGGAGGAATGAATGCAAGCAGGAGTAGACTGTAGCACCAGTCGAGCAGGGCAGTACTCCCGAGGTGGATGGAAAGCTGATGACAGGGAGTGCTGGAGCTCCCGTTTCATCAGCCCTCAGGATTAGTTCCTGACCATCCCCCTTTGCTGAACTTTTTCAGTGTCTCAGTTACACAGAGAGTAGACCAGCATGCTCTCCAGTACAAATTTCTCTATCTATCTTCACCAAACTACAGGCACAGTACACACTACACTTCCTATTCAAAATTTACCAAAATGGCGTCAATTCACCCAGCCTCGGAGTCCCCAGTGGGGGGGACCATAAATGCCCCCGCCATCTGCCCCTCTCCCGGTGACGACTCGAGGTGCCTGGAACCACTGTCTGACTCTCTTCTTCTTCATTTCTGCAACATTCGCGGCCTTTCATCTAACTTTCGCTCTGTTGAGCACCACCTCTCCTCCTCTAAACCTCACCTTCTTTTTCTAACGGAGACTCAGCTGTCTGAGGCAACTGACAGCAAACCCTTTTCTGTATCCTCCTACTTTCTCTATACTCATTTCAAAGCCAAAGGTGGCTGTTGTGTATACATACGCAACGACTTATCTTGCTCTCGTGTTCCTGAACTTGATTCTTCTGAATTCTCCACTCTCTGGCTTCGGCTTTCCTGTCATTCTCTGACTAAATATATCTGTGCTGTTTACTTATCCCCTAATTCTACTGACTATCAAAAATTCTTCGACTATCTTACTTCTACGATGGAACACATTCTGTCCATTTCTCCTTTCTCTGAAATCTCCATTCTTGGAGATTTCAATGTTCACCACCACCTTTGGCTCTCCTCTCCTTTCACGGATCCACCTGGTGAACAAGCCTACATCTTTTCTATCCTTAATGACCCAGAGCAGCTTGTACAGCACCCTACCCGTATCCCTGACCGCCTTGGAGAGAGCTCCAACATACTTGACCTCTTCCTCACAACTAATCCTTCTGCTTACTCTGTTAATCTTTTCTCTCCGTTGGGCTCCTCCGATCACAACCTTATTACCTTAACCTGTCCTATCGCTCCAGTACGGCCTGCGGACCCTCCAGGGAAACGTCGTCTCTGGCATTTTGGAGCTGCGGACTGGGAGGCCCTCAGGCAGTACTTCTTTGATTTTCCCTGGAATGATTATTGTTTCCATGGCCGTGAGCCATATGAGTGTGCCTTGCACATTACGGAGGTTATTCTCTCGGGCATGGAAGCATACATTCCTTTCTCATATCCTTTGACTAACGCAAGAAAGCCTTGGTTTAATCACGCTTGTTCTAATGCTGTCCGCAACAAGGAGAAGGCCTACAAAAGGTACCGGAGCCAACCCACCCCTGAATCACATAATCTTTACGTTTCTGCCCGGAATCGTGCTAAGTCTGTTCTTCGCTCTACTAAAAATAATTTCATCCATTCTAAATGCTCTCAACTCTCCAACTCGAATTCTTCCCGCTCCTTCTGGCACCTTGCCAAAAATCTTTCTAACAACTTTACCTCATCATCCTTCCCTCCTCTTTCCTACTCTGATGGTTCTGTAGCTATTTCTTCTACTGATAAAGCAGATCTCTTCGCACAGACTTTCTCCTCCAATTCCACCTTAGACGATTCCGGTGCTGTTCCTCCATCACTTCCCCCCTCTGACTTCCTCATGGCTGACATTAAAATTTCTTCAGTTGATGTATTTTCTGCCAACATAGGCCTCAGTACTAACAAGGCATATGGGCCTGATGGGGTCCCTCCTGTTGTTCTCAAGAACTGTGCTTCTGTGCTTACACCCTGCCTAGGCAAACTATTTCGCCTTTGTCTGTCAACTTGTACCTTTCCTTCTTGCTGGAAGTTTGCTCTCATTCAGCCAGTCCCAAAGAAGGGTGACCACTCCCAACCCTCCAACTATCGTCCAATTGCTTTAACGTCCTGTATTTCAAAAGTTTTCGAGTCAATTCTTAATAAAAAAAATTTTAAGGCATCTTTCTTATCACAACCTTCTTTCCGATCGTCAGTATGGGTTCCGTCAGGGACGCTCCACTGGCGATCTTCTCACCTACCTTTCAGACTCCTGGTCATCCTCCTTTCGGGACTTTGGCGAAAGCTTTGCCATTGCACTTGACATCTCAAAGGCTTTCGATCGAGTCTGGCATAAATCTTTAATTTCCAAACTGCCCTCCTACGGTTTCTATCCTTCTATCTGTACCTTCATCGCTAGCTTCCTTTCTGGTCGTTCTATAGCTGCTGTCGTAGACGGCCATCGTTCTTCTCCTAGATCTATCAACAGTGGTGTTCCTCAGGGCTCTGTCCTATCACCAACTCTCTTCCTTTTATTCATCAATGATCTTCTAAGCTGTACATCTAACCCTATCCACTCATACGCTGATGACTCCACCCTTCACCTTTCCATTCGGTTCCCGCAACGCCCATCTCAACAGTTACTTCAAGAAACAAGGGATGAGGCTATGGCACACCTAATGTCTGACTTGGCTCATATCTCTGACTGGGGTAAAAATAATATGGTTGTCTTTAATGCTTCTAAGACTCAGTTCTTACACCTATCAACCCGACAAAATCTTCCACAGGTATACCCACTAATGTTTAATAATATTCAGATTAATCCTGCATCATCCTTGAACATGCTTGGGGTTTCATTTACTCGGGACTTATCTTGGAAAGATCATATTACATCTCTTGTAAAATCTGCTTCCAAGAGATTGGGTGTGCTAAGCCGACTCCGCTCTTTCTTTACCCCTGCACAATTGTTGACTCTATACAGGGGTTTTATCCGCCCCTGTGTGGAGTACAACTCTCATGTGTGGGGAGGCTCCCCACATACAGCTCTTCTCAATAGGGTGGAGTCAAAGGCTTTTCGTCTCATTAACTCTCCTCCTCTTACTGACTCCCTTCAACCTCTGTCTCTTCGCCGCACTGTTGCATCTTTATCTCTTTTCTATCGCTACTTTAATGGTTACTGCTCCTCTGAACTGTCTGCTTGCATTCCTCCACCTCTACGACGGGCGCGTAGCACCCGTCTGGCAGCAAACTCTCATCCCTTTTCTGTCCAACTCTCTAATGCAAGAGTTAACCGTTACTCCCAGTCTTTCATTCATGCAACAGGTCAGCTCTGGAACTGTCTTCCTCTGTCTGTATTTCCTCCTGCCTATGATCTCCAGTCTTTCAAACGCAGTGTGTCCAGGCATCTCAAAATGATCGGATCTTGAATTTGGCTCTCTATTGTATTTTGTTTTTCTCTTGGAGGGAACTGTTACTGCGGGCTCATGGCCTTTGGTTCCTTCTTCCTCGCATAAAAAAAAAAAAAAAAAAAAAGACAATTCAGAAGAGTAATGACCATTGAAGTAGCAGCAGACAAGAGTAATCCAAGACTGCAAACTTCCGCCAAGGCGGAGAGTGTGGTAGATCTAATGGAGATGTTACGAGTATCTTGTAATTTTTGTGCAGGCATTGTAAGCATTATTAATCGAGTTAGATGCAAAAATGTTGAAATTGCCACTGTCCCGCAATGGTGGAGAATCTTTTAAAAAATTCCAGGATCCGGATGATGATCCGGATTATCACCAGAATCTAATGGACTGTTCATTGGGCCATACCTTACCATTCCAAAAACTTTTCAGCAAAATCCGTTCATAACTTTTTGAGTAATTCCACCAACAGACAAACATGCAAGCAAACAATGCCGACATAAACATAGCCTCCTTGGCGGAGGTAATAAGAGGTAAAGATGCCATAT
>NC_137004.1:24736923-24771923 GCF_032717465.1 Coenobita brevimanus
ACCCATCCCCGGCAGTCATTTTAGTGCTGACGTATAAACACAACAGGCTATCTAGTCAAGGATGTCACATATCAAATTTGCAGTAAATCGGGTAAAAAATTGACGATTTTATGCCCATTTGAAATTTTCGGCCAGATCCACCTGAGACTGACCCCTCTTACAGCTAACTGGGGGGGAGGGGGTGACCCCCTGATGTATTGAGGCGTGTTGTAGGATGCAGATTTGAAAGATGTATCTTTAGGTTTTGGTTTCATGTCGATATTATGGCGAGAAAACGATTTGTACCTGTCCCCCTCACTTTTTTTTTTTTACATTTTTTGGTCCTACAGCCTGGGCATGGGCCCAATTTGGCCCAAAATTTATTCAGATCATCAGAAGGTTGTAACCCATCATCCCTGTAATTTTTGTCAAAATCGCACCGGTAGTTTTCGAGTAAAGTTGTTAACAGACAGACATACAGACCAACAAACAAACTAACAAATAAACCGAGTGAAAACAGTACCCTTCCCCGAGCCCCTCCCGGGCGGGGACGGGTAATTACTCTATGGTCAGTCACAAGGAAATGTCAAACTTCGTTCTGCGTGTGCCTGTCTGTGAATAAAACAACAAAAACAACTTTGATTTGAATTCAACGAAACTCGTTGGAAGGGTTAAGGGTCAGAAAGATAGATCAAAGGTCAAAGTCACATACCGAAATCGGCAGAAAGTTTTTATCTGGTTTAGAGTAAGTTGTGTTTTAGGATTCAGGGTTAAGGAAGAAGGGATGGATTTGCTTTTAAGCACTGTCTGCAAGTCAAGATCAAATGTCCTGTCCCATACCTCAACGCTGACCTGATCTAGACCAAAGTTTGTGAAAGGATTAAGGGTCAGCCAAAGACGAAATTGCTCGTTTTTTAGGAGCAATAGATCAATGGCGAAGGTCACAGGACAAGGCCGACTCAAGCAGTTTTTATTTGATTTGGAGCAAAGTTGATGCAAGTGTTAAGAGTCAGCCAAGAATGAATTGTTTCGATATATAGAACAATCGGTCAAAGGACAAAGTCAAAGGGCAAAGCTAAAAGGTCAGTCCTAGACCAACTATAGGGTGTGGGTGTTGCACTCTCTTAGTGCTGCTTCATGTACGTAAAAAGTGTATTATTCAGGAGTTAACATGTTCACCTGGGAATCTGAAGACAAATATTTATCGAAGAGTTTTTTTAAATGTTGATACTATATCACACTTTACCATACTGGAGGGCAGTTGTTTAGTATACTCGTAACTCTATACAAGAAGAGAGACTTATGGGGCTGGAAAAGTTAACCCACAATTTCACGACCTTTGCCTCCAGAATGACTGGACACTATTAACACTCTCAGGTTCCAATGCTCACTCTCAGTAGGTTTTAGCTGGAATGGAATACTAGAGCTTGATCAAGACAGGGTTAATATATTTTAGGGGAAATAATTTACTTACTTCACCATTAGGCATTTCTAGAACGTCAGATTACGATTTGCCCCCCAAATCGCACTCTCGTATGCAGATTCCCCTAACACCCCCTGCTCGTTCCCCCAATAAACCCCATCCCCAGCGGCCACAACACCATCCCAGATTCGACCTTCCCTCAAATGTCCATTAGTTCCCCTCCCACCTTCATGAAATTCAACGTCCTACTTTAGTTTCATCCACCTTGTCGAACAGCTCAGGCAGTGGGAGGAACCAGAGGAAGTCCAGGAGCCACAAGAAGTCAACCCTGGGAAAAGTATTGAGAAAATTCTTTCCCTCTCTCTCTCTCTCTCTCTCTCTCTCTCTCTCTCTCTCTCTCTCTCTCTCTCTCTCTCTCTCTCTCTCTCTTTTTCTCTCTCGATTATTTGTAGACCTATCCATCATCGAATCCAGTACTGGCCCATTACGAGCGTAGGGGCTTGGCGCTATTCTATTCAGTCCAGAGATCTAAGGCGACAGTGACCAGCTGCTTGCCCCTTTGCGGCATTCCGTAAGCAATAAATCACAACCATCCTTCAGAATTAGACCCTTGTGGACCACATCCAGTAAGGACACCTCAACTCAGTAGACCACAAGGAGTTTAAAAATGGTGCTGTGGTGTGCGTGTGTGTATATATATCTGTACCTACATATCTATCTATCTACCTATCTATCTATCCATCTATCAATCCACCTATCTATCTATCTAACTATATATATATATATATATATATATATATATATATATATATATATACCGTACACACACACACACACACTCATATATATATATATATATATATATATATATATATATATATATATATATATATATATATATATATATAAATCCATCCATCATCCAATCCTACATTGCCCTATGAGGAGCGTAGGAGCCCTGGGCTAGGCAGTTGGTCCCGACATTTAATATGAGAGTGACCAGCCTCACTCATCCCCGACTGGCATTACATGAGCAATCAACCCCAACCACCCCTTGGATATAAACCTTCACCGGCTCAATCAGATTGGAGCGCAATAATTACCCACTAAACCACCAGGCGCCAAAATTTGGTTATATGGTTACCACCCAACGTAGTAAATGGTTTCCTGGTGCATAGGAAACCATTTGGCTTGTCACTCAGTGTAGAGTCACCCACAGGCTGAAGGAAGTGGAAAGAATGAAGGAAAGAAAGACAGAAGAGGGAGTGTAAAGTCACCCGTAGGCAGAAGGACAAGGAAAGAATGAAGGAAAGACAGAAGAGAATGGAAGGAAACAAGGATGAAGAGGAAAAGGCAGACACCCGAGAGCAGCACTACATCGAGTGAGTGGATGGTGAGCGCCCCCATCTACTACAGGGTGTAGATATATATATATATATATATATATATATATATATATATATATATATATATATATATATATATATATATATATATATATAATAAATGAAGAAACGGAGGGAAAGGGAGAGTGCAAATTTGCTTCGCAGATTAACATTTATTCGTAGTTTGAGCAGACCATTCAGGTCTGGTTCATCTAGTAGAATTATTGATAAACTCCTACTTAGTGAACACCCCTCTCCCCCCAATACACACACACACACACACACACACACACACACACACACACACACACTTAACTCACCGGCCCCGTTAAGAGCAAAAAGACAAAGTTCTACAGTAACTCAGAGTAAAATAGAAGGAAAAGAGAGCCAGGTGCCCTAAGCAGCATACAAAGGAGGGCATTAGTGTGGGAGGAAGTGCGAATGAAAAGAGAGAATGGTTACGGGCAGGAAGAAAAAAAGACGATATTTATGGAAGATTTATTTTACGTCTAACTGCTATGATCAACACTTCTAATGGCCTGAAATGGATACTCTCTCTCTCTCTCTCTCTCTCTCTCTCTCTCTCTCTCTCTCTCTCTCTCTCTCTTTCCAGCTACCCCACCTAATCAACATTCTTTTAATACCACTCTCTTCTCTCCCATTCTTCCATTTTCTCCTTCTTTCCCTCCTCCTTTAGGTACCCTTCTCCCTCCTCTCCTCTTCTCTCTCTTTCCATGTTCCTTCTCCTCTCATATTCTCTTTATTGCCTCTTCCTCCCGTCTTTACACACACACACAGACACACACACACACACGCCTCTTCTCGCCTCCCCTCTCTCTCACCATCATTTTTTCCCCATTGCCCTGAATATCGACAAGTCGCCAAGGGGTTAACTTGCCTCGGCGGAATAGAGAATTGAGGTTACTTTAAATTTCTGTTACAGTCATTGAAAACTGCATTCCCTTTTAGAGTGTCCGTCTCTTCCTGAGCCTTGGAACACTGGAGCTGCTGAAGAACTCGAAACATTCAACTGAGGTTTTATGACGATATGTGGGAATCGCGGTGGCCTATCTAGCATAATCTGCCATCATGCCAGATTTTCCGGTCTCTCACAAAATCAAATTTCCAGATTCCTCATGAAAACAAACTTCCATGTCGGCGATCAGGTCACTTTCACAAAACTAACGGAAGTTCAAAGAAAGGTCGGAGCAAGGAAGTTATTTAACCATCTCAAGGCTTCTTATGGCCACATGCAGCTATGCACCTTGGTATCCCCGACACTGAAATATATAGTCATACACCAGTGGGACTTGACTGACAGCTATCATGATAATTACTTTGATGACGGTAGTGAGTAATGACGAAACAGCAGGATAATGGAAAAAAATGATGATAACTGTAATAAGTGATGCCTATAAATGAAAGTTTTTGGACTTGATCGACAAATAAATAATTGTACTGATTAGTTATGAATGAAGCATACGAGTAAATTTTGGTATTAACTTTATTTTCTGCAAACACCCCTTCTGCCGCTCCCTTTTTTCTTCCTTTTTTTCTGTTCTTTCCTTTTCCTGTTTTTCCCTTTTTCCTTCTCCATTTTCCCCTTTCCATAACTTTCAATCACTGGGTTGCTACATCCTTTCCTCTTCCGTATGTTTGTCCATCTCTCTCTCTCTCTCTCTCTCTCTCTCTCTCACACACACACACACACACACACACACACACACACACACACACATACAAGCACACGCACACACCACTTAATTCACTCCAACTCACTGATTTTGTTTATCCTCATTAGAGACAAACTTTTCTTCCATTTCCCCCCAAAGCGCCCGCCTAAGAATACACTTACCCTCATCAGTACGGCTAGGTCTATTTTATCATATTTTTCTTAATACTTTCAGCATAATGGCGGTTTTATTTTTCAGGTTTATTCCTGCTACTTCTTGGCAACCTTATTAAGTTTATGGGAGATTTTTCTAAACGAGGGGATTACGTATCGCTTTATTTTATTACTATCATACTAGCACTGAATAAAACTGCTGAATATAACAGTCTGATGGTAAAAGAATTAAAGCCACGCCATCATAATCATGGTGTTAATTCCAGACGACTGTAATCAAACACCTGGAGATCTCTGGCAGTGAAGGGGTTGAACTTAACTGTCATTGTCTTCAGTACGATGACATTTTTTTTATTTGAGCTCTTCAACAATGTTCTGATAATTTACTCCTGTTAAAAAGGAAATCTTGACCATCAATATCTCTTCGTAAGAGACATACCTTTTTTTGTGAGGAATTTTTTTTTGATATCAAGTGGAAATCTTTAAACTGGTATGATAAAAAAAAAAGGAGGTGTTACATCATATCGTGGTGCTTTCAAAGTCCTCGCACCCTCTTTGATCTCCTGTTTTATGTCAGTTGCTCGTATATTAGGCTATGAATTTTTCTCGCTCTGTTAGTTTTTGGCAGGGAAAACCTGTGTTTGGTATTGCACTGGAACCACCGCCCTTGATGAACAACGTGCCCACTGTGCATGCCAGCTGGATGATTGCATTCCTGTTGCCAACATTTTTTTTTTTTTTTTACGAATCGGGAGACCTTTTATTGTGACGGTTTCAAATAAGAAATTGCACTCACTCACCTAAACTTAACAATCATTCTCGTTCATTTATTCATTCACTCTCACTTTTTTAACCCACGTACACTTACGTATATAAGTTACTTTCACTCATGCACTCACTCACTTTCACCAACTAAATATCAGTTTTTTACTCATTTGTTTAAACCCTTCCACACCCACCCTCATCTACCTATACTATTCACTTATTTCGTCAGATACATCAGCTACTCACTCACGCATACTTATAAACTAATTTACAAGTTAGCTTTATCAACCGATGATATTCACTCACATTCATCCGTTCACTCATCATTACTCACCCATACAATACATCCTCACTCCTATACACCCATAGAAGTTCATGAATATTCACATAAGCGCACTTCTTTTTTTTTTTTTTTCAGCAGCTTCAACGATAAGATATCTATCCTTTCTCATTCACATTAATTCTACACCCTTCCGCCCTTATGCTTATTTTCATCCGTCCAGATTTCCTCATGTCCAGAAAGACAAGCCCCTTCACTAAGAGAGGCATTCCCTAAGCTAAATGTAACCGTCTTATGGATATATAATGAAAAAGGTGTTCCAGTGCTGCTTGAAGTGTTTATGGATATGCAAATAAGACCAACATCCCCCCATTCCATTCTTATAGTATGGTAGCCGACTGAGTGGTACCTATCCCACGGGTATTATGAGGCAAATACATATATATAGACCGCCTGCCAATGGGATGCTGCTAAAATTTCTGAAGACTTGAAAGGTAAGTGGGTGTGTGGTCCATTTCAATGAGCACAATATTAATACTTCTGTGCATTACAGTATATTTCCCTGATCTTGCTTCAGGATCTTACCCGCCCGTGTATCAGTTGAACATATATCAGGACCATGATGGTGATGATGATAATGATGATGAGATAGTACTGAAGTGGTTAATGATCATTCTTTCTGACCCCCTCACTTGCAAAGGTCATTCCTAAAGCAGGTGAGATTTTCTACTGGCAGCAAGAATGAAATACCAAATAACGTTACCATACTGAAGGAGGTAATGTCAAACACACAGACATGCTTACCCAAAGAAATTTATTCTCTCTTTGATGTTCACTTTACGCTACACACTCACACACTCAAATCGACTGAATTACACTTTTACATCCTCATGCAAATTTTATTCTCTCTCTCTCTCTCTCTCTCTCTCTCTCTCTCTCTCTCTCTCTCTCTCTCTCTCTATCTATCTATCACATTCAATGGCACGTTTACTTCATTCTTACATAGTTTAATCATCCTTACTAGCCACACTCCCCTCCTCCATACTAGCCTCTATGTCTTTTACTTATCACTCTCCCACACCCACATTCATGTTACCTCCATCCCTCCCTTCCTTCCTCCGTTATGAGCTTCTTTCTTATCAACCTCCTCCTCCTCCTCCTCTCTCTCTCTCTCTCTCTCTCTCTTTTGCATCATGCGCTTTCTTGACATCCGTTTTCTTCCACTCTCTGTTCCTTTCCATCCAACATTTTCTCCTTAATGCCCTAAACTATTTCTGGTTCCCGTTCTTCCCCTCTTTTCTCTCCTCCCTAGCTTCTTCCTCCAAATTCTCCTCATTTGTCTTTCCTTCCCTCTTCACACACACACACACACACACACACACACACACACACACACACACGTCTTTTCCCTCTCCCCTCTCTCTCACTATCATTTCTTCCCTTTGCCTTGAATACTGACAAGTAGCTAAGAAGTTTTCATACTTTGAGGGAATGGGGATTCTGGGCCTCCTTTAGGTTCGGCTCCAGTCTTTAAAAATCGCCCCCATTTCGGTGTATCCGTCTAAGCATGAACTGGAAACACTGAACACCGGTATAACACGAGGTCTGATGGAAAAGTATCCTATTGTATTTTTTTTTTCGTAAACCAGTTGGTGTAAGGGGATGTGAGTCAGTGGCGCGTGACCATGAATCTCTGTGTGTATATAATGCTAATATGTGTAGCGCTGTAGCCCAGCCCAGCCGGCGCCAAGCAGGGTGTCTTTGAAGACGTATTCCTCTTGCTTGTCGCATTTTTGTTTTGTGCTGCAATGAGTGAAACGGGCAAAGTTACAGCATCGGATCTGCCAAAAACTTGGCGACACACAATCTCAATCCATCAAGAAGATTCATCAGGCTTTTGGCTATGAAGCTATGGGTTTTACGCCAGGTAAATTAAGGACTAGTAAAAGGCGAAGCTCATGCTAAGATTTCCCCCCCCCCCGACTACCATAGTATTCTTCATTACGAGTACGCTCCACAACATTATATGACCGAGATGCTGCGGCGCCAGGATTGAAGTAATAATTCCAACTATGTACGCTCCAGAGGGCCAAACAGTCATTAAAGATTATTACCTGGGAGCTTTTCGTGGCCTAAGGAATGCAGTAAGTCGCAGAAGACGAGAGTTTTCGGAAGCAAAGGACTGGCATCTTCACCACAGCAATACTCCAGCCCACAAATCCCACCTCATCCAGGGTTTTTTGACCAAACACAGGATCACAAAGATCTGACAGGCTCCATATTCTCCTGACATGGCTCCCTCCGACTTCTGGTTATTTCCTAAACTGTAGATGCCTCTGAAAGGTTCGAGAGTTGAGGACAAATGAGATACAGACAAATGCGACAAACATCTTCTTGGCAATCCCCAAAACTGACTTTACAATATATTTCCAGCACTGGAAGAACCGTTGGACTATGTGAGTTGAGTCCCAAGGGTCATTCTTTGAGGGGGATTAAATGTGAACTCAGTAAGCTTTTCTTTTTCGCTCTCTCTCCACCAGCTAAAGGTCGGAAACTTTTCGATCACACCTCGTATATGAGCAGCCGAATCGTGGGTACTGTCGAGTCGAATTTACCATCACATCAAGTCGTCCGACCTTTTATGTAAACGAAACTCCGTGTCATTGATCTGTTTAGCTTCAGTGAGTAATCGAAGATCAAAGGAAAGTCGAGCGTGGAAGTTGTTTAATCTTCTAACATCTTCTCATGGCAATTAGAATCTAAACATAGTTAGGTATTATTTTGTTGATATCTCCTGAAAATGATGATGAAAACAGCTGCAGATCACTAGGACGCTACTGTCAGGTGTGATGGTAAAAATAACTGTGATGACGATAATGCTGCTGCTGCTGCTGATGATGATGATGATGATGATGATGATGACAATGAAAATATTGATGACGGCGTTAAACATGACAGACGTCGACTACGGCAAAGACAAAGATGATGATGATGAAGTTGACAGCGAGACGACGACTAAGATAATGATGGCGATAACGTTCATGACGAAGACGGTGATAATACTGATGATAATGAAGAAAGAGATGACAGTGACGCCGAACTAATAGCTAGCTGTACTGGTTAATTATGAAGGAAGCATGAATATGCAAACACACTCACCCTGCTACTCATCCACTTCTTACACTTTCTTACGTTCTTTCCTTTAAACCCTTCCTTTTCCTGCTTCTTCTTTCTTCCTCTCCATTTTTCCCTTCAATATATTTACATATCTGAGTAGTCACATCATTTCCGCCTCTCTCTCTCTCTCTCTCTCTCTCTCTCTCTCTCTCTCTCTCTCTCATCAATTATAAAAAGCAATTCTAGCACCCTAATCCTGTTCACTCCATTACAGATCTATGTTGTGTTTTTCCTTTTATCTTTACCCTACGCGCCCTCCTGCACTTAACCCCATTATTAGTCAGATCTTTATTTTATTTTTTTCTTAATTTCTTCAGCATGATGCCTTTTTTTTTTTTTTTTTAGTTCATTCTTGCCGCCTCTGGACGATTTTCCTAAAGCTTCAGGGAAACTTTCGAAACGGAGGGGTTAGCTATAAACCTGTTCATTACCTCCACCATCGAAGTTGGAGGAGGATATGTATTCACCTATGTTTGTCTGTCTGTTTCTTTGTTTGTCCACACGATATCTCCGAAAGTTCTCAATTAATTTCATTGAAAATTTACCGAAAGAAAAGCCATGGGCCAAGAAAGAATTGCTTAAATTAGGGAGCGGATCCGGGTCCGGATCCGGCATGGGCGGAGGTATGCGCTCTCTGAGTGCTTGCTTGGTAAGTGCTAATTCATTCCTTAAATACTAGAAATTAATAAAATCGCTTAATGTCACAGTCTGGAAGCAATGTGATTAATCTGAAAAAGAGGTCATCGTAGTCATGGTGTTAATTCCTGGCGATTTCGTGCAAGTTATGGGAGATCTCTCATAGTGATGAGACTGAACTTTTTTACGTTATTATCTTCAGTACTATGATGCTGATTATTATTATTATTATTATTTTTTTTTTTTTCTGTCATTTGAGCGCTCCAACAATATTATCATACTACACTCGGGTTTTATCAAAATGCATGACTACCCAGCTCCATACAGGAATTACTATTTTTTTCTGATTTTTGTTTTCTCGCAGCAAGTGGAAATCTAAAACAGCTTCGATAAAGCTTTAGGTTTGCAGAGTCATGTGGTACTTCCGAAGACCTGACACCCCTCCTGGAACCTATACTTAATGCTTCTTTCTTTTGGAGTACATCTTTTATTGCTCGTGTAAGTTTAGACTGACGAAGTTGGTACTGCGCTGAATAACCGTCTCCTATTGTACAACCTGTTTATTGTGCGTGTCTACAGGCTGGTTGCATTCCTGTACTACCAAATGATTTTCTTGTTTTAAGTGGGAGACCTGCTACTGTGAAGCGGCCAAAGGATAAACAAGTTCAGTCACGTAAACTTAGTCACTTACTTTCGTACACACTGTCATAACATTTGCACTCATCCACGTACTCTTACTCACTCTCATTCATTTGCAGCTCTTTATAATGATTTCGCCCACCAGTTTTCATCACTAACAATAATTCTCACTCACCATTCATTCACTCATCCATTTTCATTCTTGCACGGTTATTCATTTTTAATCACCTATACTTACACTCATCCACTCATTCACACTATCACCCACTAAACTTGAGCTGTTCACTCATTTGCCTTAACCCACGGACATTCACTCACATTTACCTACAGTCACCTTCACTTATTTAATCAATTACATCAACTGGCTCACTCATATACACACCACATTTCATTCACGAGCCACCTTTCTCCACCCACTGATACTCATCCACATTTGTTTACTTAAGATCATTTTCACTTTTTTACTCACCTTCATGACTGACTGACTCACACTCTTAAGCTCATTTTTACGTTACCAAATCCATTTATATCCACCCACACTCATCCAAGATATCCTCAAACACACACATCCATCAAATCTCATCAACAATAACCTTAACTCACACTTTTTCCATCTAAATCCATCAGCATCACTCTCCATCTAGCTATTCTTTCTCGCCCACACTCATTCTCATTCACATCCATCCACGCTAACTTACTGTACAGTATGTTCCAAAAGCTAAGGAATTTCACCACAAGAGACCTCTCCAAAAATGAATAAAACAGTTGGTGAGGAGAATAATGGAAAAAGTTGTTATTGTATTCCTTGCCGTATGAGTGAATATGCGCACTTAAGCAACGTCCCCCCCCCCTTTTTTTTTTTTTTTTTTTTTTTTTTTTTTTTTAAGAATGGCAGATATTTAAATGGATCGTCTGCCTGTGAGATGCCGCCAAAACTTCTGAGAACAATGTTGACAGCTATCTACATTACAGTTGCTTTCATGATTTGTTGGATGCAATTATCCACGTGTGTTCATTGAATATGGTGAAGGTCATGATGATGATAATGGTGATGATTATGATCCATTCACACAACCACCTGACCCTCTTCTCACACACACACACTCCTAATTCATCAACTTCCTCCTTGACGGACATATCTTAACCTAAATTTATCAGTTTCAACCTTCACTTATCTACTCCGCCTCATTCACATCCAGTCTTCATTATTGCCCACAACTTTGTTCATTCACATCCATCTAAACTAATTCATATCCATAAGAAAGACCTCTCCTAAAACGAATGTTATCTGGTGGGGACAAAAATGGAAAGGGCTGGAGATATGTATAGACATGTACACTCTCACCAAAAAGTTCTCGAAGCCTGTAAGCATCGTTCTTTTTTGTGAAACAGGAACGATGAGTTTAAAAGCAGCTCCCAGTGTGTGTAGCAGATGGTAACTCTGATTAACCAATCTCGAGACGAATGGAAAAGTTGCCAGTGGCTCATAACCACTGCCTGTTGTGTAATCATAACACTGTTTTGTCTTTGTCGCTCGATAGTCATAATTCACAGCCATTATAATGAATCGCAATAATAAATACTCAGATATTTCCACCGTAGCATAAATAATTGGTGGTATTTGAAGGGAATATATTATCTCAGCACGCTCATTCCCTTCAGCTAAATAAAACAGTCTGGTGTCAGCATAAGCGATGTTTTTCATGTATTGCAAAGATTTAATTATACTAGAACGTCGACTTATGGGAATGGCTAATGATGTAAGCGTGGTGCGTGGTCCCTTTAAGCAGGTAATCTACCCGGATACACTGCTCGGCATTGTCTAGAAACGTGTATCATATACGGCGAGTGCTTCATGGAGGCCTGATATCCACATGTGGCACCTCACCTCTCTGGGGTTATTCATTCATTTCTAATACCCTTCATTTTCATAGATTAACAGTAATACTAGGAGTATCAGTGGTAAGCTATACCACAGAAATAATCATTCGGTTTCGGTGGTATACTGTGACACAATTCACTTTATCAGACGTGATAAATACATCGACATGCACTAGACATTAATGTAATGACTTGGAAGTGCGTCATCAGAATCAGGCATACCAACCACTCCGAGATGGTCCCTTCAAGCAGTTCATTTTCACATCCACTGTGGCCAGAGTGTCCACAGCACAAGCACTACCCCTATTTTATCATGGCAAATATTTATTTGGCTCGTCTGTCCGTGAGATCTGGGCAAGACATCTGAAGGCTTGAAACGTAAGTAGACGGATGTGTGGTCCATTTTACTGAGCACAACGTTGATAGTCTGGTACTGTATTGTATGTTTTCCTGATCTTACTGGATCCTACTTGCTCTGTGTATGTGGTGAATATAATTTAAGATGATGATGATGATGATGGTGATGTTACTGCTAATGAATATTGTATAACCAATCCCTTCATTTCGAGAAGTCTTTCCTAAAGCAAGTGCGATCTTGTGATGGTAGCAAGAAGAAAATTTAAAATGTCACCGTACTGAAAGCGTAAAATTCACACGAACAGCAACATACGCTTCAGTCAAACACTCACACACACGCATCGATTGAAGTACTTTTTAACAGTTTTTACAGTGTTAATGTTGATTTTAGTCTCGTTCCTTCTCCCTACCCCCTCTTCTCTCTCTCTCTCTCTCTCTCTCTCTCTCTCTCTCTCTCTCTCTCTCTCTCTCTCTCTCTAATCCACTGAATAACATTTTTACTCCGTTCTTTCATTAATTTTGACACACACACACACTTCCCCTCTCCCTGTCATTTTTTCCCTCAATACCCTGGCCATCAACAAATTGCCGAGGGGATAACTTGCCCTGAGGGAATGGCGAATGGGGGTCACCTTGAACATGGAGGTCGAGTCATAGAATTTTGTGCCCATTTTGGCGTGTCCGTCTCAGAATGAACTTTACAATATTGGAGGTATTGGAGAGTCCGGGATATTTGCAGATGTACTGAGTGGCCAGCCCGGGAAGCCGAATAACAGTATCGAACTAATATTGCCATCGTGCCAGACATTCCTCTCTCCCATGTAATGAAATCCTGTGTTGTCAATCGATTTAGCTTCAAAGATTAACTGGGGATGGTAGATATTATCCACCCTACATCCCTAGGAGCATTTATATAAAGGAAACAATATAGTGAATGATCTCAAGGCTTCTTATGGCAATCAACATTTAAGCTCCGATAGGTAATATGATCGTTGATATCCCAGAAACTGATGAAGGTAACTGTCCCAGATCATTAGGACTGACTAACTGATGTGGCGATAATTATTACTGCAGTGACGGGAATAATGGCAATGGGGAATGAAATATTGATGCTGAAAATAATGATGACGATGATAAAGATGGCACTGACTATGACTACGAGGACGATGATAATATCACTTATGATGATGATGATGATGGCAGCACCAATGTTTATCTCGATGAAGGTTGGTAACACTGATGATAATGAAAGTGACGACAAAACTCCCGACAGTTAGAAAGACAAATAAATATAATGGTAATGATGATGATGGACAGTAATGAAACCTGTGCAATTAACCGACTGTCTATCTCTTCATTAAAAAAGTGTTTTTGAAATCTATCGACAAACAATTAAGAGCGCCAATTAGTTATGACAGAAAGATAATTTTTTCTCCCCTTTTTTTCGCGAACAATTCCCCCGCCGCTTCTCTTTTTCCTCATTTTCATTCCTTCTCCCTGTTCTTCATTTTTTCCCTGTCTCCCTTTCCCCCTCTAACATTTCCATATTTCAGCTGTCACATCCAATCTTCTCTGTGGGTTTGTCTGTGTGCCTGCCTGTCTGTGTGCCTGCCTGTCTGTGTGCCTGTCTGTCTGTGTGCCTGTCTGTCTGTGTGCCTGTCTGTCTGTGTGCCTGTCTGCTTGTCTGTCTGTATGTTTGTATGTGTGTGTCTGTCTGTGTGCCAGTCTGTGTCTGTGTGCCAGTCTGTGTCTGTGTGTCAGTCTGTGTGTCTGTCTGTCTGCAAGTCTGTCTGTCTGTCTGTCTGTCTGTCTCTCTCTCTCTCTCTCTCTCTCTCTCTCTCTCTCTCTCTCTCTCTCTCATTAGGCTATTCCAGTTCCCTGATCATCGTCGCTCCCATAAAAGAGACTTAGGCTGTATTTTCCCTTGATCTTACTCCTACCCAACCACCTACACTCAACCCCATTAGCACGGTTAGGCTTTTTTCTTACTCATAATTCCTGCAGCAAACTGAAGTCTTTATTTTCAAGCGTCTTCCTGCTATCTCCGGACAATCTTTTTAAGCTTATGGGAGAGTTTTCTTAATGGAATGGCAAAGTTGTAGCCCTAATCCATTATTTTTTTATTAGAGCTGAATAAAATCACTGAATATGAGTCTGATGGTTGGATGGTTAAACTAAAAAATGTCATCATGGTCACGCTGTTAATTCGAGACAACTTCAGTCAAACAGTTGGAGATCCTTCGCAGTAAAGGGATTGAATTACTGATGTTCTTCTCTACAGTATGATGGTTCTCTCTCTCTCTCTCTCTCTCTCTCTCTCTCTCTCTCTCTCTCTCTCTCTCTCTCTCTCTCGTTTATTTTTTTTTTCTTTTGGTAAGCTCTCCCAAAATGCTCTTAAAACTCTCCCCATTTATAAGAAGAGCTTGGCTGTATTCACAGCACTTCCATAGTGAATACCAAATTTTGTGGGGATCATTTTTCCTACTAACAAATGGAAATCTACAAACTAGTTTGATAAAAAAAAAAAAAAAAAAAAAAAAAAAAATAGGCGTGTCACATAATGCTCTCTAAGGCCTCACACCTCTCTTTGATCCCAACCGTTTTATATGTCAGTTGTTCGTATATTTATCTGAAAATCTTTTCTCGCCTGTGTAATTTTTGGCAGTGTAAAGTTAGGTCGGGTATTGCATTAGAGTCACCGACCCTGGCTGTAAAACCCGCTCGCTGTGCATGCCCACTGTATGATTGCAATGCTCCTACCGAGTTTTTTTTTTTTACAATCCCAAGACCTTTCATAGTCAGTGAGTTTAAGAATAAATCGCAATCGCTCACCTAAACTTAGTTACTTGTATTCATTCACACTGTCACAACATTTACTCACTCATCCATCAACATTTACTCGCCCATACCCAATGGCGGCCTTTTATTTATTTCAGCCATCAGCACTTACTTGCAGGTATGACGACTCTCACTCAGTCATTCATGCACTCTCACCCTTTTGTACTCCTTAACGTTATTCTTCATTACCCAACCACACTTAAGTATAGCAGTCACTTACACTCTGCCACCCACACTGACCAAGCCTCATTTATTTATTTATTTTTTTTTTATTTATTTTTTTTTTTGCTAGGAAGAAGGAACCAAAGGCCACGAGCCCGCAATAACTGTTCCCTCCAAGACAAAACAGAATACAAGAGAGAGCCAAATACCTTTCCGTATCCACTCTCATTTCCATAAAATGTTCACTTATTTACTCAACTGGATGGACTACACACTGACTCGCACTCCTAAACTCACTTACATGTCGCCTTTCTCACCCACTGATATCCACCTATAACCATACATTCACGGACCCACCTAAGACACTCTTATCCATATACACTCATCGAAACTAATCATCCTTCACCTTGATGCACGTACTTTCATCTAAATTCATTGGTTTCAACCTTCACATATCTGCTTAGTCTAATCCATGTCAGTTCTACACTCATCAACGCTCATGCTCATTCATATCCATCCAAAGTAAAATTCATGTCCATAAATATAAGCCTCTGCATTACGAGAGGCCTCTCCTAAATTAGA
Source organism: Coenobita brevimanus (assembly GCF_032717465.1). Taxonomy (NCBI): domain Eukaryota; kingdom Metazoa; phylum Arthropoda; class Malacostraca; order Decapoda; family Coenobitidae; genus Coenobita; species Coenobita brevimanus. The sequence continues at coordinate 24,752,874 of NC_137004.1, forward strand.
TAAATCATCTGATGGAAAAAAAAAATGGAAATTGTGTTATTGTGCTGACTGAGGTATGTGTTGATATGTACGCAGCAAGGGTAACATCCCTCTTTTACCACGGCAGACATTTATGTGGCTCGTGTGCTTCTGAGATGCAGCCAAGACTTCTGAAGGTTTGAGGAGGGAAGTAAACTGATGTGTCACCCATTTATACTGCACACATTGTTAACATATCTCTACATAACACAATGCTTTCCTAATCTTACTCTGGATTCCAACCGCCCCGTGTATTAGTTGAATATAGGTCAGGATAATGATGGTGATGGCGTTGATAATGTACAGATGGGTTCATGGTAATTCTTATTAATCTCACCATTTGAAAGATCTTATCTAAAAGGAGTGATGTGTTCTTGTGGCTGCAAGAATAATTTAATAATGAGGTTATCAAAATGAAAGCGATAACGTAAAAGACAAAGACGCGTACCGGACCCCAGAGTTTTTTTTTTTCTCATTGTCATTCAGTTTCCACGACACACACACAGTCGTATCATTTGAATTATATTTTTAAATCGTTCACATTAACTCTCTCTCTCTCTCTCTCTCTCTCTCTCTCTCTCTCTTTCTCTACTCCATTTGCTTTCTTATTATTTTACTAAACTTTTTTCATTCTTCCTGTCCTTCTCTTACCCTCTCACCTTTCTTCTCCAAATTCTTTTGCTCCTATAATATCCTCAATTGTCCTTCCTCCCCTTCCCTTCCTCCCCAGACACGCACGCCTCTTCACCCCTCCACTTTCTCTCACTCTCGTTTTTTCCCCATTACCCTAAATGTCTACAACTTGGTAAGGGGTTGACTTGCCTCGAGGGAAGGGAAAGTCGGGGTCACCTTGAACTTTGGCTCTAGTCATGGAAAATCCTCTCTGTTCTGGCGCCCTCGTCTCGACATGAGCTCCGCAATGCTGACGGCAATGGACGATCTGATTTATCCGTCTGAAGTACCAAGGACATGATTAGGACAACCGAATTACATTATCGATCTAATTCTATCTTGGCGGCAGATCCTCCAGAGCCTCACATGAACAAACTTCCGTCTCGTCGATCGGTTCAGCTTCCAGGACTAATCTGAGGCCAAAGAGACACTGGCCATAGAAGTTACTTGACCTTCACAAGGCTTTTTATGGCAGTTATCGGACAAGCCAGGCCTCTCTCTAGGAAACTGATAAAGACGCAGTCGTGGATTACTGAAATTTCATTTACAGATATGGTGATAATGATGGCTGTGATAGTGATGGCTGATGATGATTGGAATAATTATAAGATGTGATGTTGAAGATGGTAGTAGGTGTTCATGGTAATGAGTGTTGATGAAGACGATAGGAATAGTGATGATAATACTTATGGGTAAGAGTAAGGAAGCGTGCAACAGTGAACGGCTGGCTTTTCTTCCAATACAGGTGTTTCTGAGCTCTAGTGTTCTACTGAGAAAATGACATGTAATTGATCAAGCACTGATGGTGAGGGTGGGCGTGCATGGCGTATATGCCCCCTACTTTCAGCAGACCATTTGATTACTTACAATAAAATAGGAAAACTGTTTACCAAAATATATGCGAGAAATCTTAAATAAATGTTATCAAAGAATCATTTCAATTAAAAGAGGGGTTTGGTGATGAATTCAGATGAATTTTGGTAATGAGTCATCAAGAAATCAAACGGGAGATAATTCACTCTCCAGAGCGCTGACTCTGGCTATATATGCAAGCAGTTATGAAAAACAACAACAACAACAACGACAACAACATAAACTTCTATGATGACACCTACCATCCATTCACTTGGTATAGTGTTATCAATAGGTGTATCCTGAGTGACGAACTAAATTATTGCTTGTAGCCCAGGAAGCCACTAAACTATGCTGCGTGGTAACCATTTAACCGAATGGACCCCTGTGATCGAGTGTGTGATGGCACTATAACTGGATGTTGCCCATAAGATTTACACCCTATGTGTGCTTGGGGTTTATTATTCACATAATGCCTCTCAGAGAAGAGCGGCTGGTAACATTCGCTTTGAATATCTCGGCCAAACAGCCGAGTCCTGGGCCCCAGTGCTCATAATAGAGCAATAGAATATTGGACAATAGATGGATAAAATACAGTGACGCCATTCTTTATATATATATATATATATATATATATATATATATATATATATATATATATATATATATATATATATATAGTTTACTCAGACTGTCTCCAAAAGATCTATCTATCTATCTATCTATCTATCTATATATATATATATATATATATATATATATATATATATATATATATATATATCACTAGAAAACAAATATTTTCTTCTAAAATGATTGTTAAGAAGTAGGAATGGCAAAAATACACAGATGAGACGAAAAAAGCACAGAAACAAGAGAGCATTCAGGATGGGAGGAGATTTGGAGACCTATACCCATTACTACATTCCACCAGCAACAAGTTTGTGGCTAATGTGTGGAATGTAGTAATGGGTATAGGTCTTCCAATCTCATCCCATCCTGTATGCTCTCTTGTTTCTATGTCTCTTTCATCTCTTATCTGTGCACTTTTGCCATTCCTCCCTTCTAAACAATCATGTTTGAAGAAAATGTGTGTTTTCTTCTTTATGATCGTTTTGTGGACGTATAATTATGCACAAAGCAAGTGTTAGATTTGGATTGTTACATGCATAGCGTACTGAAAGACCAAAACGAAGGTGCCTTTCCGTGAAAAGAAGTGTGTTTGTACGTTCTTTAACTGTTGGCGAGCTGTAGCTAACCAATATTGCGCAAAATGGCGTACTTACGGGTGACCGCGATGAGGTTTTCACACCGTAACTCGCGTACGCCTTTTTGTTTTGTATGATGAAGAAAGAAAGAACGAAAGAAAGAACAAAATCGTGATTTTTGCGGTTCGATTTTGTAAGTCCTACGAAGGGTAGCAAGACACTGCGAGTAGTTTTGCACTTGAAAAGCGAAGGTCTTTTAGTTCATAAGCTTAGAACTAAGCTCTGCGACCGTTTTCGCGCCAATGCTCATATACCCTATAGGACGGGACGCCAGTTTGAACCTGCGCCATTCCTGCTTACGGAGTGCTACCGCACTTCATGATAATGATCCGTTTTCTGTATGTTTGTTGGTTTGTTCATTTGTTACCGCAATGCAGCAAAAGTAGCGGATTGAAGCGCAATTTTTGTCAGAGCAAGGTACCGCTGAAATGCTCTAACTTGAAGAATACAACAATTTCCACTTGAATTAGGTCACCGGTTCCCGAGTTATGACTCAATTCTGGCCTTTTGACATCGAGCGGCTTCGGTGGCCTTTAGGCGGATCACTTTTGTGGGCATTGAAGTTACCGTAACACAGCCTTTTTGACATCGAGAAGAAAGGCCGCCAAAGGCGGCCTTTAAGGGAGTTATAATGATAATTTCAGCAGAACTGTATTCAGCTTAGATAAGACTTTGAGCTGGAGAATTTAGATATAGGCTTCAGTATTTGTTACCTTATTTGAGTGCTCTCCTAAAGGCTTTTCTCACCAACATATTGCTAAAAAAAGAGAAATATGCGCCATATTAACCACCGAAACTGTCTCGGAATTTTTTTTTTTTTATCTAAAACGGACCGACGCACGTTGGTGGAGGTTAAAACAACAATATTGGCAGGCGAGCTCACTAGCACACTTTCAATATTTTCTCGAATGTGGATGCATATAGTTTCATATTCTCATAAACTGAAGACGATTTTACTCATCAGAGAGGAAGTCCACGCAGTGAACTGGCTCAGACAGTTATGTTTAACAACATTTCCTTTCACTATATCCACAGATTACTTAGCAATTTAGTACGGCTGTCGACAGATCAATTTACCTAAGGCTAACAAAAAGAAAATGCAAAAAAGTATCACTATTAACATCCTCGCGGGGAATACACAGATTCGCATTTTATTCCAGTCTACAACAGTCCACTTCATTAAGTTCACAGAAACTCACCCCAGCCAAAGGGTTAATGAGGATGTTGGTGCGTGGTCTGGTGCGGTTGCGCTTTCCGTGTGTTGCCTGCCTGCCTGCGTGTGTGTGTGTGTGTGTGTGTGTGTGTGTGTGTGTGTGTGTGTGTGTGTGTGTGTGTGTGTGTGTGTGTGTGTGTGTGTGTGTGTGTGTGTGTGTGTGTGTGTGTGTGTGTGTGTGTGTGTGTGTGTGTGTGTGTGCGCGCGCTTATCGGCTTGTCTTCTTCAACCATCTATTTCGCGATCTCCCTCTCGTGACTACTTAGCCTACTCGTATGCGAAGATTCCATTAAGCTTTGTTGTTATCTGGCTGTAAAGGAGAAAAAAAAAAAAGATAATGAGGACGGCGTGGTTCTAACAGGGATAATGGTGATTATGATCCTTTCACTGTGAGAGGTCTCCCTTAATTCATTCAGCCCGAGGGCATCTTTCTGATATAGTTATTTTTGCTACTGCCGGTTATTTTTACTAAACTTAGGAGAGCATCCCAGAGGCGAATAGGTTATTGATGGGTATATCTAACCCCCAGTTCGAAAAATCAGTCCTGAACTCAGTGACATCGCTAGGATATAGCAAGAAGGTAATGGAGAAGACGTCGCCTATGTGGTGGTGTGAATAAGTACAGTATTTCCCAGTTTTAGCGAGACCGATAATTACGAGCGAGCAAGCGCAACGATCAAAGGGAGCAAGTGTAGCGAAGAGATGTTTACGTTCACCTGAGAGGCGTGCGACCCGACACGATCCGGCCAGGCCAGACACGAAATGGCCCGACCGCGATGGTTTTCAGAGGCTAAAAGCTTCTCTACTATGTGAGACAGAAGAAATTCTTTCAGCAGGTAGTAGATACATTCAATAAATCATGTTTTTATCCATATATTTACCAATGAGACCAAAGAAACCCCTTGGAATCCCAGCTTTCCAAGGGAATGTACTGGGGGCTTCAATTAATATGCTCCGCTATGAAAGCCATTCAAAAAAGATTTCCTGTTGTAACACTACACGAATTCTAACAGTTAAATAACGGATATTACAATCATAATTTTACATGAACATTTTTTAAAAATTTAGGGGGTGAAATCAGCAAGGGTAATCACCCCAATTCTGGGTTTTATTATTCGATCAATAGCCAAGCGTTTACCGACGCAGTTCGTTTACACGACAAGTCGGGAGCAGAGTATTAAACTTTGCGCATACGTGAGTGCGTGCGTGTGTGTAACCCCAATAATTATGATATATATATATATATATATATATATATATATATATATATATATATATATATATATATATATATATATATATATATATATATATCGGAAAAACAAAGAGACATCTAAAAACACGCATACACGAACACTTAGGTACATCAGCTCGAACAGGCAAACCAGTCACTAAACCACCCTTTAGTGCCATCAGACAACACTCACACACACACACGATCACCCTGTCAAGCGAACCTCCTTCACAGTCCTTGCTAGAAGCCAGTACAGCTCTGACCTCCCCAACATGGAGACATTTTATACACACCTCTACAAACCCACTATCGGTGACAATAGTTCATCTGTTCAACTGCTGTGTTTTTAAAGGTTTGAATGTACTCTTATCCTGAAATTTTACCTGAATGTTCTTGCTTTTACTACACTGGTTTGTGCATTTTAGTGTATGAATGTTTTTATTTTTTGATGACTTCAGTAGGATATCCATTTGCCTTAGAATATTTCTTAGTTATTTTCAATGCAAAGTTTGATCAAAGACAAATAATTTTACCATAGCTAAAATAAATTATTACTTTTAGGTCTGATGATACAATGAGATATTGCGAAATGTCACCATTAAAGATGTTCCTACAAGCCCTGGTATTGATGTTCCTTATTCGCCTGCGCTTTCCAAGCAATCAGTCAGTCGCCAATATGTATATATATATATATATATATATATATATATATATATATATATATATATATATATATATATAAAGAGATCAGCAATTAATGCCTGCATATTATATTAGTAGGAAATGTAATAAAAGAGATGCAAGGTAGGGCAGTGGATGTTGGAGTGGCCCTAATGAGAGAGGGTAGTGTTTGGAAACTCCCTGTACTGTTGTTTGCAGATGATACTGTGTTGTTAAGTGAAGACGAAGGGGAGCTGCAAGGCCCTGTGGATGAGTTTGGGAGAGTGTGTAAGAAACGGAATATAAGGTGAATGTAGGGAAGGGTAAAGTGGTGGTCTTTGAGAGAGGTGGAGTGATTGTACAGTGAGCTGGGATGGTGAGGAAATGTTGTTCTTGTTGTGTAGATTTTTCCACCCGAAGGGATCAGGGTGGAAGCGAGCCTATAGTGTGAGGCCCGCCAGTGAAGAGCAGGTGATGAAGAGGTAGCAGTTGCTAGGCGGCAGGAGGAAATTAAGAAGGATTGGTGACGCGGCATGAGAGCAAGTTGAGGATGTTGAACATGGAGAGCTGCTGGTGAAAGTGCCTGGCGAATTCATCAAGGTCGATGGAGATAGGCGGGCGTTTGACATCGGCAGGAGAAGGGCTTCTTGGCGTGTGGTCGCAGGCGTCACGAGGCACGGCACGGTGTTTGGTGTCAGGCGGTTTCGTAGGTGTCTTCCCCTTGTTCCTCCTCGGTGGTGGTGGGGTGAGAGAATGGGAAGGGCACACCTCCTGAGTAGGCTGAGGATCGGTCGGTGACATACCGTCAGCAGATGGTGATGGGGTGGAAGGACAGTCTTCCACGTCCTGGAAAATGGACGGGACGGGAGAGGCGGTGTCCTCCTCAGTGGCTGGCGATGTGCCGTACAGGTCTATGTCAGGGTGGGCGTGATCGGTGTCCATGGGCTGTGGAGGGCTGGCGGTGGTGGTGGTAGTCGCCTTTTTTATTGGAGCGTCGAGTTGCAGCCTTTTCCGCGGTGTTCTGCAGGGTTGGGGAGGCTGCAGCGTGACTGAACGACGCACCTGACGAGGGGCTGCCTGTGCATCAGGAGCGAAGCTCTGGGGGATGACAGGCCGCGGCAACGCGTTCTTCTCAAATATCTGGGGGAGAAGAACAAGCATCGCAGCCTTCTCATCACCACAGAACGCCTTCGCCGTCGCGATGCACATGGCGACAATCGTATCCACATCACCAGGACATCGGGGATCCACAGGCTGGCGTCCCTGGGCCGTGGAAAATGTGAGTACGTTTAAGCATTTGGGGAGCGTGATGAGTAAGGATGGAAGTTTGGAGGGTGAAGTGCTTGAAAGGGTACAATAAGGAAGAAAGGTTGCTGGTTCCTTGAATGCAGTGATAAGAAACAGGGATGTGAGCATGGAAGTGAAAAAGTTACTACATGACAGTATTGTGATACCAACTCTACCGTATGGAAGTGAAGCTTGGACGTTGTTGGAAGGACACAAGTCAAGAGTGAGAGCAGTGGAAATGAGTTAAGAGGAGCCTGTGGAGTCACATGGGGAGACAGGCTGACAAATGAGGATATAAAGGTATGGATGTGGATGTGATAGGAAGCGTTAGGAGGAACACACTGATGTGGTTTGGCCATGTGGAGAGGATGGAGGGCAAGAGACTGACGAGGAGAGTGTATGTGAGTGAGGTGGAGGGGGGGTGAGGGAGGGGGAGGCCGAGGATGAGATGGAGGGATGGAGTGGAGAGGTATATGAGAGAGGGGGTTGTGAGTTGGGAGCAGGGCTGTGAAATGGCGGGGGACAGGGCGACGTGGAGGCGATTTGTTTGTGGCCACCCCGTACGGGATTAAGGCGTCTGGCAATATACATATAGACAGATGAAATGTAGCGGCCGGTTTGTGCCGGCGTCTTAGGTGAGTCCTGAGACGTAAATTATTCGTTGAACCGAAGGTCACAACTTGCTTTCACTTGGTCAGCACCCATTATCATACATGCCGTGAACACGAATACAAATGAATGATGGATGAAAATGGCATTTGGAACTGGGTTTCTGTTGGCACAGCGTTATTTGTGTGTGACAGAGCCAGTATACACCACAGAGAAGACTTGTCTCGAGTCTCGACAGTGTGCGAGTATGTAGCAGTCACTGCAAGAACGTTGGTCAGGATCGAACCAACTGAGATGAATGAGCTTCACATAGCTGTAAAAATTACCTGACCACAGGACGCTCCACAATTTAAAAGCCTTGAAAAGTGAAGCTGTTTATTGTGATGCAGAAACTGAGGAAAAGCTGTTGAGCTCTGCCAGGGAATAAAATAATCAAAATCATCTAGTAATGAGAATATTCATGTATAACTGTGTTTATTAGCACAAGAGAAGTGAAGTGTCAAACAGTGCATCAACGCAAGTTTTAAAGGTAAGACTGTGGGGAATGATTCATGTAAGGGAGAACGATAATCATTAACAAACTTTCATTATTTCTTTTTTTAGAAGCTGATTCTTGACAAACTTCATAAAGCGTTGAGAAAGTAAGGTAACCTGAACCTCTGATCGCCAACTATTAAAATATGAGATCTGAAACGTGCCTCTACCAAGGGATTAATGCCATATGAAAGGCATTCAGAAATCCTTTAGCGACATAAATTAGGTTGCCATTGCGCAGTTGTATCTCGCTTGGGTGGTAGTCTAAGCTAATGAAGTTATCTGAATAAATGTCAGAGAATTTATTTCTTAAAATAAATTATATCCTAGCAAATGGCAAGTAACATATTTTTTATTTAAAAGAAACATGCGTTAGGCCAAGAGGGATATTATTAGACTTGAGGAAATCATTACGGCTCGAGACAAAATGCAGAGAGAGTGAACAGTAAGGGACGATAACTTTCTTCAGTTATTCAGGTAAATAACTACACATAGTTGAGGATTACAATATAGGAAATTTGACGGTAAAATAACTAGGAAATATGTAACTGGCATTCCCCACCACCAAGTATATGAAAGCGAATGATGTACGGAAGAATTCTGTAATGTATTCATCAAATAATATTTTGCTAACTTTGTTATCGATTACATTAAGAAATAACGCGATGAGTCAAGAAATACTGTAATATAGATCTTACTTCAAAAGCCATACCTCTTATTTGTTTCACTCACTAGAAAAAAAAATTAAAATTTTTAATGACAATTAGCAGACAGACATCGTTCATGATCTATATCAGTACACAACTGGTGATGATGCTTCTTGCGGTGAATGTACCATCACACTCAATTCCTTCGATACAGAGATGTTCCATATTATTCTCGTTACCGGCAAGTCCTTTACTTCACTTTTGGGCAGTGGTTCCCAACAATTTTTGTTATGTGGCATCGGGGAAAAAGCGATAACATCCTTCGCCCATCTGCGTCTCCACTTGAAGAAGCAAAGCAAAATGGCCCTGGTGAACAACCTCGATACAAAATGTTACGAATTCTGGTAAATAAACATACAGATGCGATGCATTCGTGTCAAGGAATGTTCAAAAAGTAAACTGAAAACTCACTGCTACTGCTGATTTTTTTTTTTTTTTTTACTATTGTTATTGGTTGAGAAACAATAAAGCACAGAGGTCATCTTCCACGCGGAACTTATTACATTCATTCCGTCTGATGTTTACCATTTTGGAAAACTCTGCTTTTTAGCGACAGGTATATGAGACCAAAGTTAGACAACTAATATGCTGTAACGTCCCTTTCGCGCCACAAACTTCGTCAGACTATTTTCACCGACTGATTTATGGCAGATGAGTCAGAGGTAGTTTGAAAATCGAGGATTCCATATTGTGTTGCTTTCTCTTTGCTCAGTTCGAGATGACTGAACCAAAAAAAAAAGTTAAGTTCTCACAAATCTTGTCTCAGGAAAATGATTACAAATCTCTTTCGCAACGGAAATGTCACTCTCCTGAGACGTCCACTATTGCCCCCGAAGTTTGGGAATCACTGCCTTAGGATACACTTTCTATGCAAAAGGGTTTAAGGCAGCCAGTTACTGCACTGGAGCTCAGGGTAAGGAAGGGAACTAACGCTGTAAATGGTGATCGGAAAGTTCAGTCAGCATTACTAGGAAGCTTATAGAATCGTCCAGTATATTATATATATAGACAGATAGATAGCAGATAGATAGATAGATAGACAGATAGATACAGATATTGATATAGATATATAGATATAGATAGACAGATAAGTAGACAGATAGATACATAGACATATGAAGAACACAGTCTTTACAGAAATTAATGTTGAAAGACCTATACATATTTAGAGAAAAAGTGAAAATGGCAATAATATCATGTCTACAGGGCAGAGAGAGAGAGAGAGAGAGAGAGAGAGAGACAGACAGACAGACAGACAGACAGACAGACAGACAGACAGACAGACAGACAGACAGACAGATAGACAGACAGACAGATAGACAGACAAACAGATAGACAGACAAACAGACAGATACAGACAGACAGACACATAGATACAGACAGATAAAAACAGATACAGACAGATAAAAACAGACAGATAAAAACAGACACAGACAGACAGATACAGACACATAAAAACCGATACAAACAAACAGACAGATAAAAACAGAAACTTTTGTAAAGTTGCTATATTAAAATACATCTCAACTCAGCAGGAAAGCAAAATCAAGTTTGCCTCTGATGAAATTATTGATGAATGTCTCAACACACACACACACACACACACACACACACACACTAGATACAGTACTCGCACACTTCACATAATTAAGTACACACACACACACACACACACACTAGATACAGTACTCGCACACTTCACATAATTAAGTACACACACACACACACACACACACACACACACACACACACACACACACACACACATTTAATTACGAAGCCTTTTAATGACCTCAAAAAACAAGTAGAGTAAAAGAATAATTCGGAATAAAGAATAGGATAAGGAAGCCGGATGGTATAAGTAGCACTGAAAAGAGGCATTACTGGGGGAAGGCGCGAAAAAAAAAAAAAAAAAAAAGAAAGTAAGAAAAAGAGGCTAGTCCTGAAAGAAAAAATGCTGTGGTTTATGGACTTTCTTGTTTACGTTTTATTGCTGCAGTCAAAATATGTAGAGGGCTGACTCTCTCTCTCTCTCTCTCTCTCTTTCTCTCTCTCTCTCTCTCTCTCTCTCTCTCTCTCTCTCTCTCTCTCTCTCTCGTGAAGCCATTCCAGTCCCCTGACCTTGTTTGCCTCCTCAAGAGCTATTGTATTTATATTTTTCCCCGACCTTCCTCATACGCGCCTACCTTCACTCAACCTCATTAGCACGGTTAGATGTTTTACACTTTATTCCTACCTTCAAATGATATGTAATATACATATATATATATATATATATATAATATACATATATATATATATATATATATATATAAAATTTTTGCTCTCTAGGCAAGATTCATCTTATGGAACGCTGTTTAAACTGAGAGGACCTGATAGACAAGCAGTTCCTTCAGTAGTAGAGGTGAATAAAATTGTTGAATAAACTCGTCTGGAGACTGTGTAATTATTATTTTTTTAAAAAAAGTACTCGTACTCTACGCTTAGCTTACGGCGATATCATTCATACTAGGAGAAACCTTTCACAGCGAAGGGACTGTAATTGTTTAAACTTTACAGCATACCAGAAATACACTGAGGTGGTTTGGACATGTGGAGAGAATGGAGAATGAAAGACTGACTAAGAGGGTGTATGTAGGTGAGGTGGGGGGAGGGGTAGACCGAAGATGAGGTGGAGGGATGGAGTTGAGAGGTATATGAGGGAGGGGGGGTGAGTTGGGGGGAGGGTAGTCAAATGGTGGGTGACAGAGCGACTTGGAGGCGTTTTGTCTGCGGCCACCCTTTGCGGGATTAGGGCGTCGGGCTATAGACAGATAGATAGACAGAATATCAGTGTCTTTCCCACTATGATTTTTTTTACCAATAACATTTTGAACTTACTGTTCAGTCGAAACAGGACGATGTCTCTACTATCCACATTATGGAATTGCTAAAGTCTGAGCTATATTGCTTTCCTCGGAAGTAAGAATTTTTAATACTATTATGATAACAGAATTTGGTTTGGCATATCATGTGATGGCACTCTCCACCCATCTTCTCGATTTAATTTTGGTCCTGCCATATTATTTTGACAGTTACTCGTATATTTGGGTATAAAATAGGGTGGGGACTCGACAGGCTTTGTTCGCCTTTGTAACTCCAGGCGATGCGAATTGAGGCTGATAATTCATTGGAGTCTCCGCCTTCGTTGCACTTCTCGTCCACTGTGCACACATGTCACTTTATTTTGCTCTTTCTACAGTAAAATTTTTATGGCGTTGAGATATTTTCTTTTTTTTTTAGTAAATTGGTGAGGGGGAAAATCTCATAGTCACCTAATCTCTGCCACTTATTTACCCACACTTTCACAACATTTACTTGCTCAAATCCTTCCACGTCTGCCCACTCTCAACCCCTTGTAACCCCTCTTCAGTTATTATTCTCACCCACTTACATATGCCTAAGCCAGTTATTCTTATCCGTTCGTGTATCATCACCCCTCTGCAATCCTTCTGTTCTTCATTTTCACTCAAATAAGTTATCTACATCAGTTCTCACATTCACCCACTCACTCATACCTACCTACACTTACTTTCATCTACTTACTCGTATACATGTGCTCATTTCCCTGTTATTTACTCACTAGCCTACAATGAAACACACTCACTCACTTACGCTTAACTCGTTCACACGGAAGTATTAGTTAATATTCATGTCGTGCTCTTTCTGGATTATTTTATTCCATGGAGAAGTTTTAAGAGGAAAAGTTAGATTATACTCTTAATTAGCTCTTTCAGTTGTAGAAATCGTTCCTAGGCTGAAAAAAAAAAATCAGATGGTGGTATCAGATTACAATGAAGAAGACAGTCGGCGTGAAAGGGTTAATTATTCTCACTCATTAACGTCCACACACTTTATGTACTCCGTCCATTTCACCCGTTCACTGGCTCACATCCACTCGATCACTCACTCGCACATCTAAACTTATTCGGATTTCGCCTTCCTCACCCGTTGATATCCACAAAGACATTCATGCACTAACTTACTGTACAGTACATCTACCTACGATATACCAAGCCATCCTCACACACATACGAGCATATGCCTCCAAATTCACCACCTCCATCCTTTCCTACATAAACACATCCAAACTCATCAGCATCCACCCTCACCCACCTGCTCATCCAAGTTCTTCAACAACTACCTTTACCCTTGTAATCCGACTCTTTCGTATCAGAATCCGTCATCATCCATATATAAATTCAACAACAGCCAGCTTCACTCACATATTAATAATTTCATAGACATCCACCCTCACCTCAGTACAACACACACACACACACACACACACACACACATACACACACACACTTTCCCTTTGTGATCCAGATTAATTCAACACTCATCCATAAAATACACTCACACCCACAATCAGCCCCTTCAAAACGACAGACCTTTCTTAAGATGTAAAAAAGATATAAAAAAAAAAACAAGACGTTATTGTAATGACTGAAGTATGTATGGTTATGCAGGTGACGGGAATGAGTGAGTGGGTGTGCTTTCCATTTTACTGGGCACTGTGTTGACAGTTTTCTGCTTTTACGTTTTTCTATTTTATTTTCCTGGATCCTTACCCTACCCTCTTCTCCCCTCCCTGTGTAGTAAAGGAAATAGTCATGATGATGATGATGATGATGGTGATGATGATAATGATGTTTTGATACTGTGTTGGTCTGAAGATGTAACTATAGTTTTTCATACTAACTTGAGATATTAATTACTTTGTATTTTATTTCTCCTGACGCTGTGGCAGGAAAATACAATACTAAGGCATGACTAACATCATTTTCAATTTTCAATCTATTTTTATAGCATTCAAGATGAAGACACGTCAGTTTTGGGCCAGTCTAGAGAAAAAAGGAGTATAGGAACTTTTTCTAACACATTCATTTGGAGATACACTTACCATTAAGAATGATACATTCTTGTGGTAGCAAGAATAAATTTTGAACTGACTTTATCTTGGTGAATAGGTTAGTGTCACACAGATAGCTACGGATTATTTTTTTTTTTTTTTTTAACCCCGGGATTCAGTTTACCTCGTACACTCACACACTCGTATGCATTTTTACTTCTCTCTCTCTCTCTCTCTCTCTCTCTCTCTCTCTCTCTCTCTCTCTCTCTCTCTCACACACACACACACACACACACACACACACACACACACAGAAAATTACATCTCTTAACTCCTAACTCACTTTGCTAAACTTCGCTCACTAGCTGTATTTTGTTACTCACTTCTCCGCAATCTCATTCCCTCACTCTCCCTTCTACTCAGTGGTCACGTCTCCTACCGGTCTCCCCTCCTTCTTTTATTATGGGTTTTTCTTCTCTCCTCTCTCCTTCCTCACCCCTCTCGTCTTCCATACAACCCTCTTTCCTTCTTTCTCTCCTCTCAAATTTCTCCAAACGTTTAATCTCGAAATATTATCTTTCCATCCTCCCATTTTCTATTGTGCATTCCCTCCTTCTGATAACATCTGCCCCTTTTTTGTTCTCTCTTCTCCAGTTCTTTATACCTTCATATTCTCCTTATTTGTCCTTCTACCTTTCTTGCCACACCCACACCCACACGCAAACACCGCCTCTCTCTGGCCATCATTTTTCCCCATTACTCTCAATGTTGGTGTTAACTTGCTTCGAGGGAATGGAGAATCAGAGTCACCTAGAACTTCGGCTTCAGTCGCAGAAAATATCACCCGCTTTGGTGTGTCCGTCTCTGCATGAATTCGGCAACATTTTGAACGCACTGGAGAATCATGGGTCTCCACGGGAGAGACTGAACAGACGACCAGTGCAAAATTGCGCTATGGAGCGGAATTTGCAATCGTACCGGATCCTTCCGTCCCTCACGTAAACAAGTTTGTCTCTTTGATTTCCTTACCTGCATGAACTAGCGGGATAACAAGGGAAGTCGACTGTAAGGTAGTAGCCTACGATGTTTAACGTCGAGCAAACTGTTGAAAAAAGATAGTCACAATTCATCGGGATACAATCGACGGATATAGTGGTAATGATTCTTTTGTGATGGCGGTGAATAATGATGATTGCAATGATGACTGGGTGGTGGTTCTGAGTATGATGATGATGGTGATGTCACTGATTACTGATGAAGAGCATGTTGATGATGAAGAATAGTTGCGGCTCGATGTTGATGACAATCATGATGTTAATGATGTTCATGAAGATAGCAATAATGATGATGATGATGATGTTGATGATTAGGATACAGATAAGATTATGATGTTAATGACGATAATGACAGTCTATGATAAAGACGGTAATAATAATATTGATCATGATCATGTGGAAAGGCACGTCAAGGTGGCAAATAATGACGAAGACGATACTACCATCAATGGGAAGATGATGGAGATAAGGTGAGGGTGTAAGATAGGTTAGTTGCAACCACTACGGCATTTACAGAACACTTCTGAAGGTCACCGACAAACTGACCGGTACGGTACATCATTTTGGTTAAGCATGATCAAATGCACGTACTGTATAACATTTTTGTTTTTCCAGAAATGCTTCGTTACTGAGAAAGCGAGAACTTTCAACAGATGTCGTACGAATGTCATAGCAGGGATCCTGATGGCGAAACGGCTGCCTTCTATGTGTATTGCTTATGATAAATTGCATAACTCTTTTCGAACTTCTCGCAAATGCTGTATTAACCTTTCGTGGTCGCGTCGTCAGACATTGGCTAAGGTTAGGAGTTTTCATTCATGGGAAAAGACTCCTTCAAAAACTGGTTGTCGCCTTATGAAAAGGTAGGATACATCACAGTGATCACGAACATGTACTTATCTTAAATGGGTTTTTTCCTTGTGCTTATAGCAAATTTAGCACTTTTGTTAAAGTTCAAGGAAGCTATGCTAATTTCGCTGTATAACCAAAATGAGTCCATAAATATTGAACATTGACTATCTAGACAGCATAAATAACTGAAAGTCTTGAAGAGGTATTAATTGAAGAAAAGCATTAAAATATGTATTATGTAAATATTTATTACGATTTATCTCATTACAACACCCCTTTTTACCAAAACACAGTTTGCACCTGGGGAAAGATACATAGTTATCACAAAGCTCTGTAAGCACGTTTACTGTATTTATTTCTCACATATAGTATAAATCTCTGCCTTCCAGAATGCCAGTTACGTATTAGGTATATCGTGGAGTTTGCAAATACATATCCTCTCTCGTGGCCTCTGGGTGACTGATGTGTGTTGGTGATATGTGGGGACTTTAGAGGGAAGGTTTAGGAGTCTAGGTAGGCAAACAAGAACCAATTAATTTTAAGGTGTGGCGCGAAATCCAGTGATGTACCCATGGGCATAGTTCTGCATTATGCGCTTGCCCAACTGTTCAAACTACTAAATGTGAGGCAAGTGGTGGCAAAGCAGTAGCCATACGCTTACCTGTCTGATAACTGTATGCATGAGGTGAGATGATGTAAGGAGGATAAGAGGAGCTGATGCCTTATACCTCTCCTCCCTTCCATCCCCACTCCCATCACACACAGTTACCAGATAAGCACGTGTTTGGCTATATCACTTGCCTCCCATTACAGTTCTGCTCCGAAGTGGTGGGTTGGTGTAAAGCGCGGAGCTTGTCTACAGTATATAGATGGCGGTATAAACTCACTTCAGTCCAGCACGGATGGTATAAGCCTACGTGTCCGGTAATTCTATATGGATAGGAGGTGACAGACATGCATTTGGACTGTATGTATGTGAGACTCCCTTGGAACATCATAGTCTTTATGCTGATGATCAGTATCCGATACGAAGGATGCGACAAAGGTATGTACTCGTAATGATGTACCATAATATACGGTACTTCAGGTGATAATTCCCTTCTGGTCTCTCTTTCCCCTCTCCTTGACACCCCACCCCCTCCATCCTCTCCCCTTCCCGCTACCTCTCTCTCTCTCTCTCTCTCTCTCTCTCTCTCTCTCTCTCTCTCTCTCTCTCTCTCTCTCTCTCTCCCACCCAGTACTTTTTTGTTTTTATAACCTCGTCTATTTGCTTAGTAATAATCAAAATTGTGATCCTAATACTGTAAAAATACTGAGCTTTTATGCTAGTAAATTAAGAAGACCTAGTTGTTCCGAGGCGGATAATGACGGTTGCGTCAGGATTTTTCACTACGTGAGACTTCCCTCCCATTAACCCATTCGTTATTATTATGTACTTTCATTATATTCGTCTTATCAGCCGACGATTTTATTCTGCCTGGGAGAAGCTATGTATGTTGGAGGGATCAGATTAAAAATTCATTCTTTCACTACGAGATATCACTCAGTTACTGACAAAATTATAGTATGAAAGTGGATGTGTGTGTGTGTGTGTGTGTGTGTGTGTGTGTGTGTGTGTGTGTGTGTGTGTGTGTGTGTGTGTGTGTGTGTGTGTGTGTGTGTGTGTGTGTGAGAGAGAGAGAGAGAGAGAGAGAGAGAGAGAGAGAGAGAGAGAGAGAGAGAGCACCCTTTGAGGCTGAAAGAGATGATGTTGTTACCTCCGCCAAGGAGGTTTTGTTTCCCCTCCCACTGGTTTGTTTGTCTGTTTGTCTGTCTGTCTGTCTGTCTGTTAGCAGGATTATTCACAAAGTTATGAACGGATTTTGGTGAAATTTTGTAGAAGGGTGGACCATGGGCCAAAAAACAAGTGATAAAATTTTGAGCTGGAGCAGGAGCCGGAATATCCCGCATAATATCTCCAAATACTCTCAATGAATTTCAATGAAATTTTGTGGAATGGTGCGCCATGGACCAAGAAAGAATTGATTAAATTTTGAAGCGGATCCGGATCAGGTTCAGGATCCTGTGTCCACATATCCGGATCCGGTTTTACTCAAAACATTCTGAACGGATTTTGATGAAAATTTGTGGAAGGGTGGGCCATGGGCCAAGAAAGAATTGATTAAATTTTGGGCCGGATCCGGATCCTTTTTAATGACAAGGGCATTGGCAGAGGTCTGTGCTCTCTGAGCGCTTTCTCGTTGCTGCTGTTATTGTTGCGACCCGATGTTCATCTGCATATGAATCCAGTGGATTACAGGAAATTGGTTACTTCAGTTGGGCGCTACCCGGCATCGTCTACTGAAGTTCTGTCATGTTATAATGTGATTCATGACGTGAGTAAATGTGTTGTGGTGTGGGGCTTAGGGAGTTAATTAACTTGCTCGTCATAGCTAAAATAAAATATGAATGGTATTATTGTGCTTAATGGGGAGTATAATTAATTACATGCCTGACTGGATGATGTTGATTTATTGTTCGTTCATTAATATTAATCTAAGTCTTTGTTACCTTCCTGATTCTCTCTCTCCCACTAATCTTCCCTCTCTTTCTCACAGTACAATCTCATTAAGTCAGTCTCTCTCTCTCTCTCTCTCTCTCTCTCTCTCTCTCTCTCTCTGTGCCTGCCTGTCTGTCTGTCTCACTCCGTTCCCCTCCTCTTTCTATATTCCTCCCGGATCTTCCTAATCCTCGGTTTTCCTTTTACCTGAACACTGTCGCGTTTCCTCTTCGCCTTCAGTTCTTTTGTTTTCTCTTTCTCTCTCCCCTTATTCTCCCTTACTCCCGTTTACTTTTTCTCTTCCACCCTTTTATTAAGGTCTCTTCAGCATCCGTAATGTCTCCGTTCCCTTTTCCCCCCTTTCTTGCTTCATTAATTTTCTGCTGCTAGGTTTTGGAATTTCCTTTTCATTGTTTTCCCAGTTTTATCATATTTTAATCCCTTATTCATGCTCCTTAAGGTGCTGTTTTTGTGAAAACTATTATATTTTCATAGCATTTTTCAAGATCTTTTTGAAGCACTGCCGGAAAATGGAAAAACAAAGGTGACAGAAATATTATAAAACTGGCCACACCATTTTCTCACAAGTTAAGCCTTCTACTTTGTTTTGCAGCACCGCACATTCGAATCTGTTCCTACTATTATATTACCTGACT
>NC_137004.1:24776923-24911923 GCF_032717465.1 Coenobita brevimanus
ATTTTTGGAAACTAAACGCCTGACTCTCGTTTAATACAGCGCTTCCGCATCTGGTGCTAATGTACTTGTTCAGTTTTCACATTCATTCACTGAAGCGAAATTTGTGTGAGCAATCCAGAACCCTTCTACTGTACTTTTAATTGGTCCTCTTTCACTCCGTTTCATTCCTCATTTCTCCCTATTGGCTCAATCCTTCCCCCACTGTTTTTCTTCTTTCCTCCTGCTTCTTACATTAATCTTTTACAAATCCTTTCCCTCTGCCTCTCTTGAGCTCTTTGTCTCCTTTTATTCCTGTTCCAATCTTTCCTTCAGTTCCTTTTCTTCCATTTTCTGTCCTTAATCTTACTTTCCCTTCATTTCTCTCTTCCTATCCCTACCTCCACTGCACTTCCCTTTCCCCCTTTCTTTCTTTTCTTTCTTTTTTTTTCTTTTCTTTCGTGTCGTTTCCCACTTTCTCTTGCTCTGTCCTGTTTTCCTACCCCGCAGTTCCCTCTTTTTCTTCCAGCACGTAGACTCTGGTCTTGCCAGTACCTCGTTACATGACCGTCCAATCATCATCTCGGGGTACTAACGGGTGATTGGATGGTTACTGCTTGTTACATGTGGCCGACAACCACGGCCACAACTCGTTCAGTATCTTTCAGTCAAACACCCAGGGACAGTGGCCACTTTTTTTTTTCTATTACTGAATCCATTCACTACAAAAACAGTCTTCTGTTGTGGGGAAGCAAGATATTACCTATGCTAAACATACTCTGAATACGAGATGCCCGTATGGGTAAAATCATCTGAGACGTCATCGTGTTGAGGTAAGGGGTTAATCTATTATCAGCAATCCTAGACAGTTCCCAAATTTCCTTGTTACTGGCGATTTTATTCAACAGGGTACAACCCTATCATGTATCAGTGTACACTGTGGACCACATCAGTCACTGCGATGGTGAGGGAGGTGCATGGTAGGCTAGGGACAAATTCACCACGTATTTACCACGATTAATATCAACTGCATAAATACCAACATTCTGTACTATTTATGCATTTCTTGCCTAATCCACATCCTGTTCGTTTTCAGGTATCTGTCTCCTCCCTAAGGAGCTATTCCTGTTCCCAGGACAAACTACCATCAATCAGTCTATCGGTCGCGAGAGTCACTAACAATCAATAGCGGAAGTCACTAACAACTAAAATCGTGGGAGTCACTAACAGTTAATGAGTCCCTAACAATCAGTCGTGACTCATTAACACGGTCATGGGTGTCGCTAACATTCAGTCAAGGGAGTCACTAATATTCTGCCAAGGGAGTCACTAACAATCAGTCAAGGGAGTCACTATAAGTAAAGGGAGTCAGTATTAATCAGACAAGGTAGTCACTAACAATCAATTAAAGGAGCCACAAACAATCAGTCAAAGATGTCACTAACAATTAAGGAAGTCACTAACAATCAATCAAGGAAGTCATGCCATCACGGGAATCATTAACATCAACCATCGGAGACATAAGCTATCAATTGGGTGAATCTTTATCATCCCTGTGAGACATTAAACAATTAGTCGTGGAAGTCACTATTAAGTTATCAAGGGAATCATAAATAATCAGTCAAGGGAGCCATTAACAATCAACCACAGTATCTCCTGACTATTGTACTTAGATTTGGGAGAGAAATCGGGCAGTGAAGAGGCTAGTGGCGACTGCATCCCCTTAACTGCTAATGATCTCTCCAATCCTTAAGAGGTTTGAAAGCAACATGAATAAAATGAAGTGAACATGACGTCCTTGCTTGTTGAGATTAAAATATTGGATCATTAATAACGCCTTCTCCTAATAAATTTAATCGTACCGTATGACGTTGCCAGTTCACTGCATCAATTCCGATGAGGGAAAAATATTGTTCACCCTTTCAATTCGATGAACTATATGTTGATTTATTCTTGATAATTCCTGCCGATTCTACTAAGTGACTAACCCCTGGGGTATAATATATCCTCAATTAAGTCAATTGAAAATGATAAAAAGAAAAAAGAAAACGCGTCATAATACGGAGAGTAATAACGTAAATATCGTTCTGCTTCATTACGATCCTAACATGAAAGCGAACAATGGCCTTCGAATCCCAGTGATGCGATCTTCCGAGCTCAACAAATTTCTCTGAGTATCCTGTAGCGTTCAATAATTTTCCTAACCAAAGAGTGGAGCGATATTCTAGTCCATGGCTGTACAATAAGCAGTGTAACTCCCAGCCAGAAAATCAAAGGTGGAACACTCACCACCGCGAGACTCTGCCGGGGTGCTCCAGCGGCGAGGATGTCAGGCGATGGGAGTTTCTGACCATACCTGGAAAATGGATATATGTGAATATTCATCAACAAAAACTGCTTGTGACTTTGTTCTGAACTGCTCCAGTTAAAAAAAAAAAAAAAAAAAATACACGTATAAGATTTATAAAAGTAGGCCTATGTGAAACAGAGGCGACGTTCTGATGTAACTATCAGCAGTTTTGGCGTATAAATATTCCATAGCAATAATGATCATAACTATATTCGCCATAAAGATTCAAGTAGAGTACACCAATTTATGGGCAGGCGATAGTAAAATATATTTATTCCAGCTGATATGTGGTGAACAGTCTCTGAATGTGAAAAACTGTCATTAAAAATTATTAGATACAAACATTCACACTGAAACAACAGTACCTCATAACTACAGGCCTTAAAATAAACTGGTGAGTTGCATGAGGGAAAGCGATGCTCCCTGTTGGCCATCTCACTGCAGCATCAATATTGCCAGCACAAGGCAAGTTTTACTTTTCCTAATGGAGTCATAGCTTCGTAAGGGGAAAAATTATAAATAGGTATCGGAGATGGTTAATTTGATCAACTAATAGTAATGAATTAAAACATAAAAATGTGCTGCTAATAATGAATTGTTGTGTGACCATATATTGCTTAGACACAATCCTATGTATAACAATAATAATCACTATAATGGAGGGAATTACCGTAGAATATCCGTGTGGTGGAGAATCGGGAATTCAAATGACTTGTTAAGGAAGTGATCTGCAGTCCAAGCTTCGAATTACGCTGTCTGAAACATTCTAGTGGTTCGAACAGCCTGGCTATAATCGATGCCAAAAAATACATATATCAAACGAGTTTTTATTATAATACTGTACAGTCAAGTATTATTCTCTTATCCAGTGAAGGAAATAAAAGAAACTTATCCTACAACTAAAAAATTAATAGCAACATGTGGGTATTTTTCCGTTCGAAATTATCAGGTCTTGGTAGGAAGATAGGACTGACTGGAAGGTAAAGTCAGGGACAAAAGTCGTGTTCCGGTTTTGTCCAAAAGTTCAGAGTAACATGTGAAGCACTGTGAGAGCTCTACCACAGCTATATACTCGTATTCGTGGCTGGCTAACCTGACTTTTCTCAAGCTTCTGCTGATGATATGACAGTATATACAGTATATATATATATATATATATATATATATATATATATATATATATATATATATATATATATATATATATATATATCTCAAGTACAATTTACATTCGGAAAATCACAGCTATATCTATTTCTCTTAGTTATAAAAAAACGCTCGCATCCACAGATCCGTCACCTTGAACAATGGCAAATCATGTCAGTGCTACCAACCGTCCGTCTGACGCAAAGCAGAGCGCACCAAAATTTGAGCCTTTCAGCAAATGTCTTCACCAAATTTCAGGACACGACTTTTGTCGCTTCTTGTAAAAGGTTTGGTAGTTGTTGCATCTGTGATATTGTGATAGCACAGATTATTGTTTGAGACTTTCCATGTCAGTTATTGAAATTAGTACAAGGCATTTATCTATTTATTTTATGCAGAGAACTCGGTGAAACAGAGACAGCCAATATGTTGACAATCCAAGCCAACACAGTTTATTTAGACAGATCTGGAAAAGAAATGCAGCTGACTAATGGCTAAGTAATGCAGAAACCATTGTCTCCATACATTACGCAGTTTCAGTTTGTCGGTTTAATTCGTTTATTTCACGTCTGGAGACTTTGTGTGCTGTATATCACTCATTAACTCACCTGGTAATTAACCTCACTCCCAAAATTACGAAATTGTAACTAAAGCCGTTTTATCATGTCTTTTGTTTTGTAGATACTCGTAGTACACTGGCTGACCAGCACGCGTTAGCGCGCGTGCGTGTGTGTGTGTGTGTGTGTGTGTGTGTGTGTGTGTGTGTGTGTGTGTGTGTGTGTGTGTGTGTGTGTGTGTAAAGCCATCACGCTCGAGTTACTATTACGATAAACCAAGTCATTATGTAAATACCTCATTGCTAAACTCACAGAATGAAAAAGGCAATGACGAGGCACAGAAAATAAATGAAAGTTTGTTAATGCCTCTTTGCTCCCCCCACCCCTTGTCCACCTGTCTGTCATCGTGTTTGTCTATATATACAGTATATATATATATATATATATATATATATATATATATATATATATATATATATATATATATATATATGAAACACGAAATCATCCTCCGTCTCACATTCCTGGACATCAAAGCCAAAGATCATAAGAACTTGCTGCTAGAGGCTTATTAAGAATGTCAAGTGGCTGGATCAATTTGCCCTGCGAAGCTAATTACTCAAGGCAGGAATAGAGCAGCCTATTTGGTGGCGAAGTGGTCTTGAATTCTTATATACGTTTACCATTAAAGGAAGTGTGTGTGTGTGTGTGTGTGTGTGTGTGTGTGTGTGTGTGTGTGTGTGTGTGTGTGTGTGTGTGTGTGTGTGTGTGTGTGTGTAAAGCCACCGTATGACAGTTAATATACTGTATTTTATTATTCTTATTGCGATCAAAGATGTCACTGATTGAATGCTTCATTACTGACATAACATGAAACAACGATTCACCGAAAATAAGTGATAGTTTGAATAGTAAAAAATGATGCAATTATACTGATGACCCATACTTTCCTTGTATATCGTCTCTCTCTCTCTCTCTCTCTCTCTCTCTCTCTCTCTCTCTCTCTCTCTCTCTCTCCGGAACACACAAAAGCATCCCCCTTCTCATTTCCCCACGACTTCAAAACCCGATGCTCAAAAGAACCTTACCCCTTGACGTACCAATGGTGTCGAGTGGCCGGAGCAATTAGTACCATAAGGCTAAGGACTCTAGACTTCCAGTGAGCAGGATAATTGGTGGTGAAGTGGCCTAGGAAGTTGGCACGTGTTCATCATTGAGAGAGAGAGAGAGAGAGAGAGAGAGAGAGAGATGTGTACCTGTTTACGTGCTTGTGTGGCAGGTGGGGGGGGTGATGTATTAATATTCATGCATACGGACCTACTTTTTCAACACTGTCACAAATATTTACCTCTGTTAACGGAGTAGGAGAAGGGTATGATTCACCCCTATTTGTGTGACTTTGTTTATCCACAAGATGTCTAAAATGTTAGTGATGGGTTTCAGTTAAATTTTGTGGAAATGTGGGTTATGAGCCAAGGAATAGTTGAATAATTTTGGTGCTGATCCGAGTCGTCTGGTACAGGCGTTGGCGGAGGTATGAGACCTCTGAATGCTATATTCTTGTTGGTTTTGTTTTATTTGTTCTACTTCCAGATGTCTGTTTTCTCTTGTCACCATGTCATGAAAGTCTTGCTTGAGTCAAGGGATCACATTCTGCTCTTATTACCGACAACCGATTGTGCTTGCTTTTTGTCAGTAACATTGGTTCTGACTGTTCTACCACCAGTTAATTTTGTTTTAGTGTTGCTGGTGCCAAACGATTACATTCTGTTACATGAAATTCCTCGTGGTGGGGACGCTTTTTTTTTCCGTCCCCCCAAAATGGGAGGAGGTTATACAAAGTTTGTTCAAAGAATATCCAACCTGAGGTTCTAAGAAAAACAAAAAGCTAACCTGTTAAGCTAGAACATTAATCCCCCCCTAACTAGGCATTTTCTGACTTAACACACGTAGCCCAGCGTTCTTTCCACAGCCTGAAACATTTTTCAAAGTCGGTTTTCGGTATTTCCTGCAGATGATTTGTCGCATTCGTCATGATCTCTTCTCTCGGATGAACGTTGCTCAAGACACGCTGGAGTTCGCAAATTGCGATCCAGATATTCTGAAATCTGTTATCACTGGTGATGAGACTTGGGTGTACGGGTATGACACAAAAACCAAAGCAAAGTCTTCCCAGTGAACGCATGCAGGGTCGTCTCGGACAAAAAAAGCACGACAGCTCTGCAGCAAGGTGAAACGCACCCGCATGTTGACAGTTTTTATCTTTATTCTCAGCTACTGTGGTGCTGTGCATCATGAATAAGCATCATAAAGTCAGACTGTCAACAAACATTACTACCTCGACATTATCCGTCGTCTTCGTGACACAGCTCGGCGAAAGAGGCCAGACCTTTGGAAAGCGGCAATTTGGAGGCTGCACCATGACAATGCCCTTTCCCATTCATCTGAGCTGATTCAAGAATTTTTGGCCAAGCACAACATCCCACATGTCCGTCAGGCTCTCTAATCAGCAGACATGGCTTTGTGCGACTTTTGGTTATTCCCCAAGCTCAGAACTCCGCTGAAGGGCTCCCGATTTAAGACGATAGAAGAGATCATGACGAATGCTACAAGTCATCTGCAGGAGATACCGAAAACCGACTTTGACAAATGTTTCAGGCAGTGGAAAGAATGCTGGGCTAAGAGTGTCAAGTCAGAAGGGGCCTACTTTGGGGGGAATTTGTGTCGTAGCTCAACAGGTTAGCTTTTTAATTTTATGCAGCCAAAAGTCGGATACTTTCTGAAGAGACCTCCGATAGTCACTCCTGTTTGTCTGTCTGTTTGTCCACAAAATACCCCAAAAATTTATTGATGGATTTCAGTGAAATTTTGTGGATGTGGGTCATCGGCCATGGAAGTGTCGATTAATTCTGGTGGTGATCTGAGTTGTCCGTTATAGGCACTGGTGGTGATATGCGCTCTCTGAATGCTGTCCATTTTTTTGTGACTTTTCCATAACTCCGTTCTTTAAACTACTCTTGTTCATTTGGCTTTGGTTATGTATGCAACGAAAGGCGGAGAAAAAGGAAACTGTGATAAGCAAATGTCGTATATACAGTATAATTCAGTTATAAATGATGTAGAAAAATTTATATGAAACCAGATCACAACGAAATACTTAATCCTTTCAATAATTACGGTATAAAACGGTAACTGCAAATGTAACAATGCACCTTTAAAAAAAAAAAAAAAAAAACTTTCCATGGCTAGGCTACACACAGTAGTATATTTAATAAAGGTTCATGACCAATCTTGTACCCTTGTTGACATGATATGATGAATGTTTGCATTTATCTAATGGGCATCAGAATCAAGCACATAACTAATTGGTCCCTCCAACTGGGCTCTCTACATTACTTATATATATATATATATATATATATATATATATATATATATATATATATATATATATATATATATATATATATATATATGTGTGTGTGTGTGTGTGTGTGTGTGTGTGTGTGTGTGTAGCTTATACTGTACTGTTTTTGTTTTAACCAATTATATTGTTAATTACTAACAATGTGTTTTCTCTCTCGCAATCTTACGTGAAGTAAATAATACGGTGTAACTAAATCTTTGCCTTTTCCTTTCCGTGTGTTCTATTTACTCGTCCCAAGACCTAACCCATCATTCTGCTTACTCAATACCACCTCCTACCATCCCACAGACTTTAATATATTCCAACAGACCTCTCCCCAATCTAATGGTGATCGTACACACACACACACACACACACACACACACACACACACACACACACACACGGTCCTAGAAACACCCCTAAATAAAATAAAAAAACATCAAAGACTAACGTCAGTTCGTGATAATGGTAATACCAATTAGTGCGATGCTGTAAATCACACTATGATGAATGTTTTGCACCCATTATTGTAATACTATGCAATATGTCAAGAAAAAAAACTTCTCTTAGTGTGCAATAGCAGAGACTGTGCTTGTAAAATAAGTGTAAGAACATTGTTGTCAGTCATTACCCATACAGTTCTGACAAATCTAATAATTATGTCGATAAAATCCACAGTGGTAACTCGTAATTGAAAGAACGGATTAACTATGATGATGCATTCATCCGGCCCTCCATCCATACGCCAACCACTTTACCACAGGTCGGCTTTTACTAACCGAAAACACGCATTTTATCCAAAGCAATACATTCGCTGATGACCACATCCAGAGACACAAAGCAATTTAGTCACAGATTACCATATGCAAAGACATTTAACAAGTCACGGCTCTTATTACTACCAGGGGTGTATTTATGGCGTGCAGGGCCCTAGCCCGTGGGAATGAGGGGCCCCATACGGTGGCGTCAAGGGTGGGGTGGGGTGGCGAGCGAAGCGATCCAAATGAGCTAGGGGGTAATGAAAATAATTCTCTGTTCATCAACTACAAAACTATATATACAGAAATAGTTATAGAAAAACAAATTTAATGCAAAAATTGATCCAAATTGGTGTATTTGCTGCTTTACAAAAAGAAAATATAAGGAGTCCAAATTGTCTGAGTGACTGTACACTAAGTAATCGTTCAAAATGGATGTTTACGAGCCTTCTCCCTTGCAAAGTCTGTGATGATATCAGAACAGTCAAGCTGCCTTAGTTTATCACGCTCTATATTCAAAAGGGTGAGCGATGATAAACCATCCTGCCCTATGGTATTTCTCAGATAATTCTTAACAAGTTTCAACTTGGAGAATGATCGCTTCCCTGTAGTTTGTGACAAACAAACACAAATAAGGGTGAAGAGCAATCTCAACACTGGCAAACGTTTCCAGCATGTCATTCCTGTGAATTGTTAAAAACATCTCAAGGTCAGGACTCTTTGAAGCTTCGATCCCTTCCGAGGTAGATATTGCATCTGAATCTTTTGAAACTGACTTCATTAGATGTGCAAACTGTACAATTTCCGACTTCAACCCATCCTCCAAGTCCTTAGGGTAGGAAATGACAAGATTATGAGCAGCTGCTCTAAGCTCATCTGTAGTTTTGTTTGTGATGTCTGATAAAAATCCAAACCTATCTCGAAGAGTGCTGTAAGCTTCGAGACGTTGATGCAAGGCAGCACAAGGCTTGTTGATGATGGGGAGAAAGGCTGTTACTCTGACTTTATCTCTCCCTGTGAGACTGGCATCCTCAGCTGAGCCAATTTCATCGTGGTAACACTTGCGTTTCCTAGTACGTTTGGTGTCTTCCTTATATGCACCACTGCCATTGCCAGTCATACCACATTTGCCCATACCTTTCTCTTCAGTCATCAAACTGGAACCTCAAGTCTTCATCAAAGTGTAAGAGAGACTCCAGTAGTTGGACAGCTGTATTAACCCCTACACCGCGGGGTTGTTTTTGCGCTCCTTGCGCGTCCCGCAAGGATATTCGCGCTCTGACTGATTTTGTAAAAATATTTGCCAAAAATCAGTTATTAGTCCTAGAATATTAAAATTATATATGCATATGGCACATACCTTCAGCTTTCCCCTGGGATGTTTGTTGAGCCTTCGTCGTCTACCACAGGACTTGTGGAGACTTCTGAAGTTGGGTACCGAAGTCTCCACTTTACACTTCCCAATACCCCGTAATATGGTTACCACTGCCTAATATTATAATTACAAACACTATTCTATGAATTTCAAGTAGTTTGGAATCCATATTCCAAAAAAAAAAAAACACCATGAAAGCAATGTAAATTACGAGCGCATATGAGCTTTCCTCCCGTAGTGGTTCCCCGATGGTATCCTGAGGCGGAGCTGTCATTTATTATTTATAAACACACTCACACTTTATATTCCTAGTGCTTTATTACACTTATTTATATATACAATATTTATCTATGTGTTTCTTTCAGTACTAGTAGTTTAGTTTCACTCCAGGCATTCACTTTCTCGTCCTATATAATAGCGTGGAGAACGAATCTGTCACTTTCACTTTCATAACTCCCAGTATTCATACATGCTAGAGTGAAACTTTCACTTCATTACTCCTAGTTTATATACTCGTATTCTTATATTACTACTTATTTACATTTCTATTTACATTCTCTATTTTTTTTACATTATTTACATTTCTATTTTATTAACACAATGTTGTGCACTGTCACTTGCAGTAACTTATAACACTATTTTCCACTGTTCAGTTATATTTACATTCACTCCTTTCACTTGCTGTTTACACATTATTTACATTTCCACTTGCACTGTTTTAGTGTCACCAGAAATATCGTACTCACTGTCCACCCTTATCATTTATAAATTAACTAGTTCACGTTCCACAGCAGTCACTTAGCCCTTTACCCCTTTCCACACGAGGTTTAGTAGGGGTAGAGGTCACAGGACCCTTTGCATGGGGCTAAAAAGCGGCGGAACTGGACAGGCGCGAATCCGACGTGGTTTCACCTTGAAAGACGACAGTAAACTGAATGCTGTTGAAGGTCTGCCAATGTCAGCATGGTGACAGCTGCTAATATATATGCTATGAAATGATTGGCAGGAAATCTAGACAATACATAATAAATTAGGTAGTTCCAGGTGAATGTAAATATCACTTAGGCTTCTCCCTTCCTTTCTTATATATATTTTTATTATGAGAACAGGTCATACGGCACATTTCAAGGGGAAATAAACAGAGAAAATTGGCGAGCGAGTGCACATTAGGTGTTGCCAGGTGATAATTAGCCAATTCCAGATGCATGGCAGTATCAACTACCTTTTCTCTTAGGGCAAAGGGCACAGTTCACTGGATAAAATGAGTGAAAAAATCCGTCCAGCATTTGTGTAGCGCAGCACAGCTGGTCAGGTGGGAGGAGAGGGTAATGGAGGGGAGGTAAGGAGGGGGGGAGTCAAGGACAGGAGAAAAATGGCTAAATTGTCAACATTGGATGGGAGTACAGGTGACATTAGAAGAACTGAGTATAGCTGGACACTGGTAGTACTGATAGATGATACAAGCCACCACTTGAAAGCCCGGGCGAATTCAAAATAACACAGAATCACAAATGTGACACCCCGCGGTAGGATCCCTTGCTCCCGAGAGTCACAGAAGTGACGTCCCGTGGTTAAGGGGTTAAGGGAGAGCCCGGATTTTTGCAACTGCACATTAGTAATCTGAAATCTTTCTAAGATGGTTTGCCATACTTCAAGCAGGATAGCTGTTTCAACCTCTTTCATTGCTTTGACGAGGCCACTTGCTTCAGCTCTAGTTTCAGCTGGCTGATTGTCATCTGATGACAACTCTTCTAGGACATTCAGGTTTTCCTTGTATGTGCTACTGACAGCAACTACAGCATCAGCCCATGCTGACCATCGAGTGTCTGACAAGCATTTGTCAACTTTTAACTTATCCTTGTGACTTTCTAGCACTTTACAATGCCTCCTCCTGCAATATGTAGATGCCACAAGGTGTAGATCTTCTGTATCAGCCCAAACAGCAGGACAACACCACAGCACATTTACCCACCAAGTTGATGGAATGGGCCATGCAAGGTACATACTCAGTTGCAGGGCATCCGTTCTTGATAACTTGTTGTGTTCCTTGATATTTACCTGACATATTGCTGGCATTATCATAGGATTGTCCTCGGCAATCTGCAATTGGGATTTTCTTCTCTTCAAGAAAATTAAGGACAGTTGCAGCGGTATCTTTGCCAGTGTGACTTAACATGGGTATAAATTGCAAAAACCTCTCAACTGGTCCTGTGGGCAGAACACAGCGGATTGTGAAACGGAGTTGATCGATGTGCAAAATATCAGGAGTGAAGTCTACAGAAATCGAAAAATACTTCCCTTTTTTAATTTCATCTGTTATTGTCGACAAAACTTTTTCTGACATCAGTCCAATAAGTTCAGCAGAAATGTCATGAGACAAGTAAGAGGTATGCCCACTACCTCTGTTTGCATGCTTTTTGATGTGTGCTGTCAAGAAACTGTCATACCAGTATGTGCTCAGCAGCCCCAGAATACCAAGGTAACTTCCATTATGCACAGATCCAATCTGTTCATTTTTGCTACGAATGGATAGCCCACGTTCACAAAGTAACTTTAAAACATCTACACACCGCTTCAAAACCGCCTGTCAGTGTTGGCATTCACTTTCATATTGTTGTACAAGATTTGCATCAACACGAGCACCTATAGTCTTTCGGGTTATCATATCGACCACTGCTGTTCTATGCTGATCTGATTTACCATGTGATTCTATGCTGTACCTGGCATTCTTCCAACCATTGATGCCTGTTGTGAACAAACTCTCCACGTTTAACATTAGCTTGCACACAAAACGATATACTCGACCAGTGGTCTTTGAATAACAGCCATTTATAGATGCAAATTTTGAAAAATGAACAAAAACTGTTATATATACTGAACAAAAAAATCGGTCAATACTGAGGCCTTCGGTCCACCAACTTTTGTTTTGGTTTCTATGTGTTAGTTTATGGTATTTTATATTGGTTTCTAATGTTGTTTATTAGTGAAGATAATTATTTACCATTATCTATCAATCTAGGCTTGTTCCCCCAATAGTAGGCAGGCCTATTGAGCAGAGGAAACTTGTGGGGTAAAATAAGAAAAAAAAACTCTCAGCTACAACACACACACACACACACACACAACAGTTAAGTGGGTGTCCCTGGCTCAAGCACCATATTACCACCTCCAGAGGCAGGGACCAGATGAGACAGTTAATATACCGTAAGTTAACGAAAACAGAAACAACTTTCTTACCGGCAGACTCCGGTCTGTTTACGTTCCCAGCCAGTAAACACGGAATGTCCGTGAGGAGCATTCAAAGAACATTGTTTTTTTATATATATATATTTTGTAGGCTGTACTGAAGAAAACATTAAAATAGTAAAACCTTGACTAATTATCATCTTAACTAACACTAATAAGCTATATCCGAGACAGTAAGAGAAAAATATAAATCATTAAATAAAACAACAAATTATACTATTACGAAAGAAAACGTAGATGACGGTCCAATGAAAGGGATAACTAAACAATTTACTTTCTGCCTGGTCCGTGGATAGTTCATGACTTGTGAGTACCATGATATAATAAATAAAAGAGTTATTAAGTTATCATTATATCATATGTATGTTTATTATCACAGTGTTAAAGTATCCCTGCACTATTGGGATAAGGATAATGGTCAAAAGTTTACAACAAATGTTATGTATCAATGCACTTATTTATTTAGTTTTAATGATAATTTTTTTCACCCTCTAGGGTGCTCTTGTAGCCTTGCAGGCGCGGGGCCCTAGACCATGGTCTACTCGGCCCACCCCTAAATCCCCCACTGATTACAACATAATATTAGCAGCATCAATCTTAATTCCAAGGATGAGATTTCATGAGCACTGAAGTATTTGTTGTGTCCTTATCTGGACAAGGATTCTAGCCGTTCTGTAGGAGTAATTTAGGATGCCAACAGACACATTTGTTACATAATTATGTGCGCATTACCAATCCACCATGAAAAAGCAGGGATTTATGGCTCACGAGGAGGCATTAGTAAGTGTGCTGCTCTACTTCCCGGTTATTTCCACGTCCCATCAAGCTACCTTCACGTGTTGCCTTCAGTATAAATGTGTTCGTCTGTTGCCCGCTTATCCAGCGTCCCTCAACTCCTCCCCTATTCCCTGCGAGGAGGAGGAGGAGCTGCAGAAGGGGAACTTCAACCTGCAGTCCATCGGATTTACGTCCAGATAAGCCAGTGGCCTGAACAACGGCAGCAACAGCATGGCTTTCATTTCACCTTTACGAGTAAGTAATTAAAACTTCTCATATCCAAGTGGTAATTGTCTTGTTTTTGTCAATACTATTATTGTTAAAACTTTCCACATCGCTACGGCAAGTTCTCCTGTTTTTGTCATTATTATTATTATTATTATTATTATTATTATTATTATTACTACTACTATTATTATTATTATTACTATTACGAGCGAGCGAAGCAATGTTTACGTTCAGCTAAGAAATGAGCTGCCCGACACGACCCGGCCTGGCCTGACACCACGTTGCACGACCACAATGATTTTCATAGGGTTATGATTTTCTGCTATGTGAGATAGAGAAGAAATTCTTTCAGCAGGTAGCAGATACATTCAATAAATTTTGTTTTTAGCTATATGTTTATCCATGAGACCAAAGAAACTCCTCAGAATCCCAGCTTTCTAAGGGAATGTTCCAAGGGCTTCAGTTGACATGCTCCACAATGAAATCGAATTTTAAAAGATTTCCTGTTTTAAGTTTTTTTTTTTTTTTTTTTTGCATAAATTCTAACGATTAGTTATTGCATATGACGCTCATAATTTTACATGAACTTTTTTTTATGTTTAGGGGGTGAAATCAGCAAGGGTATTCACTCCATTTGTGTTTTATCATTCGGTCAATTGCCAAGCATTTACCGACGCATTTTGTTGACACAAGTCGGGAGCACAGAAATGAACAGTGCGCGTGTGATAAACGCTACGGCGCCTCACTATATGCACATCCAGAGAGAAAACTTGAGAGAGAGAAAGCGTGAGAATGTAAACATTTTAGCTCATTTATTCTTTTGTCATTGTTCAACTATCTCACCAGGAATGTTGAAAGATTACACCAAGATGAAATTATGATGATAGGCGTATGTACAAACGCTCGCTCGCTCGTCACATGCTCACAATGGGCACTGTACTTGTTATTATTATTATTATTATTATTATTATTATTATTTGAATTCCACAATCTGTTGAGTTCTTTTTGATACCGTATATATTTCTTTTCTTTTGCGGGGGGGGGGGGAAGGGGGAGGAGGGAGATCTAAAAGGCTGGCCTTTCAATACCGTTCGAGATAGAGCCTTGAAATTTTTATGAGTGATGTATCTCAGCTGCAGGCTTCTTTTGGCACATATTCTTTTTTTCCTAGCACTATCACCCTCTGTTATTTTTTCCATTTCTGCCCTCCTGCGCAGCAAAAACTACTGAACCGATTAGTCTGCAAATGTTCCAGTATGTAGTTGTCAGCATGTACTAATGCACATGAATACTGAGACTTAGATCCAGCAAATATTTTTCGAGATATTTAGGAAAATCAAAATGGCTGCCTCATGCCGGGAAGTGCTAAATCGGAAAGTATCTCGCCAATTTTGACCAAACTCGGTGGAAATGTAGTGGGTCATGGGTGAACATGATTTGCATAGTATGAATGACCTTGACCTTGATCTCAAGGTCACAGGTCAAAATCCGTAGACATTTTTTGAGTCATGGAAAGTCCAATAATATTAGGGCTACAGTGATAAAAGTATTTACAGAATCCTAAGAGTATCTGCTTTTTAAGATTTCAATTATGTCAGATCAATATTTTTTGACGCTTTTTGACGATTTTTGGACTTACCATCAAAAAGTCACTCAAAATGCTAAGAAATGCTAATTTTCTGCATTTATTATTCAAAATTAAAGATCAAGATGTATTATCATCTACACATAATATGACCCTATTCTGCCAGGTGGAAATGCCAAATTTGACGTCCAAGATCATTTTCAAGGTCATTTTGATATTTTTTCTACTTTCAGTGGTAAAAATTCCAGTATATTGTACCTCATGTTATTTTTTAATATTACAGACGGAGAAAAGCACCATAAAATGTGCTCTCATATGCTCAGATGACTTATTCAAGGACTTCTATTTCCATGAATTGTTGGTGACGTCATTTTGATTTTTTTTTTTTTTGGAAAAATAATCTTTATATTTTAACAGGCAAAAGTTTTTGACAAAACAGAAAAAACAACTTATATGAAAGTCACAGACTTAGTAGCTTCCCATATATAATGGTTTATTTGAAATTATAGATTTTCACAGATACAGATCTTGGTTAGAACAAAAATCATGACACTTATCTCTTCACATTTAATTTATGATGTATTTTTAATAATGCACCATTTACACTACCACTCTTAATGAGTGGTAGACAAGTATTGGATGCAAGAGTGTGGAGAGGGTGGGGGAATGGAGTCTCGGACCATCACTTAGTGATGGCCAAGGTAGAGCTGCAAAGAAAGTGGTTGAGGAGATGAAGGGGACGACAGGAGGAAGCAACTCCTGTGAGAAGAGTGGAGAAATTGCAAGATAGTGAGAAAATGACAGAGTATAAGAGCATAGTGGAAGAAAGACTGGGAAGGTATGAGCTAGAGCAGATGGAAGGGGTGGAAGACGTATGTAAGATATTCACGGAAGAGATAGGCGCAGCGTGTGAGGCGGTTTGTGGAGTGAGGAGGAGATGCAAGGGTGTGCAAGGGACAGCATGGTGGAATGATGAGGTGAAACGAGCTGTGGAACAAAAGAAGAAGGCATATAGTGAATGGTTAGCGAGTAGAGGTAGGGGAGAAGATGAGAGAGAGAAGAGAGAGGTATATGTGAGCAGGAGAAGGGAGGTTAAGAGACTGGTGAAGGAGAGTAAAAAGAAAGTGGATGAGGAGTTTGGGAGGAATCTGAGTGTGAAATGGAGGGAGAGTAAGAAATTGTTTTGGAAGGAGGTAAAGAAAGTAAGGCAGTGTGAAAGGGGAAATAGTAGGGGAGTGAAAGATAGGAATAATAGATTGTTGGTGGAGAAGAGAGAGAAACTGAGGAGATGGAAGGAGCACTTTGAGGATTTGTTGAATGTGGAGAGTGAGAGCAGTGCAAGTATAAGCGGTTGGGGAATGGCTGGGAGAAGAAGAGATGAGAGGAGGGAGGAAGAGATCAGTAGGGCGGAAGTAGTGGAAGCGATGAAGAATATTAAGTTGGGAAAGGCCCCAGGAATTGATGGAGTGTGTGGTGAAATATCTTAGGTATGGGGGTGAGATTGTTGTGGAGTGGATATGGAAGTTGTGTAGATTGGCTTGGGAAGAGGGAAGGGTTCCAGAGGACTGGAAGTCAGGTATAATTGTTCCTTTATACAAAGGAAAAGGAGAGAGAGAAGTATGTGGTAACCATAGGGGTATTTGCCTACTTAGTGTGACTGGTAAAATATATGGTAGAATACTCATTG
Organism: Coenobita brevimanus; assembly: GCF_032717465.1. Lineage (NCBI taxonomy): Eukaryota > Metazoa > Arthropoda > Malacostraca > Decapoda > Coenobitidae > Coenobita > Coenobita brevimanus. The sequence goes on from NC_137004.1 coordinate 24,794,018, forward strand.
ATAGGGTTAGGCATATGACAGAGGAGCTAGTTGGAGAAGAACAAGGGGGATTTAGGAAGGGAAAAAGGTGTGTAGATCAGATATTTGTTCTAAGATGTTTAGTGGAGAAGTATCTAGAGAAGGAAAGGAAAGTGTATGCTGCCTTCATGGACTTGGAGAAAGCTTATGACAGAATAGATAGGCAAGGTATGTGGAAGGTATTAAGAATATATGGAGTGGAGGGGAAATTGTTGAGTGCTGTGAAGAGTATGTACGAGGGAGCTAGGGTTATGGTGCGAGTGGATGGTGAGCTGAGTGAGTTCTTTGATCTCAATGTGGGACTGAAACAGGGTTGTGTGATGTCTCCATGGCTGTTTAATATATACATGGATGGGGTTGTAAAGGAGGTGCAGGGTAGGGCAGTGGATGTGGGGGTGGCTCTAATGAATGAGGGTGAGATTTGGAAGCTTCCGGTGTTGCTGTTTGCTGATGATACAGTATTGTTGAGTGAAGATGAATGGGAGTTCCAAGGTTTGGTGAATGAATTTGGGACAGTGTGTAAGAAGAGGAATCTGAAAGTTAATGTAAACAAAAGTAAAGTTATGGTGTTTGAGAGGAATGAAGTCACAGAGTGTGCAGTGAGGTTGGGTGGTGAGGATATGGAGAATGTGAGTGCATTCAAGTACTTGGGTAGTGTGATGAGTAAGGATGGAACTTTGGGGGATGAAGTGCGTGAAAGGGTACAGCAGGGAAGGAAGGTTGTTGGTACACTGAAAGCAGTGATGAGAAATAGGGAGGTGAGTATGGAAGTTAAGAAGTCACTGCATGATAGTATTGTGATCCCTACCCTGACGTATGGAAGTGAGGCATGGACCTTGCAAGAGGGGAACAAGTCAAGAGTGAGAGCAGTGGAAATGAGTTACTTGAGAGGAGCATGTGAAGTGACGCGGAGGGACAGGTTGACGAATGAAGAAGTGAAGGAACGTTGTGGGGTGGATGTGGATGTGGTTGAGAAGATTAGGAGAAATACACTGAGGTGGTTTGGACATGTGAAGAGAATGGAGAATGAAAGACTGACTAAGAGGGTGTATGTAGGTGAGGTGGAGGGAGGGAGAGGGAGAGGTAGACCGAGGATGAGGTGGAGGGATGGAGTTGAGAGGTATATGAGGGAGGGGGGGGTGAGTTGGGGGGAGGGTAGCCAAATGGTGGGTGACAGAGCGACTTGGAGGCGTTTTGTCTGCGGCCACCCTTTGCGGGATTAGGGCGTCGGGCGATAGATAGATAAATAGATAGATATTTCAGAGACCGTACACCATATCCGATGTACAAGTGTGGATTTTTTTTTTTTTCTAATATGGAATGTGGCATTATCATCTAGAATGTGGAGTTCTTTGAATACTGCCTCAGTAATTTAAGAATTCCTGTTTATTATTTTTATTATTATAATTATTATCTCTATTGGTATTAGTATTAGTATTAGTATTAGTATTCGTAGTTCCACATGAACTTTTTCCCCTAGTACGTGTGTTGTTGTTGTGGTATCAGGCTCATCTCAGTGTGAACCCAATGGACTGGAGGCTGAAGTTGGTTCTTTCTTGTAGTCCACCAACCCTCATTCAGGGGGACAGAAGGTTGATGGATGTCTGTATAATCAGGCAGTTCAGCCGTCAGGTTATACTGGTGTCACTGAGTGAAGGCGACCCTCTCCAGCATTTGTCAATTTTTTACACACTTATCACCCTATCTAATAGCGCTTATATTGGACTGGAGTCTGAGTGTCTAGTGTTTGGGGTATTAGTATTTTTTGTTAAACATTGATTGCTTGTGCATTCTTATTTTTTATTTTTGGATATACTTGATATTTGGATACAGTGGTCTTCGCGTCATGATGTTCTGCTGTATTATTAATTCACTTTACTGTATTGTATTAATTCATCATCCTAGCACAATTTTTCATGCAATTTAATGGTAATTATTGACTTTAAAGCTTCTATGACTCATACTGCTGAAATAGATTAGAGTTAACATGAAAGAGTTAGTTTGTATCCTTGTTAACAGGGCGTAGAGGATTGCGTTGCACTGTACCCCTTCTTACTCTAACTTGGCCTAAAATTGTAGTCTCAGTTTTAGTGTTGTAACGTAAGGCCAACACAAGAATATGATGCAAAATACAAAGAAGTGCTATGGAAAGGATGTAGAGCAGCAACATCGTCATTTCCCACCACTGACCTACGTGCTATAAGGTGCAGGAGGACGAAAATCTGTCTAGGTTCGAGTAAAAACAATATTGATGTTTTATTAGACCATCATTATGAACGTCTTAATCACTGTGGTTCCTATAGCTCACTCAGACGAATGTAGAGGTGTACAGTACGTAGCAGGACTACCGGGCCTTGAAAGCAAGCTGTGAAGCCTATGCCCAGAGTCGAACACATAAAAAAAAAAAAAAAAAAAAAAAAATTATGAGATCTAGTCTGTATCCTAGTTAACAGGGAATGGAGGACTGTGTGGTACTGGATGAGTTACTGGACCAATATAATAATCTCTCGACCGTCCAACCAGCTTACTCGACCAAACGCAACCCAGATGTTGAGGCTACTCGTATGGTCGACCTGGCTGTCTATAACTATACTGAGGTGGGTGCTTTGTATAGGATGTTTACTGTAACTTGGCTTTATATTGATATCATTCGCTCTTTAATTGGCTCTCTTTACTCTCCACCTCTCTCTCTAATCTCTTCACTTTACTCTGTTCACTTTACACTCTACTCTTTTCACTTTCTCCTTTACCTTACTCTCTCTACCTTACTCTTTCCACCTTACTCTCCCCACATTACTCTTTTCACTTAACTTTCTACTCTTTATTCATTCTACTGTCTACTCTGATGCCATGGTTTCTGTAGTATTTTCACTGTAACTTTATATTGATTTACTTTGATTTTTGATTATTCACAGACTGATTATGCAATTGATTACGACTGATTGTGATTGATTGATTGACTGATTGATTCCTATTGAAGATGCTAGACTTGGCAAATTCCCGCTCCTTCCTCCTACGCCAGAAATTTGATGACCTACGCACGATCTTTCCTTCTTACTAACTCCCTCTCTTTATCATGGTTACCGTCACCCGTCAGCCCTGCCACAAAAGTATCGCCAAGAAGTGGCAGGATAGGGTAAGTGGTACAGGAGGCTTCGTAACACCTCCTCTTTAGCGATTTATTTTGCATATTACGCCTTAGCATTCACAGGTCAGTCCTAGAATTCTTCGTTAACACTTCATTAGCAATTTCTTTTACATATTTATAATAACGATGACGATGATGATAATGATGATGATGATGCTTTTTGCTATAATTCAGGGTGGTGAAGCGCATCATAAGAGTGGTGGTACAGATCTGCCAGAGAAGCCGAATTGTTGTGGAGTGGATATGGAAGTTGTGTAGATTGGCTTGGGAAGAGGGAAGGGTTCCAGAGGACTGGAAGTCTACCGACTTGACGTCACCGACTACTGAAAGCTCAGATTGGTTATCATCTGTGCTTTCTGGTTTGCTACGAGGGTATAACGTTACCAACGTTTTCCTGAACAGTAGGAGGTTAACACGTCTAACCTGACATTCAGGAATGCATATAGTAATGTAAAGGTTACCAGTACCATGCTATATCAATGTAACTGTCATCATGCATAGAATACTCTTATTATGTCATATATAATACATAGCTACAGCTCCAAACACCATCGGTGTAGAGAAGCTGTACTGTTCTTTACTAAATACCAGGAAAGGAACAATAAACCCACAGGTACACGACGTTCATATACGGCACTGCGAAATATATATATATATATATATATATATATATATATATATATATATATATATATATATATATATATATATATATATGAAACGTTATGACAATTCGATTGTATAGCATATAACTGACATTGTAAAACATACATTAGTTACCCATAAGCTCTAGCTGTAGAAAATGGGCCGTCACCTACGAGGGTTATCATTAAAAACACACAGCTGAAAAGGGTGGCTATTACAATTATAATACGCATATACTGTGTGTGTGTGTATCTATTTATCTATCTATCTATCTATCTATCTATATATATATATATATATATATATATATATATATATATATATATATATATATATATATATATATATATACTGTATATATGCTATTACAACTAATGTGGAAATTACAATAAAGAATTTACCGAATGTCAATGTGTTACGTCGTGAAGATGAAGGAGGAAAAATCTCAGCTTCGAGAAGCATCCAAAACAGCCGTGAAGACAGGCACGGAAGAGGACAGAATGCCTCTGTTCTCTTATCCATCGTCATTGTCGTGGCAACTCAGCATAAATCGGTATTGCAATAATATCAGTTATATAGTAAAGGATATTAAACAATGAACTCTTATATTCACTGTCATCCATTTTTACTGAACGATATATCCTCAAAAGCCCACAGGTAAAAATGTTGGATTTTTTCAGACTTTCGGAGCTGTAACGTCACGGACTACTGGAGACGTCATCAATGTTCTTTTGTTTTCCGACTATCAGACGAATTTCCGTTGAACGGCAGCCCTGGGCTGGTATGGCCAGTGTGGGCTCTGGTGTGGTATTGCCCAGGACAGACTCCACACCCCCTCCTGCTCCGTCCTCTCCAGCCTCTAGTCCCTTCTCGCCAAGAACTGGGCAGCTGCTACGCCAGTCCCAGCCGTCAGACAGTGAGATTTCGGACACATGGAGATCTCGTAACACCTTCTCTGTAACAAATTATTATTCATACTTCACCTTCTTGGTATAAAGCAATGATTACCTTCTGGCTTAATATACAGGGCTTCTCATTTTATTTTATTTTTTTTTTCTTTTTCTTTTTATGAGGCCCCTTAATTCGACATTTGGTTCAAACCCACAGCGCCAGTGCTGCTTAGGGGGAGGCGGTAGCTGAATCTGTAATGAGGCGCCCTGCAGTCTTAATGGACCCAGGTTCGAATCCCGGCTGGGGCAGGGAACAGTTTAAGAATTTGAATTTCATAAAGTAGATATTACTGATCTACCAGAAAACCAGCCGGCATGTAAAAATACCCCCGCTAATACCAATACATTACTCCTGTATGAGAAAGCCCTAGCATGTATTCAGTATGGACGGTGGGTGTTAACGTCGAAGTGGTGACATGTGGAGATTTAGGAGGACTGCTGGGCCTTGGGATAGGCTACTGCCCCCGAGAAATAGGCCCTGAAGCCTTTGCCCAGAGTAGGACACATAAAGCACACACACACACACACACACACACACACACACACACACATATATATATATATATATATATATATATATATATATATATATATATATATATATATATATATGAAGAAGCAAATAGAACATCGTCGCTGAAATGAGCTTGTTTGATAAAATACTATAACAAGTAGGGTAATTAATGACACGGTGCACGCACATAACTGGATAGCAGGCAGTAATGGTGATGGCGATGATGATGGTTATGGCGATGTTCGTGATAATTATGACTATAATGATGATGGTGATAATGACTGTGATGATGATAATGATGACGATATTGTAACTAAGTCTAAATCTGTGCTAACCTGATATTGTCTGCAAATAAATAGTTACATTGTTTTTTTTTTTTACCCTCTATAATACTGATAGGCATGAGAATTACATGTCACTAATAGCCAATGAAGAGTCAGCTAATACCGTTTTTATTCTAACTTGGTCTAGATTTTCGTCCTTTTGCAGCTTATTTCACGTAGCTCAGTGATGGAGAATGCTACGGCTCGGCATCCTTTCTATAGTACTTCTTCGTGACTAGCATCATAGTCTAGTGTTAATCTCTTGTTATTAATCAGCACTGAAGATAACAGAGATGGCAATTTTAGGCCAAGTTAGAGTGAAAAGAACTTGGTAAATGATAGCTTATATTCTCACCATAAACTGTGAAATAAAAACTGTTGGTTTTAGTAAGCGCACCACTTCAATGATGTGTCGTATTTATTGTATTTAATTCTTTATTGCTTACTTCAGGGGATTTTAGTCAGCTTTGTAGAGGCGTTTTGAATTTAACATTAAATACTTCATTAACCCTTTTTGTACGAGAGATTATTCCAAACTCTAATATAATCACCAGGCTCTAGCAATTTTCTATCTATCTATCTATCTATAGCCCGACGCCCTAATCCCGCAAAAGGTGGCCGCAGACAAAACGCCTCCAAGTCGCTCTAGCGATTTTGATATTAGAAATACTGGAATTGAAGATTGAAAACAAAGAAGAGGTTTGAAAATTTTGGTGTTACATCTGTAAATAAAAGTAAGTTGTGGTCCGCAGTCAGTCATTTATGGAGATTTTGAATATATTCTGGATAGATTTTTGTCAGCAGAAAATATTTTGATTTAAATTTACATTTTCAACTCCAATGACGATTTTATAATTTAGTTCTATAAAATTTTCCGTCTTCAGACTTTTTTTTTTTTTTTTTCAAAACTGGAGGATTGAGATACAGCCTTCATTAACCCATTCACTACTAGAGGAGTTGTTCTAAGCTGAATAAAATCGTCTGGAAGGAGCAAGAATGACGGAAATATAGCATTGGAAGAAAGGGGTTGGAATTTGACAAGCTGGAAGGGAAACGAGCAATCTGAAGAAATCTGGCTAAAACTGAAAATTTAATGTCCAAGAGGTAAAGCATGATAAGGTGGTTAGTATAATTCTGCTTTTTCACCATAACCTGGTCCATATTTACATCTTTTTGTAATTCAAGTCACGTAGCTCAGTGACAAACTGATAAATAGATCAAAAAGACTGCTCCAAATCAATTCAATAGCATTTCTTCAAATCAGGCATATTCGAGTCCGTTGTTACAGCTCGGCATTCATGAGGGAGAAGAGTCATGTTTAGGCCACGTTATGGTGAAAAAAAAATGTTGGAATGATATTAAAGATAAATACAGGGTGTTTCAGAATGATTGAAACTCATTAAACCAGGCGAGGCTCCGATAGGGGTTTCCAACATTCTGAAACACCCTGTATTATTCGGCATGATAAAACAGAGTCTTTTGTCTCAAACTGGAGCTCGATGAACCATTGAAGCTTCGAATCTCGTCAGTCACACTCGAACCGTGAGAGGGGGAGGACGCTGGAGCTGTGTTTGTATTTCGTCAGTCTTAATAGTGTTTAACCAGCTTCCCCATCTTGCGGAGATAAACAAAGGTAAGCGAGGATGTTGTTCATTGGGTCATTGATACTTACTCGTTCTTTCAGCTGAACTAAATCGCCTTCATTTGTGTGAAAAGTGGTGTGGAAACAATTTATCTGAGAAGAGTGTGGGGCTAAATGGAGAGAGAAATGATGTGAAGGAGTGTAGTGGTGTTTATGTGGATATGGAGTTGGGTACAGACAGAGACAGCTAATAAAGTAAAGGAGCGTTGTGGTGTTCATGTGGATGTGGAGAGAGAGAGAGAGAGAGAGAGTGAGTGAGTGAGTGAGAGTGGAAGGCGTTGCGGTGTTGATGTGAATGTAGAGGGGTACGTGGTAAGACAGATTGGCTAATGAGGAAGTAATGGAACGTTGTGTTGATGTGGATGTGAAGTTACGTGGAGAGGCAGACAGATAAATGAGGAAGTGAAAGAGCATTGTTGTGCTGATGTGGAAGAGGAATTACGTGGAGAGAGAGAGAGAGAGTGAAAGAGAGAGAATGGGGACGTGAAGGAACGTTGTGGTGCTGATTTGGATATGGAGCATTTGGAATTAGGCAGAGATACAGACAATGAGAAAGACGAAGTGCGTTGTGGTGTTGATGTGAATGTAGAGTTACGTGGAGAAACAGACAAATTAGGAAATAAAGGAGCATCGTAGTGCTGATATGGAGTTACGTGGAGAGATGGGCAAATGAGGAAGTGAAGGAGCGTTGTAGTGTTGGTGTGGATGTGGAGTTAAGTGGAGAGGCAGAGAAATGAGGAAGTGAAGAAGAGTTGTGGTGTTGATGTGGATGTGCCGGAAAGTGTTGGGATAAGTACCCTGAGATGATTTGGCCATATGGAGATAATGGAGAATGAGAGACTGAATAGGAGTGTATATGTTATTGAGGTGGAGCGTAAGAGAGGAAGAGTGAGACCAAGGAAGAGGTGGAGGGATGTGGTGGTTGAGGTAAGTGAATGAGGATAGCGTGAGTGGAGGAAGGACAGACTGATGCTGGAGGACAAGGTGACATGGAAGCGGTTTGTTTGTGCCCACTCCCTCCGACATTAAGGCGTCTAGTTATACATAAATGAAAAAAAAATTACGTCCACAGATGATTAAGGTCAACTGAGAGATTTATTACTGATTTGCTGTTGTGGCTGCTGATGAGATCCTTACCTCCTAGTGAGAAGGAGAGTGATAACGAGAATTAATCTTTCATAGCATTACTTTGTGCTTAGCATCGTAGTCCAGCGTTAATCTGTTTTCACATATCACCATCGAAGATGGCGAGAGGGCAATAATAATAATAATAATAATAATTATAATGATAATAATAATATCAACAACAAAAACGCTAATAATAATGATGATAACAATAATAATAATAATAATAATAATAATAATAATTGTAATAATAATAAAAAATAATAATAATAATAATAACAATAATACTAATACTAATAATAAAATAATAAGGACATCATCATCATCAACAACAACAACAATAGTAATAATAATAATAATAATATATTATTATTATTATTATTCATCCATCCATCCATCATCCAATCCTATACTGCCCCATGAGGAGCGTAGGAGCCCGGGGCTAGGCAGTTGGTCCCGTCATTTAAGATAAGTGACCAGCCTCACTCATCCCTGAGTGGCATTACATGAGCAATCAACCCCAACCATCCCTTGGATATAAACCTTCACCGCCTCAATCCGATTGGAGTGCAATAATTTCCCACTAAACCACCAGGCGCCAAAATTTGGTTATATGGTTACCACCCAGCATAGTAAATGGTTTCCTGGTGTTCAGGAAACCATTTGGCTTGTCACTCAGTGTAGAGTCACCCACAGGCAGAAGGAAGAGGAAAGAATGAAGGAAAGAAAGACAGAAGAAGGAGTGTAAAGTCACCCGTAGGCAGAAGGACAAGGAAAGAATAACGGAAAGAAAGACAGAAGAGGATGGAAGGAAAGAAGGATGGAGGAGAGGAAAGGGCAGACACCCAACAGCAGCACTACATCGAGTGAGTGGATGGTGAGCGCCCCCACCCATAATTATTATTATTATTATTATTATTATTATTATTATTATTATTATTATTATTATTATTATAACTAGAAAGCAGAGACTGCCATTAGCAATTTCAGTAACTCACCACATGACAAGGTCATCCGTCTTGTGCATCTGACCTCAGTACATAAAAAATAAGCAAATTTTGAAAAAAAAAAAAAAAAAACTGAACCTTGACCTTGGCTGTGACCTTGAGTTTTGGGTCAAGGCCATTCATGCTTGGTAGCAATGCATAGCATATCAAGTTCAATAAATGTACCAAGTTTGGTGACTGTAGCTCAATTCTATCTTTTTTTTCTTTTTAGCTGTGCACTCAGTGACCCCAAACTACCTGCCATTAACCCCTGGGCGATCTCAGAAACTACTGGCCCAAATGGGTCCATAGTCAGTTCAGACCTCCCATAGCTTGGCTATGTCCCACAAGTTTCAAGTCTGTACCTTTAGCGGTTTCTGAGAATCCACAGATAAACTATTTTTACAGGTTTTTGGACGTGACTCGAAAACCAGTACTGAGAACTAGATGATACTGGGTCATATGAAGCCGCCAGCTGGGGGCTCAGATGCCCAAGTTTGATGGCCGTAGCTTTGAAACAGCGAATACGAGCAATTACTTCCTAATGATAACAACAATAATAATAATAATAATAATAATAATGATAATAATAATAATGATAATGATAATACTGACAAGAACAATATAACTCACCACTAGTGTGGTGAGTTATAATTGTAATAAAAATTTATAATAGTAACACAAATAACTACAAAAACCATACAATTGTCTAAGGACAGTTATGATAATGATAAGCTTCCCACAGACATTGTCTATTAGATGCCAAGCTATAAAGGTACCTTGAGGTCAAGGTCACAGATTTTGTGCATGTCACCTTGGGTCATCAAAGTCTATAACTCCACCAAGTTTGGCGGCTCTAGCTTTAATCCTTCATGGAAAATTAGGTGACATCCTGGATATCCCGATGAGTCCCAACTTTTGACCCCAGGCGAGGTCAAGGTCACTAATCTTAGGTATGTCACCTTTGGTCATCTCAGTCTATACCTTCATCAAGTTAGGTGGCTCTAGCCTTAATTTTTCATGGAAAATTAGGTGATATCTGGAATATTTGGAAGTCCCAATATTTTATCCCACGCTATTTCAGAGAATAATCAACTGATTGGAACCATACTCCATTCTGCTCTGCGTTCGCCATAAGACTATTTTGCAGTAAAATTTCAGCAGCCTAGCCTAAGCAGTTCTTGAGACAGCGTGGCTGACTCACTATTCTGTGTCCCAGATGATATCCAGAGATCCGGTCGATGGATTGCCACCATATTTGGCCAATAGAAGCGGACAACTTTTCAAGTAAGTTGACCAAGTTTGAAGGATCTAGGCCAAATAGCCTTTGAAATATCGCAGTTTTAAAATGCAAAAACAAAGCAACTTCTCATAGGGCTGTGGGAAGTTTTGATAATATTACTTAATAATAAAAATAATAATAATAATAATAATAATAATGATGATGATGATGATGATAATAATAATAATGATAATAACTAGAACTCTGTAACTGCCTGCAGACAGTCGGTATTCCCCACCTACTGTTACAATGACCTTAACCCCACTGGGGAGATTTGGAATTTTTTATTCTATCAGCCATATGGCAAGTACGGAAGTTTTTATTTGAGAAGTATCTTTTTGCAATCATATTTCTTTCCAATGGCTCTAAATTACGTACGAGAATATGAAGACGTGTTATAATAATCAAAATGATCAGTAGGAAAAGCTACAAATCCTTCCAGGTAGACGAGAATCAGAGGTTATTACCTAAACGTGAAATTGCAAAGAAGCCAGACTCTAATATTTTACATTACTGAAAAACATTATGGGGTTAAAAATGAAGTTTGACTTTTCTGCCTTGCTGCTAATTCATTTAGCCTATGTAAAGCGCAGTGCACTCCAGCCATATCCTGATCACACGTGGGGAGCGCGGTAGCTCGGTGGTAGGGTGTTGAGCTCGTAATCGTGAGGTTGCGAGTTCTCGCCCCGCCTGGTGGCTGCTGTGCTGGGAGGGGTAGCGCTCTCCTGTAACCCTAGCAGGGCTATGTGATAGGATCAGGTCTAGCTCGGGGATTAATCCCCCCTGATCACACGGGTGTTCTGAAATCGACCGCCATAAACTAGGTGCCAACCACCACCTTCTTTCACTCAGTTTTAGTAATGGGACCGCAAGTCTATCATAATTTACTTCCCTGCTTTGTAAGTCTGGCCTTCCTTCCTTCCCTCCTTCCTACACTTCCTCACTCTTCTTTCACTCTCCCGCCCACACATCTCATATTTCCGTCACGCCTTTCCATAATCCTTCCTACCCTCCCATCCTCCCTCCATCACTTCACTCCGTTCACCACAGTTATGATGCAAGAGTAGATTACGCCCTCACATCACCACTCGACCCCTTTCCCTCTCGTTACTCGCTCACTCAGCACCAGTTACCACGTCCCCCTCCTCACTCACTAACTCACTCAGATAGAATTAATCCCCCCACTCCCCTCCACATCACTCATTTACTCAGTCACTCACGCAGCATCAGTCACCTCTCACCGTCCTCACTCACTCATTTGCTCAGCCACCCTCCTGCTCTTCTCAGTTACTCATCCACTCACTCACTCCGACTTTTACAGCACCAGTCGCACCTCTCCATTTTCTTAATAACTCTCACTCACACTCCCTTACACACGCTGCACCAATCACCCCTTCCTTCTCCTCACTCACACACTCATTCACTTCCAAGTCTCAATTGTGCTACAGTTTAATACCCGTTTATGAGCATCTGAAGCAGCCATTAAAGCAGTAACACGTGAATTTACAAATGCCCTTTCACAAGTTGACTGCTCGTCCTGTCCCTCATTGTCTCATCGCTACGAAACATCTACAGTAAATTTGTAAGAATTCAGTGGACTATTCGTCGTTTTGGTGCTGTTTGTAACCATTCACTATCAGATGTCTCCCTCAGGCTAGGCTGAATATAGTCGGTTGGCCTTTTCAAAACTAGAATCGTGTGGTTATGATAAAATAACATCGAAAGAAAGACATCATCACACTCTGAAAGGAATTGTGACAGTGACAAATTACAGGGCTTTTGCTTTGAGGGCTGACTGACACTGAATGGGATCAGGGCCGTTAACAGGACTAGTAAGGATCATAATGGTGGTTATCGGCAAAATTTATAATGATAATCAAAGTGATTTTTTTTCAGTATCATTCATTTATCACTTGCAGCTCGTCCAGTGTTAATCCCCTCTCTCTCTGTGGACGTGTTTTATGCTTTATTTTTGCTGTTTTTTGACGTATTCAGTTTAGGTGAAATTTTTCGAAATGAAAGATACCAGGGGATTCTACAGCGCTAAATAATACTTTTATCGGATTACAGCAAGAGAAAAAAATATGAAACACATTATCGGATTGTTAAATTGTCTCACTGAAAGGCCAGACACCGGATCCTGAAACGCAAGGACAGACAGACAGCTACACACGATTCTCTGCCGAACAAAACCCCCTGTGAAATTTAAGTAATAATAAGCGTACAGGTAAACTGAAAACACGTGCCCATTAAAGCAATGTAGCGTGCACAGTGGAACATAATTCGCCCTTAATGTGGAGTTCCTTAAGGCTGGTAATGGCTTCACAGACGGACCTGCTGAAATTTTGTAAAGCTTAATGGTAGTGGTAAGCCTCATTCTCTTACATAAACTCTCTCTCTCTCTCTCTCTCTCTCTCTCTCTTCACTCATTCCCTTTCACCCCCCTCCCTTCCTCCACTCTGCCCAGTTTTCTCCACATTCCCTTCAACCCCTTACTTTCCTTCATCCCTCTCTTCTCCCGTTTCTTTCCGCTCGCCGTCTTTGAATCTTTCTCTTCTCTCTCCCAGCTTTCCTCCATTCTCATCCACTTTTCGTTCTCCCAGCGCTCCCTCCTAAGCACTTCCCGTCACTCTCCCTCTTTTCCTTCCTTCCTTCTTTCTTTTTTTTTATTCCCCCTATTCCTCCTTCTCCCTCCTCCCTACACACTTCTCTTGCTTATTTACTACGACCCCTTCCGTACTCCTTCCTCTTTCCTCTTCCTCTTCGCATAAACCTTCCTCTCTCCTTATCTCCTCCGTTTCTTTCCTCCTTTCAGTATAACCTCTCCTTCCCCTATTCCTTCTCTGCCCTCTCCTTACTTGCTTTGCCTCTTGTTCTTCCTACTTTTATTATTTTTCTTCCCCTCACCATTTCTACCCACGTCATTCCTCCCTTCCTCCTGTTATCCCTCCGTCCTCTTCTCATCGTTCCCTCTTTCTGCACTTTTCCTCTTCAGGCCCATTAACAGGAGGCAAGGAGAGAAGCAAGTCAAGTGTGCTAGTAGCTTGATAGAACCTTTTGTATGTAAAATTATGCTTACCAAAAATTTTCAGCAAGTCAAGTTGGAAACAAGTTGCAACGCAAGCTATAAAGCAAGGCGTTATGAATAGTCAGCTGTTTTATTTTGGGGCAACTTACTTCCCCTATCCCCGCGTTGGCAAGCTACTTGTCGATTACTCGGAGTGTGTGAAAACGTACTCGGCCGTTCTCGACTCTCTCGCCAGCTCAGCTCCATTTTCAAATAGAGGAAACTCTTGTTGTGTGTAAACAACACTTGTCATAATACTTGCCTTAAAAGTATACACAGCAAACTACTTGCACGCTTTACTTGCCTCTCTACTTGCCTCGTGTAAATGAGTCTTTCGGGACCTCATCCTCTCCCCATTCCATATTTTCATTCAGACTCCCTTCTCCCCAGTTCTCCCATTATCATACCTTGGTTCTCTTATAACCCTCTCCTATTCCTAACTTCTCCTCTTGATCTTTTCTCCTCTTCAACTCTTTCTCCTCATTTTTCCCTTCTTCCTCCCACCCCTTCATTTTCTTTTCGTCCCCTTATTACTCATAGGAGTACAATGGAGTACAGTAGGAAGAAAACAGCAACCGACCTGTTGGTCCTTTCGCTGCTGTTTGGTATAGGGAAGATTATAACTACAAACTAATCTATCAGCTAAAGATAAGGATAGAAGAGCAGGGAGGTTACCCCCCACCCAACAAAGCCTCCAGCCGAAGCCGGCAGGAAATAGTGAGAAGGACCAACATGCAGCATAGAAAAACTGTCATGGAAATTTCATAGACAAGAGAGAAAGGAAATTTTATTCAACACTATCTACCTGAAATGGAGAGTAACATTAAGTCAGCAATATTTATCGATGATGTTTAGCAGTTGTATCTTCCAGGCTCTGAAAAAAAAAAAAAACGCAAAAATGTGTTATTCTGGTGCGAACATACTTAGCTGAGGGTCAGATGACAGATACTTATCCAAACGATTTTTTAAAGTTATTACTGTATGACGGTTTACTACATTTAAGGGCAATTTGTTCCATATACTTACTACTCTATTAAAGTACAAATTCTCAGCTTCATATGGCTGAAATCGTTTGCCAATAATTTTATGTCCATTACCTCCAGTATAGTTTGAGCGATCAACTGTGAAATATTTCTAGATGGCCATATTATCGTGTCTTTTGATTATTTTGAACACTTGAATTAAATCTCCTCGTAACCTCCGTTTTGTTAGGGTAAAGAGAGTCAGGGCTTCTGAACGTTCCTCGTATGGTTTATTTCTCAATCTAGGTATCACCTTTGCTACTCTTTGCTGACCTCTTTCAAGTTTTTCATATCCATTTTATAATATGGTGACCAGAATTCAACGCAAAACTCCAAGTGCGAGCGTACTGAAGAATTATACAAAGTGAGCACAATATTATCGGATTTATATTCAAATGTTCTACCTATGAATCATGTCAATTCATTGGTTTTGTTTACAGCTTCTGTACATGGTTTGCTTGGTTTCAGATCAATTGTTATTATAACTCCTAAGTCTTTTTCATGATTTACCCTATCAAGCTGGACATTATTCATGTTATAACTAGCACTTACATTTCTACAGTCAGTGTTTAGCCCTTTACATCTATTAATACTGAAATCCATTTACCATGTTTGGGCCCAGTTAAACAATTGATCAAGGTCTCTCCGATTTGCCTGCCTTTGCAATACTCTCTCTGTTGTGTTACCTGTTTTAGTATCGTCGGCAAATTTCTGAATCTTACAACGTAATCCTTCATCAATATCATTTATGCATATTAAAAAGAAGAATGGGTCCTAACACTGAACCATGCGGCACTCCATTGGTAACGCTTATCCAGTCTGACTCTTTTTCCCTTTATTACAACTCTTTGCTTTCGTTCGATGAGCCAATCTTCGAGCAACCCGAGCACACTGCCGCTGAAACCATTTGCCTCTAGCTTCTGAAGAATTCTTTTGTGTGGAACTTTGTCAAAAGCCTTTTGAAAATAGAGGTGGACATCATCATCAGATTAGTCTCGTTGTACATGTTCAATGCATAGTTGAAAAAGTCCAACGAATTAGTGAGGCAAAGGCGGTTATACTGAAAATGCGTGTTGCGAATCTTTAATGAGATTATAGTGTTTCACGAACTTGTCTCTGATAATAGTTTCAAGCAATTTGCAAACCACTGTTAAACTAATTGGGCGGAAGTTTTCTGGTTGTGCTCTGTTGGCCTTTTTGAATATCAGGGTTACGTTTGCAAGCGTCCATTCGTGTGGCACCTTACTGCTCTTTAGTGACAAACTAAAAAGTTCAGATTAAGGCTTTCATATTCCCCCGCCTTTTCCTTTTATCTTTTCCTCCTCTACCACTCTCTACCTTCCATCATCCCTCCCCCCCTCCTCCTTCATAATCCCTTCTCTCCCTCTGCCACTCTACCAACCATTTGAGAGAATTTATGCCTCAATTTTAACTCACACTGACACTCTCTCGCATCGTAAGTACAGAGATAAACAGGGAGTGGGGGAGAAAGAGAGGAAGGGGGAGGAGATGAGGTTAAAGAAGTTAGATTATTATATACTAGAGAGAGAGAGAGAGAGAGAGAGAGAGATTATGGAAGACTCTAAGTATAATAGAGCGAACGAACCACACACACCATATTCCTTCGTTCCAAGAAAGAAACAAAGCCACGGAAATCGAAGAGAAGAAATAATACGTAAACAGCAAAGCATCCCCTCATCACCAACGACTTACTTATTTGTCTCTTTCAGTAATTAAACCACGTATAACAAAGAAAGCGATGAAAAAAGCTAAAATGAAGCAAACACTAAAAAGGAATCACCCTCATTAACAGAAATAATTTTTTTTTTCTTTTACGAATATCCACCCAGCCACCACAGACGGCCTGAATAATGAGCCGGGAAACAATGTGAAGTAATTTGAGACGTGGGATTTATTAGTGTTGCTTGTAGTGGTGGCGGGGGTGGGGGTGGTGAGGGTTAGATAGTGGGGAAAAAAAAGTGAGGGAAGGTTATAAATGTGCATACTGATGAGAGAGAGAGAGAGAGAGAGAGAGAGAGAGAGAGAGAGAGAGAGAGAGGGAGAGAGAGCTTTGTGGTGGATGTGTGGGTGGCTGAGGTGAGTGTGTTGTGGTGGTGGCGGTCGTGGAGGAGAAGAGGGATGGAGCTGCATATGCATACTGATGAGAGAGAGAGAGAGAGGCAAGATTTATGTGTGTGGGAGAGAGAATTCAGGTGTATGTGTGTGTGTGTGTGTGTGTGTGTGTGTGTGTGAGCTTTTCATCCTTTGTTCTATAATTCATAGAGCTCCGTGACTTAAACGTTTGACATAGACCCTTGTATATTCGCAGGCTGTTATATCACAATGCATTTCCCATCAAAAGCTGTCGTAGAATATAATATATATATATATATATATATATATATATATATATATATATATATATATATATATATATATATATATATATATATATATATATATATATATACAGCTTCGATTAATCCCTGTGTTGCTGCAGACTGTTTTCTCACTTATTTATCTCACACCCATCTATCATATTCATCTAAAAGCCGATGGCCAAGTGGAAGGGCAGTGGGCTGCTGTCCTGGAAGACCCTCCATCGACCACGTGCTAGGTTTGGAAACAGTTTCAGGATTCATTATAACAATTTGAGCAGATTCATTCACAGTACCCACTGCTATGCCATTCTAAACACTCAGCTGATAGCATCATGACAGTCTTGCATGAAGGCAAATCTAGCATGTGTTCAGTATTGACGCTGGAAGTTAGCGCTTAAGCACTAACAAGCGAAGTTGTGTAGTTGTGTAGCCAACCGTTGAGCGTAGGAGGACTTCTAGGGCTGAGGGAAAGGAGTATTTACTGTAGTCGATGCCCTGAGTTGATGCATAAAAGAAAAAGTTACGGCATTAAATTTACCCGATCAAGCGCCCAGTGACATTAATGGGACGGTATATCTCGTATCGCGATTATGTTGCCCAAAATGTCACAGAATTACTTTTAGTGCAATTTTCTTTTCAAGCCCCCCAATACACACACACACACACACACACACACACACACACACACACACACACACACACACAGAAAGAGAGAGAGAGAGAGAGAGAGAGCATTTGAAAGGAAAGAAGAAAACAATAGGCGTAGAAGTGAGAGAGAGAGAGAGTGGGGCAAGATTTATGTGTGCTGAAAGGAAAGAATACAAGTGTGTTTGTGTGTGTGTGTGTGTAACAACTACGTATCTCCAGGCACACACATAAATTACTTTGACTTTAACCCTTGACCTAAAACCCTGGATATTCAACAGACTTTAATCCACGATGGTTCTGCAAAAAGAAACTGTTGTAAAATTTTCGCCTCTGTTGTCACTCTGTTACTTTTTTCAGATTTACGGCAGACGGGTTTTAAAAGAGGGAAAAATCACAGTGTAGTCAGGGGGCTCATACGAGTTCGAATCATTCCTTTACATTTATAAGCTTTTTTCTCTCCTCATTTACTTTCATTACACCCGGCAAAGAGGAGGTGGTCAAAGGGCAGAGAAGTAGCCTGATATCCTAGAACACCTGTCATCCACCACGTGCTTGGGATAGAAACAAATGGAGGTTTTGATTCTGTTAGTTTTAGCAGATTTTCCAGAAGACCCACCGACATGATAAAAACACCCACACTAATCGCTTCACACTAGTATGTATTAAGTAAGCACGCTGGGATTTAACACTCAAGCACTGACATGGGAAGGTGTGCAAAGTCGTTTGCTGAGTGGAGGGAAAATTATCTACTATAGCCAATGCTCCTGAGATGCAAACATAAATTTAAAAAAAAAAAAAAACGAACATTACATTTACCTGATTTAGCGCTGAATGACATTAACGGGACCGTATATCTCAAATCGCAGTATTACCCAAATAGTCATAGAATTGCTTTTTGTGTAATTTTCTTTCAAGCTCTCTCTCTCTCTCTCTCTCTCTCTCTCTCTCTCTCTCTCTCTCTCTCTGAAGACTTCGGTGTATAGAACGTCCGAATACCAACTTTTGCTCACTGCTCAAGTTCACCAAAAAATTTTTTACCGCTATCTGTGTGTGTGTGTGTGTGTGTGTGTGTGTGTGTGTGTGTGTGTGTGTGTGTGTGTGTGTGTGTGTGTGTGTGTGTGTGTGTGTGTGTGTGTGTGTGTGTGTGTGTGTAGCAGCCATGCGTCTCTAATCTGACATTCATTAATCATTATGACCTTTACCCTTGACCTGAATCCTATTACTTCTGCAGGTTTTAAAATCACAATGCATCTGACGTGTGAAATTGTTGAAGAGTTTATATTATTTTTCACTGTGATCACTCCTGAAAGTTGTTCTTATTTACATTAAACAATACTGAATAATGGAAAAAAAAAAAAAAAAAGGGAGAGTAGGCCTAGTCAGGGAATTCAGACTTTCTCGAGACACCTCTTTGCAACCATAGATTTTTCTACTTATTTCTGAAACATCTGGTTACCTTATTCTGGTAAGAGATGATGGTAGAGTAATGGACTGCTATCAGCTTGAGCATCGGTTATTTCAATTTTAACCGATTTCCCACAAGAACCACTGATATGTTATCACATACACCCAGCAAATGCCATAACATCAGTCCTTTGTGAGGCAGTCTTTGCAGGTATTCAGAATAGATTATTAACTGTGGGTATTGGCACTGACAAGTGAAGGTGTGTAACTGAGAGTTAGAGGACTCCTGGGCCTCAGGGAAAGGAGTGACCTTGTCCATGCCCTTATTCATATGCATAAAAGAAGAAAAAATCAGGATATTAATATTACCTTATCAAGCAGTCAGCGACATCAAAGGGACTGTACAGTACATCTCAAACAGCTGTTATGCTGCCCCCAGAAGTCACAGAAATTCTTTTTAAACAGATTTTCTTTTAAGGAACACACACACACACACACACACACACACACACACACACACACACACACACACACACACACACAAATGCACCCAACAATATTTTTTAGTTGCATCTCCAGACTATCTATTCGTGAACCCAGTGGACTGAAAGAGACAGGGCACTTCAACTGGTCGCTCCCAGAGGTCAAGAGTGTATCTCCGGGAGTGTGGCTTTGTGCCGACACTTTTTCTTTGGGACGGGGAGGGGAAGGGAAGAGGATAGATGTAGGGTCATCTTGTGGCCCCAGTTCCATCCAGGATTTTCGGCATCACCATTGGAAGGCTGCCCTCTCTAGCATCATATCACAAGTACTCGTATAAATATAAAACAAAGATAATTTTTATACACACAGTCACTAACACGTTACTGAATTATAAACACCCACATACATACCATGAAAAACATTTACTTGAGAGAGAGAGAGAGAGAGAGAGAGAGAGAGAGAGAGAGAGAGGCCAAGGATTCTTTGTGTAAAAGGAAGAGACTACAAGCGTTTGTGTTGGGGGAGGGGGTTCTTTGTGGAGGGAGGATGGTAGGGAGTTAGGAAAAAGTGAGAGGTGTATGTGCCTCTGGAGAGAGAGAGAGAGAGAGAGAAAGAAAGAGAGAGAGAGAACGTGAGGAAGACAATGGGAAGGTGATACACGTGGGTGCTTGAGACAGTGAGAGGGGCAAGATTTAATTATATAAATAGGAGAAATTACACGTGTGTGTGTGTGTGTGTGTGTGTGTGTGTGTGTGTGTGTGTGTATCAGCCATGTATCTTTACACTGCCAGTCATTAATCACCGTGACCTTAACCAGTGGCCTAAAGCCCTGGATTTCCGCCGCGGAAATTGTCTTAAAGTATAATTTATTTGATTCTGTGGTCAGTGATTTCCTTTCTTCAGATCCGCATCAGACAACTCTTAACAGTGGGAAAATTATGCAGTAGTCAGGAGATTCAAGTTTTATTACGGCTAACACCCCAAAGTCATATTCAACTGAGATATGAAGGTCAAGTGGTAGAGAAGTGGACTGCTATCTCTGAAGACCCACCATCCTAAACGTCCTAGTGCTGGAAACAGTTTGAGCAGCCGTTATAATTATTTTAACTTTTTTTTTTTTTCGCAAGACCCAAGATATCACTATAAACCCTCTCCTAGTGACATCGCATCAGCCCTTTGTAAGGCAGCCGTAGCATGTATGGAGAACTGACTGTGGGCATTAGCGTTCAGTCACTGGCATGTGGAGGTGTATGACGCCATCTTTTGAGAGCTGGAGGATTGCTTGACCTCAGGGAAAGGAGAAAATACTGTTCTTCATGGTCTCAGATGGAGAAAGGAAAAAGTCAGAGCATTAAATTTGTCTGATCAAGCGCTCAACGACATTAACCCATTTCTGTGCAGCGACTTCACTGTAGGACGGAACTGGACATTTTCAAAAGTTAATAAAGGGGGGACCTCCTGGGTAAGGACCTATGAGCTTCGCGACTATGAGGCGGCAGGCGGAGGGCGGTACGCCTAGTATCCCTCCAGCACAGTCCCTCACACAGGAACCCTGGGAGGTAATGGATTAACGGGGTGGTGTATCTCAAATCATAATCATGTCCCGAAAATCTTTTTAAGTTGGTTTTCTTTCCAATCCTCCCCCCCCACACACACACGCACGAACGCACACACACACCACCACTATCACAACCACTACCACCACCATCACCAGCAGCAGCCCAGTCAGGCAGTCAGAGAAGTCAGAGAATGAGTGACCTATGCCATTCCCATGGGCCCTCTCCCAGCAGCACCGGACAAAGGCAATCAATCGAGCGTTCGTTACTATGTAGGCTGTTGAAATGTGCACACAGCCTGGCAGTGAAATTGAAGGGATTTGTGGAGAGAGGCTACTGATACCCCTGGGTTGCCACAATAGGAGAGAAATGTGTGTTTGAGGAGGAGTGAGAGTTTGGCATGACTGCGTTTTGGAAGGGGGAGAGGGAGCAAGTGTTTGTGTGGGTGGGGGGTTAGAGGTGATTGTTAGTGTATGAGTGTGGGGGTATGAGAGAGAGAGAGAGAGAGAGAGAGAGAGAGAGAGACAGACAGACAGACAGACAGACACACACACACACACACACACACACACACACACACACACACACACACACACACACACAAGACAGACAGACAGACACACAGACACACACACACACACACACACACACACACACACACACACACACACACACACACACACAGGACGGGGGATGGGGAATGTGCATTTGTGAGTGAAGGACATGGCGTGTAGGGATGTAGGAATTCGTGTGCTTGCCTTACATGACAGGTAGCACCACCACCGTATTTTTGCCTAATTTATCTTACCCTAATGTCAACCACACATACCACAGTGTGTGTGTGTGTGTGTGTGTGTGTGTGTGTGTGTGTGTGTGTGTGTGTGTGTGTGTGTGTGCGCGCGCTTGTACTAACATGTGTACATATAATCAACATATATAAAATATATACACGCACATATATGTATATAAATAGAGAGAGAGAGAGAGAGAGAGAGAGAGAGAGACAGACAGACAGACAGACAGACAGAGACAGACAGACAGACAGACAGAGACAGAGACAGATATACTGACAGATATATAGAGAGGCGGCTGGATGGATAGATAGATAGATAAGACAATAAACCCTAACATCGTTTCCTGGAAAAGACGGAGTATATCAAATTCTACTGATAGAGACAGTTTCTTTAGATCTTGGAATAAATTCGGTTTAAGGACGTCCCCATCGGGGGTCAACCCACCCCTGAATCACATCTTTTTTACGTTTCTGCCCGGAATCGTGCTACGTCTGTTCTTCGCTCCGCTAAAAATAATTTCATCCGTACTAAATGCTCTCAACTCTCCAACGCGAATTCTTCCCGCTCCTTATGGCACCTTGCCAAAAACCTTTCTAACAGCTTTACCTCATCATCCTTCCCTCCTCTTTTCTACTCTGATGACTCTGTAGCTATTTCTTCTACTGACATAGCAGATTTCTTCGCTCAGACTTTCTCCTCCAATTCCACCTTAGATGATTCCGGTGCTGTTCCTCCATCACTTCCCCCCTCTGATATCCTCATGGCTGACATTAAAATTTCTTCAGCTGATGTATTTTCTGCCATCATAGGCCTCAATACTAATAAGGCATAAAGGCCTGATGAAGTCCCTCCTGTTGTTCTCAAGAACAGTGCTTCTGTGCTTACACCCTGCCCAGGCAAACTCTTTCGCCTTTGTCTATCAACTTGTACCTTTCATTCTTGCTGGAAGTTTGCCCTCATTCAGCCAGTCCCAAAGAAGGGTGACCATTCTCAATCCTCTAACTATTGTTCAATTGCTCTAACATCCTGTATCTCAAAAGTTTTCGAGTCAATCCTTAACAGAAAAATTTTATAAGCATCTTTCCTATCACAACCTTCTTTCTGATCGTCAGTATGGGTTCCGTCAGGGACGCTCCACTGGCGATCTTCTCACCTACCTTTCAGACTCCTGGTCATCCTCCTTTCAGGACTTTGGCGAAAGCTTTGCCATTGCACTTGACATCTCAAAGGCTTTCGATCGAGTCTGGCATAAATCTTTAATTTCCAAACTGCCCTTCGACGGTTTCTATCCTTCTATCTGTGCCTTCATCTCTAGCTTCCTTTCTGGTCGTTCTATAGCCGCTGTTGTAGACGGCCATCGTTCTTCTCCTAGATCTATCAATAGTGATCCTCAGGGCTCTGTCTTATCACCAACTCTCTTCCTTTTATTCATCAATGACCTTCTAAGCTATACATCTAACCCTATCCACTCATACGCTGATGACTCCACCCTTCACCTTTCCATTCGGTTCCCGCAACACCCATCTCAGCAGTTACTTCAGCAAACAAGGTATGAAGCTATGGCACACCTAATGTCTGACTTGGCTCGTATCTATGACTGGGGTAAAAATAATCTGGTTGTTTTTAATGCATCAAAGACTCAGTTTTTACACCTATCAATCCAACAAAATCTTCCACAGGTATACCCACTAATGTTTAATAATATTCAGCTTAATCCTGCATCATCCTCAAACATGCTTGGGGTTTCATTTACTCAAGACTTATCTTGGAAAGATCATATTACATTTCTTGTAAAGTCTACTTCCAAGAGATTAGGTGTGCTAAGCCGACTTCGGTCCTTCTTTACCCCTGCACAATTGTTGACTCTATACAGTGGTTTTATCCGCCCCTGTGTGGAGTACAACTCTCATGTGTGGGGAGGCTCCCCACATACAGCTCTTCTCAATATGGTGGAGTCATAGGCTTTTCATCTCATTAACTCTCCTCCTCTTACTGACTCCCTTCAACCTCTGTCTCTTCGTCGCACTGTTGCATCTTTATCCCTTTTCTATCGCTACTTCAATGGTCACTGCTCCTCTGAACTGTCTGCATGAATTCCCCCACCTCTACGATGGGCGCATAGCACCCGTCTAGCAGCAAACTCTCATCCCTTTTATGTCCAACTTTCTAATGCAAAAGTTAACCGTTACTCCCAGTCCTTCATTTATGCAACAAGCCAACTCTGGAACTGTCTCCCTCTGTCTGTATTTCCTGCTTCCAATGACCTCCAGTATTTCAAACGCAGTGTGTCCAGGCATCTCGAAATGATCGGATCTTGAATTTGGTTCTCTCTTGTATTTTGTTTTTCTCTTGGAAGGAACAGTAATTGCGGGCTCGCGGCCTTTGGTTCCTTCTTCCTTGCATTAAAAGAAAAAAAAATTCAACGTCCATTCAATGGAGCTGCTGTGGTCAGTTGTTTTACAAGTCAGAGATTGAAATATAATATTTCACTGATTGTAGCGCTTATTTCTGAACCCTTCTAGACGGGTTAAAGTGAATTCTTCGGTATAAAACAGACACATGTAAGTTTTACGTGCATCGTGCAATGCCAGCTGAGGGAGGTGCGTTCTCACGTTGTTAATTACGTTTTTCTTGTTTTGTGTGGAAAACTCTTTGAACATCCATTCCGGCTATTTTTTTTTTTTTTTTACTAGCCATCGTCACATGATATACTACTTTTCCTCCTCACTACACCCACCAACATACCAGCCAGCCCAACCATTTTTCCCAACAATCTCTCCTTCGGCCCTCTCCTTCTCTCTCTCTCTCTCTCTCTCTCTCTCTCTCTCTCTCTCTCTCTCATAGATAGGTCACTGATTATCCGTTCCCACCCCGGAGAGGCTCGGAGACGGGTATTGTTTTCATTCGATTTGTCTTTGTTTGTTTGTTTGTGTGTCTGTCTGCCTGTTAACAACTTTACGCGAAAACTACCAGGGCGATTTTGACTAAAGTTACAGGTATGATGGACTCTTACCCTCTGATCACCTGATTAAATTTTGGGCCAAACTGAGCCAAGATCCAGGCTGTAGGCCCAAAAAATGTAAAAAAAATAGTTTTTTCGACATAGCTTCTTTCAAGTTCGTCCTATCGATCGATATGCAACCAAAATCTAAAGGTGCATCTTTCAAATCTGCATCCTATAACATGCCTCATTATGTCAGGGGGGTCACCCCCCAGTTAGCGGTAGAGGGGTCAATATCAGGTAGGTCAGGCCTAAAATTTGAAATGGGAATAAAAAATAATCAATTTTCACCCTATTTACTCCAAATTTGATATGTGACATCTTTGACTAGATATCCTGTTGTGTTTATACGTAAGCACTAAAATGACTGCCGGGGACGGGTTTGCTGTGCCTTGGCACCGCTGCTTGTTCACATATGATGGTGAATGGGATATGCATGGGGCTGGGTGTCCTGTGATTCCATATTGCTTTTTACCTTTTTATCTTGTTTTTCTTCTCGTTTGTAGACTTTGATTTTGAACTTGCCATTTCTTTTATGTATCATCATGTCTTTATGTTCTTTTTCCCACTTGAAAGCGAGTGGTTGGTAGGCTAGGGATGACTCGTTTCCAGGAAGAGAAAGAGGAAGAGAAAGGTTCTAAGGAAAAGTGATGCCTCGTAACCAGGCAGGAAAAGGTTTAAGAGTTTAGTATGCTGTTGTTACGGAAATCGTTATAGGACTACATATGGTGCCATTTGCTTTTGTTATGAGCCTATAGGTACCTCATATTGTCCTGCTGTGGAATTGGGCTGTACAGTGTTGATGTACTTGTTTCTCACTCTCACGTTTCCTTCACCTCATCAGCTGTATACGAATAGCTGTTCTTCAGGTGGCAGACTTTCCATTTACTCATTTGTTTGTTTGTTTTTTTATCGAACCCAACTTAACCTGAAGAGAAACATGTGGGGCACTATATCAGAACGTATATCGGAACAAACCAGTGAGCTAGGGTACTTCCTATCATAATTGTGTAGGAAAAGCAGGTTGAGCAGAATTCACCAGCCGCCACTGCTGTCGCTCTTATTTATATACAGCACTCTGGAAGAAATGTCCACAGAATACAATGAACCTTGTCTGGAAGATCTGGCAATCCTTTTCATTCTCCCATCTCTCCTCTCCTTTTCCCCCACATCCTTTCCGCTCAATTTTCACTCACTTTTGACTTTTGCCTTTTATAAGCGAGCTTTTGCATGTGCTTTATTATCTATCCATTTCTCTTGAGGGTAATACATTTCTCTTTCCCGATTTTCCTTACCCAAGATTTCACATGACATTTACCCTCTGTTTCATTCTCTCCGTCTTTTCCTCCCTGTCTTTAACCATTTTTGTCATACCTTTTATGTGTACAAGGTTCACTCTCACATCTGCAACTCTGTAGAATTCTTTGTAAGTATTTTCATAACTACAGTAGAATGGGGCAATTCAGACCACTTTTACCGACCTTTATAAGGAAAGTGTTAAATAAAACAAAACCTATTAAACGTATAGTATTGGGTACATATACGTGTTGAAGATCTCTATTCACAGTGTATTTGGAATCACAAAAGTTTATTTTATGAAATTCTTTGGACTCCAAAACCTGGTCGGAAGTGCCCTACAAGATTTTTCCTAGTGGGACAACTCAGAACAAAAAGAGACTTTCATAATACCACTAATGCTTCCTTAGCAACTCATAGAAATTCAGTTTGGAAGAAAAAAAAATCTTGCTGAAAAACAAGCGTTAGTCTCAGCTAAAAAAGTAAAAAAAAAATGTATATATAAGCGTTCTTCACAGCATATCTGTCTCAACAGTTAACTTCAGTTATATCACCAGTTTGTCACCAGAGACATTTTATAATCCTATTTTTGTTTTTGCAAATGTTTACAATTTTCATTTTCAAAACTATCTCGTTATCATTAGTAAGCTCAATATCTGGGTTCACAGGAAGTTGAAAAATAACTAGATTATTAAACTTTGTTCCTGGTAAAACTGTTCATTGATTGTGAAGTGGAAATTATGCAAATGGTCAGGACATTAGAGACCACTGGGCACAGGTGGGACAGAAAAAATTACAACCTCTCCCACCAGGTGGTGTGGCTAAGCATCTACCTCCAGATGAGCATCATAATAGACGAGTAATACACCATTGTGCCCACTGGCTCCCATCTTTTTATGGGAGGCAAAGTTGCCGACAACCATTAGTAACAACTCAATTCGATAAGGAGCGGATAAACTGAACTTCACACTACACTCTTCGCTTGTTTTCTTGGATGTGTGTGATTCTTGCTGCTAAGAAGTGTCTTATATCCGTGGAAACAAGATCCAGGTAATGATGAAGGCTTCAGCACACGCAACGACATTCATCACAACCATGAAAGAAGCATGAGTGGAAGGGTTCGCTTGTTACTAAGTCTTTACATGGACACACAACAAGGACAAGGCAATGTGATTATTGAAATACTGAATGTTTATTTTCACATCTGCATAGGCCACTTGCCAGAAGGTGTAACGGTTTGCTCGGCGCTGGAGCGTGTGTATGACGCTTTATATGCTGTATTTCATTCTTGCTACCTCAAGACGATTTCATTTAACTTGAAACATGTAAAAAGTGAAAGGATTATTGACGCCATATTTAACTCCCTCGTTCAAAACAAAAAAAATCTCTCTCAGGTTGAATGAAATAGTCTTGAGGTGACAAGGCTAAAATAAAATAAAAATATTTATACGTCGCCGGATCGAAGGGGTATACTAACGCAACAGAACTGTGTTCGGAAGGCTGTTATCAAAATATTATCCAGGTACATGAAAGTGAATCATGGGATATCTGTAAATCCTATCGAAACTTTTTTTTATTATATTCTTTTTATGTTACCCAGCGATATCATTGTTTAAGTGCTAAACGGTAAATAACGATTAAGAATACAAGAATATAAATACTCGTAATTGGTCAGACTTTTTAAAATAACGGATGCTGGTCGTCAGTGTGTGTGTGTGTGTGTGTGTGTGTGTGTATAACCATGACGACACTCCCTCTCTTCATCCCTCCTTCATGGACCTTAAACTCGAGGCAACGACGGTGTGAGTAAATGTGTGTGTGTGTGTGTGTGTGTGTGTGTGTGTGTGTGTGTGTGTGTGAAAGAAAAATCTTATGCAAGGTAGTGTGTGGGTGCTTTCTTTGAGAGGACCCTCTGTGTTCCTATTGTACTGTTTGTGCAGTCCTTTGAAAATATCGGTTTGAAAATATCGGTTTGCAATACGTGTCACTGGATGAGGCGTCGGGTAATAAAAATCAAACCAATTCTTAAGAAACAAACGCTGGTGTATATCTTGGTCTCAGGGTTCAGTTATAAGTCATGGAGTAAACAGTTTCTACAGACTTACCTGTAAGAACTGGATCTCCTGTTGTCAGTATATGCCGGCATATGTAATTCTTGATCTTTGCATGCAAAAATAAAGATACTAAGACCGAGAACCTTCCTACTTTGTCCATACCAAAACTGAGTCACACCCATCCCAGGTGTTCACAAAAACATTTGCCAAGTTTGGACAAATCCTGTCCCGATAGTAAGTTAAAAGCAGAGAAGGAATGAGCGACAGAATGAACCGGATCACCTGCCCTTCATGAATACCTTTCACTCTACACAGAAGCCTCCTGCCTCAGTCACTTGCTGCCAGACTAGCATTTCAAAACTCCACCTGACAAAAGCTCTCCTTCTAAAGCTCCCATAGAGAAGCCTTCCAGATACTCATCAATATTTTCTTGATTTCCTTGGAAGGCGCTGTACAAGGAGAGACATTGGTGAGCACCACTGAGACAAGCATTGTAACAAAGCTAGAGAAAGCCATGTCAGCCTACTTTACATCAAGTTCAGAGGAAGGCGCCCTGTCTCACCCCACATCAGTTAGCAGTACCAGCTCCAATGACGCAATCTTCCTGTCATCATACTCTGTTTTATGAATTGCTTTGTGATCTTCGTCTATCCTCCCTTCACCCCATTTGGGTCTAGGAGGTACACGCTTGTATTCCTTGTGCTGTACAGTACTTTACTTTCCCATTGCATTTTCTTGATTGTACTATTTGCTTGGCAACAGTTCCCCCCCCCACCTTCTCTCTCTCTCTCTCTCTCTCTCTCTCTCTCTCTCTCTCTCATTCCAGGCACTGGGGATTAGGATGCAAATTAATTCTCGTGACCTTATTCCTTCTCAGTTTTCCCTCATTACAGGAGGGGTTCAGGTTAAGGACATCGTTAATCAAACCAGATGATCATGTTAATGAAAAATAACTACTACAAGTGGTGCCAGGCACAACACACCTCGCCCGACAGCAGTTGTTTTATTGCTCTTACTGTAAATACTGAAAAGGTACAGCCATTTAGTGTCGGTACGGTACATAATTCAAGTCTAAGGTAATGGTGCAAATGTTTTAAAATTACGCCCTCTGAAAATCCATGATCCTGCATTTGACCTTTCAAGGTCACTCAGGGTCAAAGGTCATGGTGCAAAATAAAGCCCCTCTGAGACTTCCTGTATCTTGATACTGGTAAATTTTCTATCTTCGACGAGTTTCGAGTTATAGTCCCCTGAATATCCGTGACCTTTCACTGTCACCTACGGTCAAAGGTCAGGGTACCAATTAAAAACCTATATGAGACTTCCTATATGTTGATAATAGTAAAAATCTCTATATTCAACAAGTTACAAGTTATAGTCCCCTGAGTATCTGTGACCTTGAGTTTAACCTTTCAAGGTCACTCAAAGTCAAAGGTCTTGGTGCCAAATGAAAGCCCATATTACGAGTTCGTACGTGTTCATAATAGCAAAAATCTATAGCTTCAACCGGTTTCAAGTTATAGTTCTCTGACCATCCGTGACCTTCATTTTGACCTTTCAGGTTCACTCGATTACCTCCAAAATTTAATCACGTTCTTTTGGGACCAGTGCCCACACATCCCTAAAGTTTAATGTAATTTCCTTCAGCCGTTGTTCCATAATGTTGCTAACAAACAAAGAAACTCGACCAAAGACAATATCTCGTAGGACTCCGTCTGGGCGAGGGTAAAAAAAAGACGAAGATATATATTAAGATCGTTTGCATACTCCGTTATTATTTTCGCATTTTCTACAATTTTCTTTCTCTCCTGGATTATGTATTTGTTAAGTTGTTCTACCGAAACGAGGATTCCTCTCTCTCCCTCTCTCTTGAAAGATATGTGCATATCATCATGACTAACATCATATTCCAGCGTTTAACTCTAGTATAGATTAGCATTTATGATAGCTGGATGGCAATTTTAGCGCAGGTTAAAATGGACGTCCTGTGTAGTATAGCACCCTGCGAGCATCTCCAGCAGACACTGATGTATACAATCATTGCCCCGTGAACAGCACTGGGTCCATCATAACAGCCACTGCTAATCTTATACGAGTACAAGAAACCTATCGCACAACAAACTTTTGATTTGTCAGTTATTACTAAATGTGATAAATTAGGACGAAAATAACTGGTTTCAGCAATTCAGAATCTAACTTTTTTCACCCTCCCACCTTTTATATATGTCCCACAAGACTATCCAATGGTCGGCCACATCACGAAACTAAATCGTTCATCATCTGTTATTATCATTCTCTCTTTTTTTCTTCTCATCATCTTTCTTGGGAGGTCACATTAATTCTTGGGGTTCCTGTATCTATTGTGTTCCTTTTTTAACTCTGCTTCGTTGAACATTTTGTGCAAGGGTATTAGAGTGTTATTTACTCCTGCGTGAATTATAACCATAATGTGTAGGGGACTACCACATACAGCTCACTTAATGCTGAGACGATGGGAAATTTCCCTGCGGTATTATTTAGGCTCTTACTGATGTTCATTGAAAGTGGACTCAGGGGCCTCAGGCTAATTATACTATAGGTCTTTTTACATACACAGTATACATATATACACACATACAGTACACACATACACACATGCATACATACATACATACATGCATATATGCATCATACACACATACATACTGTACATACATACATACTGTACATGCAAATATACATACATATACATAAGATTCCAGGCTTTTATGGCATTTGTCTCCAGCATGCATTTAAACTTTACCGAAAATATTAAGCAATTAATTAAGCAGTTAAGTACAATAAGTAGCTTATTTGTTCACTGAGATCCCCAGCAAGCTTGAAGTCAAGGTTCTGAGTCTCATTACGTGCATGCAAATCCGCTCCTGACTGTACAAGCTGTTAGAAGTTTTTGTTGCTATAGAACTAACACAATAGGGTTGATTTACTGATGACAGCAAAGTGTGCACGATACATTCCTTATTATAGTTATTGATTCTGTTATCTCTGACGAAAAACTTCATATTCATTTTAGATAGATAGATAGATAGATAGAGAGAGAGAGAGAGAGAGAGAGAGAGAGAGAGAGAGAGAGAGAGAGAGAGAGAATTTGCCGAAGAAAAATTGTTAACATCATAGTTCCACATATTAAATGCTTGTGTGTGTGTGTGTGTGTGTGTGTGTGTGTGTGTTTCCTGCACAAGTAATAGGAGTACTGTAGTTTGACTTAATCCTGGGTTAATGAAGTTATAAACAGAAAGAGAGAGAGTGGGAAGGAGGGATGAAACGGAGCACAGTTGTAAGTAGAAACTGGTGTGACAAAAAATGAGGAGGAACTTAATATAAGATGCAAAGTCTTTAGTCATCCTATTCAGAAGAGATTATGCAAGTATCACCATTCACATGAGAGCTGTATATCAGACATGAGTGTATAATGCCCCTGTGCAGTCAGCATCTGTGAGGGCTTCATAAATAATCAGACTAACAAACCCAGCCTAGTACAATGTGATCAAGAACAACATAATAGATCAAACGGAAGAGACGCTTTGCAAGTTTCGAATGAAGGGGATGGGCTGTGTTGACGGCAAAGCAAGTCGTGTGAAATACTGTGGTGAGTGATCTAATGGCAGAAAACACATTGTGTGATTGGAAATAAATCTATTATTTTAATAAGCATGACTAACTGCGGCTTAATATAAAGCTTAACGGTCAGGTGAACGATATTTCACAATGAAATTGGTGCGAGTAGGACATTTGGGACGTAGGGTGAAATGTGAGGGAAGAAGGCATATAAAAATGAAGAGGCAGAATAAGAACTACTGCTCCGGGCCTTCCTGCGCACCTGCCTGCCTGCTTGCCTACACACACACACACACACACACACACACACACACAGAATTAGTGTATACATGCTATGCAGGAAAACTGAGTGAATGTTTAGAAAAAATAAAATTTTAAAATATAAATGATGCTGACGTGCTTGTGGTGCAAAACTTCCACGATGGAAGCTGCAAAGTGAGATCAATGAGCTTGAAGGGATATGAAGAAAGAAGGTAGAGAAAGCATTAATGTGGCTGAAGAGAGACTGCTAAAGATCGAGCAGCATGGTGACCAAGGCCGACGAATGCAAGCATGTTTTATAAACGAAACAAACGAAACGAAACGTGGGAAAGCACAGCAGTTGATGAAACTGCAAGGCAGTGCCTCAAAAGAAAGAGGGGGAGAGGGGCGTATAGTGTTGTTGAGGGAATGCTCAGAATTTTTTAAATATGCTTGGACGAACGTGAAGCTGATAGAGTCAGCGTATTGTGCATCTACATAAGGCAGTGGCAGAGATGCAACTCGTATTAAGGAGGGAAGGCAATGAAGCCATTGCTTCCCTCTTGTAGTACTAAATGCATCACGTCACAAAGTCTTCGCAAAGTAAGCCGTTACTCGTCGCGTTCAGACTAAAATACATTTTTTATCTTTTCAGTAAACAAGAACAAGAAGCATACCTAATAATGCAATGGGTTATCTAGGTAAAGAGAGTGTCAGGTGTGGGAGTGGAGAAATTAACTGCAGAGTTACCTGATTGATCTGTTGTCAGAGAAATCTTTTTGATGGACGATTTCTTATTTTGTAATTCTGGCTGCTGAACTGGTGAGTTTATGCAGCTCACTCCCAAACATTCTTCACTACGAGATGTCTTTCCTAAACAAAATAAGATAGTATGGCGGTAGCAAATTGAAGGGAAATAAGGCGTCATCGTATTGAAAGAACAGGATTTGTTTTAGTGCTTTTCAGCAACTTATCATTAGGTTTGGCATTTCAAACACGTTAAAATACTTGTGGCATTGTTCTTCGAATATTATCTCGCATACTCAGAATTAGAAAGGAAAGGATAATCTAAAATAAGCGTGACGTCAATCACAATTTTCCCTCCCACCCTCAACCCAAACGAAGAAGTGTGGGGTAGGCTTATGTGTAGGAGTATACCTCGTGGTGCATGCAAGATATTGGTTCATGGTTGCGATGAAGACCAGTGGCAGGCCCTATAACCGCATTTTCGTCCGCTATGGGAACGCTCTTATCCCTAGTCCTTATAAGCTTATTTCTGTGAATGATACGTCAATATATTACTGTACGTTACTAATACAATCTATATCGATAAATTAGAGACATAAATAACATGCAGGTGGATAATAAGCTCCAATATGGAACAAAAATCGCTAAGAAAAGCTGACGGGAATATGGTTCCTAGCCTCACAATGTCACTTCCCTTTCTATAGCACATACAGTACTTGGGAATAATGGATACTAATGAAAACATGGTGTCTGGTATGAAGGTAGAGTGTGGTGTATGTCGTATGCTAATGTCTGGCTGTGGAGTAGGTCTGCAGCTAGTCTTAGTCTCACAATATACCTTTCCTCATTTTACCCTTTAACTACAAAATTGGAGTAATTCGAAGATAACAATTTACTCAGTCCAGTGACGTCTTTTTACAGTATAATTTTGTTTCCGGTAGACTGTTTGAAAAAGATTTTTCGTATTGAGCGGGTGGAAGAAGAATGTATTTAACCCGTTCAACTCGAAGTCTCTTCCAAAACAAATAATATTTTTTAACCCCTTCGCCATGATGACGCCTATACGTCGTCGTAACCCTTCAGTGCGCGCACACTACGATACCTTTGTGTCTCCATAAATGCCACCAAAGGAGACAGCAGAGGGTTTAGTTTATTGTGCTAGGGCTTTACATATTGGCTCATATTATGTTATGAGGATAAAATAAGCTCCACCCACTTTTTTTTTCAGCCAATCCCAATTAATGGGAGGGCACGTGATTGACGGCTTGTTGGACTTCACTTACCTCTGCATCCCGCCAGGATCAGTCTTGACTGTGACGTAGGGAGGTGTACAGTCGTTCCCTCCACAGTGAATTTTGCTGAATCGGCGTATTGTTGAGGAATCTCGCGTTTCCTTGAATGATAAGGACTATCAGCCGTCGGGTCAACACTCGGATATCGATGACTCGTCGAGTGAAGAACTTGAGAGTGATGAATTTGATGATATGAAAAAGAAATCGAAGGTGGCTAACGGTGGATAAACGACATATTTGCTGATACACGTTCCAATCACGTGCCTGAAGTTACGACTGGGTTTTTCAGGCTGAACCCAGCGATCAGCAAATCTGAAATTGTGTCGCCTTTTGGACTCTTTCAAGCTATTTTTGATGCAGATGTGGTGAAGCAAATATGTGAGTGGACAAATCTGAAGACAAATTTTTCAGTGAACACCCAGAGAAATGGGGTAATTAGTAAACAGCATTTTTGGGCGTCCAGTTTCAGAAAGTTATATGTACACTTTTATCAGCCTTTTGTTTCCATGGGAATAACGAAATTGCCCCGCATTTACATGTACTGGAGCAGAAGTATGTTGTACAGTATCGTTAGTGGCATAGCCAGGATACGACACGGCCTGGGCCAAGCACGGACATGAAGGCCAAGAAAATGTAGGCCTAGATTTGAGTTCAGAGGAAACATTTCTAATAGGTAAGTACATTGAATTAATTCGTTTATATATATAATCTTTAAATGCACTGTAATTTTTATAAACCTACTTAAAAATATTTTTCGATTTATA
The DNA here is from genome assembly GCF_032717465.1 of Coenobita brevimanus. Lineage (NCBI taxonomy): Eukaryota > Metazoa > Arthropoda > Malacostraca > Decapoda > Coenobitidae > Coenobita > Coenobita brevimanus. Next base: position 24,828,997 of record NC_137004.1, read on the forward strand.
TTTTATAACAAGCACAACCAGTGACAGATTGTCTTACTCACATATACTCACATACACACATATACACAAACATACAAAACACCATAGCTATTTTCGCAAAACACCAGTTTCTCCCTGGAAAAGTAGTGCGGGGGAATGAGGGGGGAGGGGGGAGCCTCGTACACGGCAGTACGCAAGATTAGCCACCCTCGTCGTGAAGGGGTTAAGTTCTTTCCACTTTCCGACGACTGTATTATAATCGTCTGAAAGTGGTAAGAAAAAAAAAAAAAAAAAAAAATGCAATGGAGTGCAGTTAAAAATCTGAAGATAAGAAAGTCAAAGGCTGATATACTGTAGTTTAGAGGAGACTTTCTTACTGAAGGGGTGAACAGTTTAGTGTTTCAAAATATGGTCAAAGATGAGAGCAAACTTGACAGAAGTATTTGTGCTCGGATTGCAGGTTATTAAGTAACTTTTGAGGTCTTCCCTGACATTGCCCAACTTGAAGCGATATTAGGAAAGTCATGCCATGTGGAGTCTTACAGTTCACAAAAACATTATCCTTCCAGTAACGCGAGACGATTTTATTCAGTTGAAAACGAGTCAGAGGTTCCTGGGAATGCTCAGGATCGCCGCTTTCTTAAATCTTTCAACACAATGAAACAGCTTAACTATCTCAAGGACGGAGAAACTTTAGCATTCATTCCGGCTGGCAACAAACGATTTTATTCACTTAAGAGTGAGTCACAGGAGACTAACAGTGTTCATACTACCATAATTCACCCTCTCTGCCGCGTTTTCTCTCTCATTTTATCCTGGCTTACGCCTTCCTGCCTCGCACCCTTCTCTCCTCTTGCAGTTCTTCATCAGTTATGTCCTTCCCTTCCTGTCTTCCTCACATCGTTACTCCTCGTCCTTCTTTTCTCACCTTCATTTATTTGTCTTCCTCACCCATATACACCATTACCTCTCTTCCTTCACAAAACCTTCCTCCCCCTCCTTTCTTCCCGCCTTCATTTGCCTCATTCCCTTCCTCACTTCCTTACACAATTCCTGCTGGTTTTCCTTTTTTCCTTTCCCACATTCTTCCTTTTCTCCTCCTTTTTCCTTCTTTCACTTCTTCAGTTATCTCCTTCCATTATTCTCTCGTTAAAATCAGTCCTTCTCTTCCGATTCGCTTCCTTCTTTCGCCCATCCCCTTACCCTTCTTCTCTCCTTCTAACATCATTTCATCTCCTCCTTCTTCATCTTCTTCGTTATCTCCCTCCAGTCCTCTCACCCCGACATCATTGACTTTCCATCCTTTTCTCCCCCAGTTATCTCCTGTTCCTCTCTCGCTCACATCATATTCCTCTCTCTCCTTTTCTGCTCCAGTTATGTCCTTTTCCCTTCGCTCCGACATGGTTTCCTCTTCTCCTTCCGTTTCTTCTTCCTCGTTCATGTCTTCCTCTCACCTCATCATCTGAAGTGCCGTACCACAATATCTTGATGCCCTGGTAAAATTTAAAGGTGAGTGGAAAGCATGGATGGTTATTATATATACTGTATATCAGGATATTTCGAAAATTTACATTGGTGAGGAATAATTAATTATAGATATAAACAGAAAATTGTGGTAGGTGGGGGCGCTCACCATCCACTCACTCAGTGTAGTGCTGCTCTCGGGTGTCTGCCCTGTCCTCTCCTCCATCCTTCTTTCCTTCCATCTTCTTCTATCTTTTCTTCATTCTTTCCTCCCTCTGCCTACGGGTGACTTTACACTCCCTCTTCTGTCTTTCATTCCTTCATTCTTTCCTCTTTCTTCTGCCTATGGGTGACTCTACACTGTGTGACAAGCCAAATGGTTTCCTGTACACCAAGAAACTATTTACTACGCTGGGTGGTAACAAAATAACCAAATTTTGGCACCTGGTGGTTTAGTGGGTAATTATTGGGCTCCAGTCGGATTGAGCCGGTGAAGGTTTATATCCAAGGGGTGGTTGGGGTTTATTGCTCACGTGGTGCTACTCAGGGATGAGTGAGGTTGGTCACTCATCTAAAATGTCAGGACCAACTGCTTAGCCCCGGGCTCCTACGCTTCTCATGGGGCATCGTAGGATTGGATGATGGATAGATGGATGGATAAACAGAAATAAAGAAGAAATACTGGAAACTATTAGAAAAAATTCATTTAAAAAATCATAAAGCATTCATGATACTGTTTTCATTATTGAAAATAAAATCGAATTATGTTAGGCCAGTCCAGGATGGGCGTCTAAAATGAGCATCTGTTTGATCAGTTAATGATACAGCATTCCCCCCTTTATATATATATATATATATATATATATATATATATATATATATATATATATATATATATGATTCATAGATATGCTGATATCCGCTAGGAAAAGGAAACACGAATTATCCAGAGGGCTTTCGTGTAATCACACATCCCCTGAAAATAGGAATACACGATAGCGCTCGGGATATTTCGTGTTTCCTTTTCCTTGTGGATATCAGCATACATATATATACATATACATATATTTATTTATTTATTTATTACTAAACGAAAGTTAATTAACCAGTAAAAAAAAGACCTTTCAGAGATTTTAAAAAATCCATTATCCTCGATAACATTGTTGCTAAACTGTGATCAAAGAGGCCTCCAACTCAGGCAGCCGTGTTCAAGGAGAGAATAAGTGATTTTCCATCAGGGAAAACCGAAATGCATTCCCTTTGACTGCCAAACTATGTCTATGAGAACTTGGCTTTGATCGACCTGGAGAGGATAATCAATTTGAGATTACCTAATTTGTCCGTTGCATTAAGCTTTGTTATGATTCCTTTTTTATTTAATTATTGCTGCTTTCATTTGCATTTGGTGTCTAGTAACTCAGATTCGCATTTTATTTACAAACAAGTCTATACGGCGGCGAGTGTGATATCTCGGATACTAATGCTTAACTCCTTTAATCCTACGCCGTAGTTTTCCTTTTCAAAACGTCACCACCAGACAACCCTGCGTTCAACGTAAGAGAAATCGCTTGAAGCACATGTGTTAACAAAGATTATGTCTTTCCACTTCGAGATGTCTTTTAAACTGAATAAAATGATCTGGAGCTACCAAGAATACAGAAGGAACCATTTCTCAAATTCAGTCTGTTAACGGTACAAAAGTTATATTTTCATCCAGGCTCTCGGACCAGTGGCTTAGGCAACAGTTGGGAAAATGTGACTAAGCATCACTGTAATTACGTATATGACAGAGTACCTACAGTATTATGTGGACTGAGATGCATTAACAGGGTGAGAAGTGACACAGAAAGAGAGAGACGTGGAAGCAAAGCTTATTTAATGGAAAAGGCAGACCAGGGCGTATTATAGTGGCATGAACAAATGGAGAGATTCGGTGATGAGTAATCAGTATCGACAGTGTACGAGTACAGGGTAAAGTGAGTGGAGTGTGAGGAAGCGGGTGGGCCAAGGAGAAGGTGGAAGGAGAGTGTGAGAGAAATTTTGAATCGAGATCAGAGCGTCCTGAAAGTTAGGGACGTGTATGGAATAGAACAATTTGGGATGAGGTGGGCAATGGGGAGAATGTCTTACTGTCAATGGTCTGTAGCAGGGTGGATATAAAGTGACTGGGGTAAACCATAAATCACTAGGGCCTGTTTATGGATAATTCAACATTGACATGGTAGAGACCATTACGAATGATTGAGGTTGCCTTTACTGTTTTGGTGCCATTTGCTGGGACTGGTAATGGCAAACATACAGTATATTATATATATATATATATATATATATATATATATATATATATATATATATATAATGATTAACTTAAGATTTATGAGTGCTCACTCACTTACCCAGTTGGAATGAGAACACCTTGGCGGCACTCAACCCACGCGGGTTTTCTCCATCCAAATATCCGGACAACAATTCTAGGACTGAGTGCAAGAAGGGCCAATGTCAAAAAATGAGGTTTTGAGAAAAATGGATTTAAAAGATGCAGACTTTACTAAAATTCAGCTAAGAAGAATAGCCATAAAAGTAATTTTTTCATTGTTTAGCCAAGTAGCAATCACATAATGCCTATTTCAATAACCTAAAAGCTGCTTTGCATTGTGAATATATATATATATATATATATATATATATATATATATATTTAGAGAGAGAGAGAGAGAGAGAGAGAGAATTTTCCTATGACATTTTTCTTATTCGGTAATGATTAGCACATTTTTTAAAATAAAATTATTGTTACACGTTTTTAACTGAATGTTATAGTTACCTAAGTGCAATTTCCTTATTTTCGTTAATATTTCCATTGTTTATAAAAAAAAAAATTGAGAATTATATATTTTTTTATTAAAAATTATTCCTGAAATGAAAAAGTTTTAAGGCAATAATTTTTCAGTATTTAAAGACTAATGAGAAATTGCACTATGGTTTCATCATGTAAATAATCATCATCTACACCATCTGCTGCCTGTATGTTCCTGTAGGAATGTCTGCTTCCAGCATAAATCAGAGGAAGATCAATCAGGTCCTTCAGCTTTTTATGCAAGTTTCTGTGGTCTGTCTTCTAGCTGTGTTATAGCATCCTCCCTAAGACTCTGGGGACATTGGCCTTTGTAGCATTGAAAAACCTTTATTTTAGAAGCTCCCTGGTACCCATATCTCCATACGAGCAATTTTTGACATTGGCTCTTGCACTCAGCCCTAGAATTATCTCCCGTGCCGAATATCTCCTGGCAGGAACGTTCGACTTGCTCCAGCCATGAGTCTTGTGGCCACCTTCACTCCGGTTTCTCTTCCATATACAGTAACATGCTACCAGTAAAGTGCGCTTTGTGAGTGCGTGACGAGCGAGCGAGCGTTTATACATGCACCCATGATCATAATTCCATTTTGGTGTAAACTTTCAACATTTCTGATGATGTACTTAAACAATAGCAAGAATAATTGAGTTAAAATATATACTTTCTCACGCTTTCTCTCTGTCACGTTTTCTCTCTGGATGTGCATATAACGAGGCCCCTCAGCATTTATCATGCGCACAATGTTCAGTTCTCTGTTCCCGACTTGCCCTGTCAACGAACTGCATCGGTAAAGGCTTGGCTATTGCCAGAACGATAAAAACCCATAAATGGGGCAATTACCCTTGCTCATTTCACCCTCTATACATAGAAAAAACGTTCATGTAAAATTATGATCGTAATATCCGATATTTAATTGTCAGAATTCATGAAGAAAAAAAAAAACTGTTACAACAGGGAATGTCTTTTGAATCGATTTCTTAGTGAAGCTTGTCAAATGAAGCCTTTGGTACATTCCCTCGGAAAGCTGGGATTCCAAAGGGTTCCTATGGTCTCATGAGTAAATATATAGATAAAAACAAATTTTATTGAATGTCTCTACTACCTGTTGAAGCTTCTCTTCTCTGTCTCACATAGTAGGAAAGTAACCTCTGAAAACCATAGCGGTCGTGCCGTGTCCTGTCAATCGGGGTTGTGTAGTGTCGGCTGTCGGGCCGCTCGTTTCTTAGCTGAACGTAGAGTAAATATCTCTTCGCTTGCTCGCTCATAATTAGTTACTGTCTTCCTGGTTTCTTTTAGAGAAGGTACGTTTTCATTGAATGATGTTTGGTAAAACAGCTGCATATCAACGAACGGAAGCTCTCCATGGGGGGGGGGTGACCTTGCCATATGCAGCTGCTCAAAGTACTCAGTCCAGCGAGCCTTATACTCTCTCGCTTCTGACACGTTTCGTCCATCTGCTGTTTGAACAGAGCTAATACTGGTGATGGAAATTGAATGGGATTTTCTCAATTTTCAATAAGCAGATTAAGGGTCACTCACATAAAGCAACTTGGTGCCTCCTCGGCAATTTTCCTGACACCATAGTTGAATGAAACTCAAAGGTATGAGATAGTACACTAACAAAGAGGACAATTACCTCTAAAATTCGCGCAGTGGAACATTGGAACAAACTGTCAGTAACATTCTTCAGTACGAAAACAAAAGATACTTTTAGAATTTGGTTGGACGAATATTTCGAGACTATGCCACAACTTTTTGAATTTATACTGTTATATTTGGTGTGTGTGTGTGTGTACTTGATAATTTCCTGTGCCCCTCTGCATGAGTTCTGGTATAAACATTACCATAACTGCAGTGACCTCGACTTTCTAATGGTGATGGCAACGATTCTGCTACCTCCTCCCCGTCATAAAAGTTAAACATCCCATTTTCGGAATGCACTCCATCCTCACAACACAGTGGATCCTTACAACACACTTTCATCTCACAGCGCACTCCAACTACACAACACACATTATCCTCGCGACACACATCATCCCTACAACACACTCCATCTCACAACACACTCCAACTTCACAACACTCTTCATCCTCACGACACACATCATCCCAACAACACACTTCATCTTTACAACACGCCCTGTTCGTACAACTCATTTCATTTTCACAACACACTCCATCCATACGACGCACCCTCTTAACAACATACTCCATCCTTGCAACACATTCCAACGTCACAGTATACTCCTTCCATAAATTTTATCCTCAAAACACTCTTTATACAGAAAACTGTGCATCATCGCAAAAGACACTACCTTCACAATGCATTCCATCCTCACAACACACTCTTTCCCTATAAAGTAGTGAAAATTCTGAGTTACTAGAAAATTAGTTTTTTGCAGTATTAGGCTGTCTTCAAGAATGTAGTAAACTGATGCAAAGTCAAAGGAATGGGAGATAAAGGTCTGTCTTTTAAAATGCATTTTGCGGAGTTAAGACTGATGTACAGAGGAGTTGCGATACATTGTTTGTGTTTGTGTGTGTGTGTGTGTGTGTGTGTGCAGATTAAGCTCGAAAGTGTATTCTGAGTCCTACTAACACTTCTCACTGGCTTTGGAACTTCTATATTTTTTGTACCCTAGGCATCAACTTTGCATTACAATGCCAGACACTGGTAGTGCGACTGCGAGGCTGTTTCTGCCCCTCCTCTTTATATCCCGTCTCTGAAAAGTAGTACAGCTGCCCCTGCTCTTTATATCTCTTCTGTGAGAAGTAGTACAGATATAAAAATTCTAGTAGTATGCTATGCTGTAAATATCTGTTGCAGTTTTATGTACAGTTGGCCAAGTTTCCAGCTTTAGCGCTTAGCGTTGCCAACGCTCTTGTGCGAGGCCTGAACTCCCAGGATTTCGAGACATAATCGTCGAATCAGTCACAACTGAGAGGACTAGGGTGCAGGGATGGGTGGAGCCACTGGTGGAGTGGAATACGGGTTGAGAAGGGTTTGGGGATTGAGCGAAGAAGAGTAGAAGAGGGCCACGGAATTTTATTGTTTATCCTGCAAAGCAGAATGGTATCATTTTTGGTGACTCGCCTTTTACAGTAACACTATGCTAAGGTTGCGCGTGTGTGTGTGTGTGTGTGTTTGTGTGTGTGTGTGTGTTTTAACTTCTCTTATGCTATTTGATGAATTTGAGTGAAGTTTCCAGACAAGTTCGTCGGATTCACGGAAAGTCCTCCAATATATACAACTGTCCAACCATGATTTTTATGGAGGGTCAGCCCCCCCCCCCCAGCAAAATTAAAAGTTCTCAGAAATAATAAACGGAAGGTAGATACGGCTTTGCTACCGTAATATGCGTTGTAAAACGGAATTTTATCTGTAATGCGACATTTGGAGAGCATGAACCCTCCAGTGATTCTCGAGAGGGGAAGGGGAAATGCTCCCCTCTCAAAAACAAAAATGGTAAGAAAGAAAACTGAGCAGATGGATTTCAACAAATCTTCTCAAGCTAGTTCTTCGGGCTCTTGGAAAGGACTTCCACTATATACATTTTTTCAACCATGATTTTAGAGGGCTCAGCACCCCAGCAAAATGAAAAGTTCTCAGAAATAATGAATGGAAGGCAGTTATGGCTTTGATATCGTAGTATATGTTGTACAATGGACTCTTATATGTAATGCAATATTTAGGGAGCGTGACCCCCAAAGATTCTTTTTTTTTTGGGGGGGGGGAGCCCTCCTCCCAAAAATAAAAACAAGGGAAAGTGAGCAGATGGATTTCAAAGAAACTTCACATGTCAGTTTGGCTGCTTACTTGATAATGTTCTTCACTACATAAAAATTTTCGCCGATATTTTTAGGGAGGTCAGCCCTCTTCCAAAATTTATAAACGATACAAAACAAGGGAAGAAGGGCAGATATGACTTTGATATCTTAGTACATGTCGAACAATGGACTACCATCTGTAATGCGATATTTGGGGAGCATGACCTCACCCCCAGAGATTTTGGGGGGTCAGGCCCTTCACATAAATGATGATAATAAAATGGGGCAATATCTAAATGAAACCTCCCAGGTAAGTTCCTTTGATTACTGGAAAGGTTATCCATTGTATACAATTTTCCATCCCTGACATTTAGGAGGGTCAACCCCATTAACCTAATCAAGAATTCTCATTAACAGTGAAAGGAAGGGCAAATACGGCTTTGATATCTTAATTCGTGTTGTACGATGGACTCTCATCCGTAATGCGATATTTGGGGAGCGTGACCCCCCCCCCCAGTAATTCTTGGAGGGGGTCAGCCCCTTTCCAAAAATTAAAAAAACGATCATAGATAGGGGAAAGTATACACATGGATTTTGACGAAATCAGCAGACATATCGCAAGATTAGGTATGCAGTTTCCGTGATTTCTCTGAATGCACAAGAAAAAACTGCACATCGAAATCTGGGGGAAGCATGGCCCACCCCTCCATGATTCTTGGTAGGTCAGCCAAAGCCAAAAGAAAAAAAAAAATCAGAAATAGGAGAAACATTTGAATAAAACTTCCTAGATGAGTTCGTCTGGTTCCGTCGATAGTCGTTCACTACATACAATTTTCCAACCATTATTTTTAGGGGGGTCAGCCCACTCACCATAAAAATTCTCAGAAACAGTCAAAGCTGGCAGATATAGCTTTCATACCTTAATACTAGTACAATGAACTCTACCAGTAGGGCGATATAAAAGTTGTATAAATGGTACGTAATAGAAGAAAGACATGAATGACATTTCCCAGGTGAGTACGTTTGATTACTGGGAGGGTCTTCCACTATATAGTTTCCCATCTATGATTTTAGGGGGTCAGCCCTCCTCAGGAAATTTAAAACTCTAATAATTTGTGAAAGGAGGAGTGCAGATATTGCGGTGATATATTAGTACGTGTTGCACGATGGACTCTCATCTGTAATGCCATATTTGGGAAGCACGACCCTCGCAGTGATTCTTGGGGGGTGAGTCCCCTTCCAAAAAATAAAAACGATCAGAAATAGAGGAAAGCTAGCACATGGATTTTTTACGAAATCGACATAGATGTCGTAGGATTGGGTATGCAGTTTCCATATTTTCTCTGAATGCACAGAGAGACACTGTACTTCAATATTATGGAAAAACTACTGAACTGAATTGCACTAAATTTAGAATAATGACTGCGAACCGTCAGCGAAGCAATTTATTAGAATTCTGTCTAATATGACAAGGTTATAAGACAGGGAGAAGAGATTTTATCCTATTTAGACCAAAGTTGTTGAAACACTTGAAGTTTAACGAAGTGATCCAGTTTAAGAACCATCCGTCAGATGTCAGGTAGCAGGGAAAGGTTAAAGACTAGCTTTTTAGCTTGGTGTTAATTCCATTCGGAACAGTCTTAGTGGTTGGGTTTAAGGTCATCCGAGGATGAAGTGACTGTTTTGAGCACAGTAAGTCAAAGGTCAAGGTCACAGGACAAAGTTAACCAACCTTAAATTTAAAGCAAACTTAATGGAAGGTTTGAGGGTCAAACAAGGATGAAATAATTGGAGCTTGAGAACAATTGGTTTGAAGATCAAGGTCACATGACGGGATCAAAAGTCTGGCTTTAGACTAACTGTATGGCCTAAGTGATGCAGTGAGTGTTCCCTCTTGTTTGATTCATTTTCTCTTTTTTCCTTTACAGGTTGCATGTAACGTTTGCGATTTTGAAAAAGAAAGCAGCTACAGAATTCAACTCGTAGATATTACTTGTATAACCTGTAGTGTGTGTGTGTGTGTGTGTGTGTGTGTGTGTGTGTGTGAAGATACAACATTACGTAACAGAAAAATTCTTTCTTTATCAAAGTGTCCCTATCAATGCCTTCAACGCGGACAGAGTGATTTTTTGGGAAGGCTGTCTTTACAGGCAGTGACATTCATCTCTCGGGACCAGGGAAACAGAATAAAACCCGTGTAGCTATTTCCTGCACCTCATAGAAAGTTAACTATAGAGCGGAATGCAGGAATGGGTCCTTACCACCCCCCTGCTACCCAACACACACACACACACACACACACACACACACATATATATATATATACATACATGCATACATACATACATTTGGGATTTTACATGCACCAACTTTACTGCAGACACACTTTCTCACTTTGTACTTATTCAAAATGAGGAAGGGTTATGTCTGGTTGCCGCTCTGCCTTCGTAAAGACCCGATCGTATAGTGAACAACATACAGACTGGCAAAGACAGCAGTGACCCCGTACCCCAAAACTTGCGTTGCAGCCTCGTACTTCCTATGGTGCAGCAAAGAAAGGTAATGTTGTATTTCTTCTTTCCTTTCTCGTCTTATACGTGAACCCAGATATAGAAATGCTTTGCTGTAGACCTACAGTATGTACATCATAAGAATAATGATAAGGGTGAATGATGACGGTGATGTAATTACTGTACTACCTTGTAGTAGTGGTAGTAGTAGTAGTAGTAGTAGTAGCAGCAGCAGCAGCAACAACAGTATCAATGCTATTCTTATTATTACTTATAGGAATATCTCAACAAACGGCTTTGTCCATGTGTCGTTTCCTAATACCTTTCGGAAAAAAACATCTCATTTCCGTAGACTATATAATGCGAACTTTCTCTTCACACCCGTAGCCTTTACTTGTGCAGCCCAATGTTAGGTCCCGGAAGGTCCCGCATCTACCTAGTATTTTCGTATTATTTCCATAAAATTTCGTCATTGCACAGTTTTATGATCAGTAAAAACACCGCCGTCATTAACAATGTTCCCAACACCACCCTGGCAGTGTACATACCGGTACTTAACCAGTACGGCTTGTATAAGTAAGGCATCTCAAACTTTCCGAGACATGTAAGGCCACTGGAGTTGTGTACAGTACAGTGGCATGAGTAAAACAACAAAACAGGAATCCCTCAATTAATTAGAATGACAAAGAGAGTGTATATGATTTGAGTACTTGCACCAAAAATAAAAGTTCAGCCGAAAACGAAGTAAAAGTCCAAGGTAGGAGAGGACATTATTGATGAGTGCCCAAATTTGAAAGGGAGGGAAAAAGTAAGAGAATATCTGTAAGGGAAGATGATTGAGAGAGGAGTTATTACAACAAAAGTAGACTTCGATGAAGAAAAAAATGGAAATGCAGGGTTAGAGAGAGTTCTTATTTCACAATTCCCCTTAAAACTTTACATGGGATAATTTTTTGTATATGAAAACGCTTAGTAAAAATACTACAGTTTCAGTTTATATATCCGAAGACAGTTCAGGTCTGTCCGAAATAGCTGTATCTCTTCAATCCGCAGTTGTCCCATACGTACTGTAAGTCTCCTGCAGGTGAAAGCTTATATATAGGAGTAGGTTATATTAGAGTGAGGTGGCCAAGAATGATGTGGAGGAGTAAAGTGAGAGAATGTACCCGTATTAGGGAAGATGAATGAGTGATAAATTAATCATTACAACGATAGTTAACTCAAGAACAAAGTGAAGAATCAAGGTGAAGAAGCAGTGAAGAAGTGTGAATGGGAATGGAATGACAACAGGAAGTAGAGCTAGACCAAGAACGAAGTGTAGGGATAATGATAGAATTTTGAGAAATAAATAAACTGAAGAAACACGCCAGACACCGAGCTAAGCATTATGAGGTAATGAGTGGCAAAGGATGACCCCTTTTGATTAAAGATGTAACGGTAGGTTCTTGTTACCGGCAGATATTTTTCTATTTTTGGAAGAAGCTCTCTGAACAGCAAGGGTTGAATATACCCTTCTTTATCCTCCTCTCTACTAGGGTGCTTTCCTATCAGCCAGTCTATTATTGCCTCACCAAAACTATAGGGATCCGTGGCTAGGTTATTAAGTCCCGACAATTAAGGCTAGGGTGACCAGAAACTTCCCCTGAGTCGTTCTGTGTGAGCGGTGAGCCCCAACCCTTGAATGTGAACATTTCTGAGTTAAATCCGATTAGAGCACCGTAACTCTCTAGAACCGAAAACATCTATTTGCTTATGTAATTACCATCTGACGTGGTAAATGTAGTGCCGGGCTATGAAAATACAGTATACTTGGCTTGTCATCGTTTAGACATCTGAAGGTATTACAACAGTAATTCGAGTGGAAGGTGAACTCCCCTACTAATTGGCAAAATCATTGGTAGAAACAACAGTATACTGTAAATGAAACGCCTAGAACTTCGGCCTGGAGCTGTTGACGCAAAGCATCGCTCGGTATGCCTCCACCAAGTCTTGCGCATGGACTCGCCATACAACCTCCATGACCTTGCTGACCTAATCTGTTCATCCCACCACCATCATCTTTGCTGAGGCGAGGAACTGAGTCAGATCACTCCTGATGGTTTTGGGTGGGGGGGGGGAACCCATTGGGGTTGCTAGGTGGGGAAAGTGAAAGACAAAAAGCTGGGAGTCGGACAGGGAAGCCTTGAGTTGGGACGAGATGGGGAAACATATTGTCCTGTTGGCAGACCTACCCCAAAAATCCTAACCAGGGATGAATACTCTGGCCACATCTAAACCCCTGTCCACCCCTCCCCTCCCCTCCTCTCCTTCCAGCCCTTTACCTTCCCTCACCTCCCATGCACATCTATCTATCTGTCTATCTATTGCCAGACGCCACAATCCCATAAGGGGTGGCCAGTGGCTCATATTCTCATTGGTTAAGGGCACTCCCTACCATCTAGCCCTTGCCACATTGTTCTTACTTATTAACACTTAAGCTTTGCATAGGTGAAATATGCAAAATAAATCATTAGAGAATAGATACTAGTGAGTCCCTAAACCAATGAGAATACAATATGCACGCTCGCACACGCACGCACGCACGCACGCACGCACACACACACACACACACACACACACACACACACACACACACACACACACACACACACACACACAACGGAAAGAGAGAGAACAGAAAGGTCAGTGATTCTTGAGTCGCCACTCTTGAAACGCTGCATCGGCCCACGTCCGTAGAGAGGGAGGAGAGATGGAGAGAAAGGTGGACGTGGAGGGAAGGAGGGAGGTGGAGGGTTGGAGAGAGGTGAGAAAAAAGGATGGCTGAAATGACAATAAGGATAAACTAAATCGACCCCATATGACCATGACCTTTGATCCCTTGATCTTGCTGATCTAGTCACTTCATCTCACCATCATATTGTATTTGACAAAAGTTTGGTGAAAATCCGTTGAGGGGTTCAGGAGATATCGTGCCCAAACCCATATGACCTAGACTTTTGACCTCTTGATCTTGCTGGCCTAATCAGTTCACCGTCAAAATGTTTGGTCGAAATCCATTGAGAGGTTCAGGAAATATCGTGCCCACACCCATATGACCTTGATCTTTGACCCCTCGACCTTGCTGACCTAACTAATTCATCATCACTTCATACTGTATCACCGACAAAAGTTTGGTCAAAATGCATTGAGGGATTCATGAAACATCGCGCCAACTCATAATGACCTTGACCTTTGATCCTTTGACCTTGCTATTCTAATCAGGTCTTCGTTTCCTCATACTGTATCACTGACAAAAGCTTGGTCAAAATCGGTCAAGGGGCTCAGAAGATATAACGCCCACATCCATATAATCTTGACTTTGACCCCTTGACCTTACTGACCCAGTCAGTTCATCAGCCTTTCATACTATATCACTGACAAAAGTTTGGTCGAAATCCATCGAGGGGTTCAGGGGATATCTCGCCCACAAGGATAAACTACCTGGAAGTCGAACCCACAATGATAAACTAAGTCAAACGATCTTCACCTTTGACCCTTTGACCATGCTGACCTAATCATTTCATCGTCCCTTCTTACTGTATCGCTGACAAACGTTTGGTCGAAATCCGTCCAGGAGTTCAGGAGTTTTCGCGCTCACAAGGATAAGCTAAGTCGACTCCATATGACCTTGACCTTTGACCCCTTGACCTAGATGACCTAATCAGTTCCTCACCTCCTCATTGTGCATCTCTAGCAAACGTTTGGGAGATATTCGTCGATGGGTTCAATAGATATCGGACCCAGAAAAGTGTCACGGACTCACGCACACACCAACGCATGCACGGATTGATAAACCAATCTTAATACTCCTCCACCATAGGTGGGCGGAGGCATATTGAAGTACTATGGCTGATGGGGTTAACAGATCCTTTTGTGTGTAAAAGTACCGTCCATTTGCATATTTATAGAATATAGAGCAAAAAGAGTTAAGGTGTGAGATGCCTTGGGGCCCAAAGCCGCGGTGCTCATACTTGTAACCATGGCCTTTGGCCGTGTGGCGAGTTATGCACCTACTGCCCTGGGATACTAGACGCCTGTATCGTCCAGGTTATCATGGTAACCTCCCCTAGGTGTTGCCCCAGGTACTAATTTTACTTCAGCTCAGGAAGAGCAGATGGACACATGAGTTGAACAGCTCCAGCTGCACACACCAGGATTCGAACCCTCGCATTATCGGACCAACAGCCTCACAGTGCTAACCACAAGGTCAGCTCGCGCACAGGCCGGGCGGTGGGAATGTCACTCCAACGTCTTTGCTTTATCACACACACTACCATCCTGAGAAACCAGCATTTCTTCCATATATAATTATTTTGCAAGTTCTTTCCCTCTCATCAGAATCTAATTATATGATGATGAAACATGTAAATGTATTTAGAAATAATATTGAAAGTAACATATGCAGTTCACTGTTTAATAAAGAAATATACTTGAGTTACAGCTGCTTCATAGTTATGTCTCATTTACAGTTAAATCATACATACATCTATACCCTACCACTTCTTCTGTTTTGTTTACCAGCTTTTTTGATGAACCTCAGCTCCTATTCAAGCCACGAATTTTGATAGATGTTCGACTGCAAAGTATTTGATTGCCTCTCTGGGGATTGAAACAAGCTTGACAATATGAGAATCGCTTTTTTCCTGCCTTATTCCTAGGCTGTCTCGCTTTTTCATTCATTCATTCATTCTCTCTCTCTCTCTCTCTCTCTCTATTTCATTTCCTGTCAAGATATCACAAATGAGCATATGGAAGTTCGAGACACTATATGAAGCTGATAATACGTTTCACAGCATCCTGGACGAGAAATGTGAGAAAAGAGAAAATACGAGAATGAAGAAACAAATGAGAGAAAAATATACTGAATGAAGACTTAGAATCGTGTGTGTGTGTGTGTGTGTGTGTGTGTGTGTGTGTGTGTGTGTGTGTGTGAGTCGTAGACGTTGTTGGAGCAGATGCTTTTAGATCCTTTGTCGTATCCTTTCCTCAGGGGATGGGGTTTTGAGACGGGCACCAGATATAATTACAATAAACTCTACGAATAAGTGCACTAGGTTCAGAGACCAAGAGCATCATTGCTCAGTAACAAAGCATCCCACTACTTCATTAAAGAACAAAGCTGGTGCTTTTGTTTCATTTTTTCACGGAGAACAATGTGGGTAAGTTTAATGTACTCTTTCTCTTCTTTCCGATTGTTTGCTACACGTTGAGTTATTTCTCTGTTCTGTGGTCGCACAGCTTCATATTTCTCTCCTTTTTCTCTCGCTCTTATTGTTAATTACCATTAACGTCTGCTGTATGAACTCCTGCCTCTGTTTTTTTTTTTTTTTCATTTCACTCTTACTTAAGCGGAGCGATGACAAAAAAGTTCAGTTGTACACATGCTGCACTTTGTGTGCTATTCCCGGCTGCTTATCGACATCTGTGTGTGTGTGTGTGTGTTTTCACTCAGCACTAAGAGAAAAAAAAATACTGAATTCGTATTTGCCAGCTGTTTCTGATTTGGTCGTTCCTCGACTTTGCTGAACCGCCTCACACCGACTGCGCCTTATACCGTATCTTTCCGAACAAGATATTATACCAACTATAGGGAAGACTTCTCATCGTTAAAGAATTACAAACAATATCTGATAACTTTTTCGCTCGGATGACATTTATTTGCATTTTACTTCTGCCAACGCCAAACGATTTCATTTAACATCATAGGCTCTTCGTAACCAAAGGTATAAAGCAGGAACCAGGAGAGCCCAGGAAATGATGGTTGTTTTCTGATCCAGCGCGTATGTGATCGGAACTCTGGTGTGCGTATGTTGGCTCCCATTCATTTGCACAGTTGAAGGGGAAATGGAATAGCGGCGACAGGTAAATGAGGTAAACGGCATTTTTAGGACCTCGGCACTTTTACTTGGCTTTTTTTTTTTTTTTTTCCGTTTTCACGCAAAAAATCGTGCTGCAAACGGGGATGTCGATAGCAGACGATATAAAAGAGTTTTGGTTTGAGGGCTGCCCTGATATCCTGAATGACAATATGGAACTAACATAGCCTACAAAACTATCCACCATTTTAAGGAGACTGCAATTCAGGGATCAAAATATTTACCTCGCCCGGACGGAGTCCGACGAGGTATTGTTTTTGGTCGCGTTTGTTTGTTAGCAAAATTACGGAAAAACGGCTGAATGAAATTACATGAAACTTTCAGGGTATGTGGGCACTGGTCCCCAAAGAAAGTTAATAAATTTTGGAGGTAATCGAGTGACCCTGAGGGGTCAGAATCAAGGTCATGGATTTTCAGAGGTCTATAACTTGAAAACTGCTGAAGATAGAGATATTTTCTATAATGAACATACAGGAACTCGTAATATGGGCATTCATTTAGTAACAAGACCTTTGACCTTGCATGATCTTGAAAGGTCAAACTTAAGGTCACGGATATTCAAGGGGCTATAACTAGAAACTGGTTGAAGATAAAGAGCTTTTTACTGTTATCAACATATAGGAAATCTCATATGGGTTTGTAATTGGTATCATGACCTTTGACCGTAAGTAACCTTGAAAGGTCAAACTCAAGGACACATAGTCAGGGGGCTATAACTCGAAACTCGTTGAATATTGAGATATTTACTATACCAAGATACAGGATCTCATAAAGGCTTTCATTTGGCACCATGACCCCTGACCTTGAGTGACCTTGAAAAGTCAAACGCAAGATCACTGATTTTCAGAGGGCCTAACTTGAAAACATTTGTGCCATTACCTTAGACTTTAATTGTGCACTGATTCCAAATGATAGAAACGAGCCATTATTTTACAGCAATAAAATAACTCCTGTCGTGCGAGGTTTGTTATGCCTGGCACCACTTGTTTGATAAAACTTTTGATTCATTTACAGGATGATGTATCAATACTAAGTACAGTATACTATCTCAGGTTGCCATGCCCCTCTCTATGCAGAAAAAAAAAAGTTTGTCGCTAACATGAATAATATATTAGATTTAATCTAATCATGAGATGGTTAAA
Source organism: Coenobita brevimanus (assembly GCF_032717465.1). Classification (NCBI taxonomy): domain Eukaryota; kingdom Metazoa; phylum Arthropoda; class Malacostraca; order Decapoda; family Coenobitidae; genus Coenobita; species Coenobita brevimanus. Next base: position 24,846,626 of record NC_137004.1, read on the forward strand.
GGTATAATTTTAAAACATCTTCTATAGCTCACTTGGTATTTTTTCCTGGCGATAGCTAGAGTAATATTATCGATTTATCCCGATCATGAGAGACTTATCTTTAGGAAGTAGGGAGAACTCTGTGTTTCATGAAACTAGACCTGTGCGATATTTCTCCATGTTTCATCCTAGGATGATGACAAATTGTTTACATTTATGAGTGCCATCGTCAAAAATTTTACAGTTACTTAAGTAACACATAGTGCAATATTATTACATCTCTTATTTTTGTTTCGAAATAAAAAGCATGTCAGGACACTAAAATATCATAACACACTACATAATACCGTACCTAGTGACATATAGGCAATATAGAGGTTCGAAAAAAGTCGTGCCTAAGCTCATGAGAGCTAGAGGAAACAGCAGTTCAGTTTCTAGCCCTTTAGACCTTGATTCTAGCTAGGGAATTTCGCACACAGCACATCTGACGTCATGCAAAGCCACGCCACACACCTGATGGAAATCACCACACGTGCCTACACACATGACCCAACCAGTCATAAACGGGGGAAATTGGAGTTACAGGGCAGAAGGGGTTAGGGCGCGATGGGAGAGAGAAGAGGCACGGTGGAAAAGGCAGGAGTAGAGGGCACGAAGTTAGCTAGCATAAACCGCTGACCTTAGTTCTGCTCTTGTCAAGAGAACTTCCTCTTGAGAATATAACTGAGTCTTCGTTCACATCACACACACACACACACACACACACACACACAATTATATTATATATATATATATATATATATATATATATATATATATATATATATATATATATATATATATATATATATATATATATATACCGGTATATACCGGTATATAAAAAAATTAATAAAGAAATGATTAACAAATATTGTATCAAGCGTAACCTAAGCTGAAACAAATCGTCTGGGGAGAAAAAAAAAATCAGTAAAAAATAACTTCCATTGGCTGACTGGGTTAAGAGGAGCTATACAAAATATATCGATAAGGAAAAGGTGCTAGCGGTACGATGTTTCCTTTGTCTCCGAGGATGGAGGTCAGTGTCTGCAAGCCCACAGTATCCTGTGAGCATTAACATTCTCAGGTTCCAGTGCACATTCTTTGCTGAATAAAAGTTATGTGGCGTCAGCTGGAATGGATCACTAGAGACGTCGAGACCATGAGAGGGTTAACGGTGATAGTACAGTATTCTCTTCAGTTTGTGTGGGTCATTCTGCTGAAGAAAATCGTCGGACGTAAGCTGTAAAAAATAATAAAACTGTACCGACAGTGAGAAAGTTGATTTCTAAGGATGTCGTGAGCATTGGATGTAGCCTGCCTGCATGCAATGTTACCTAGAACGTTAAGCAGCGAGATACAGATGGCACACACGCTTTACTCTTCACACCAGTTTAGCTAATGACTACCTTTATTCTGGAGCTTGACCACACCTGTACGATCTGCTTTAATTCTTGCTATGTGATTATAATGTTTTTATTTCCGTCTATAGATGATTTTATTAAACTCTGCAGCGAGTTTTTTTTAACTGGCAGAGTTAAATACAGCCTTTCTTACTATCTTTACTGCTAGAGGTATGTCATAGGACTGAAGGCGTTAATACTGCAGTACGGATGGTGGTCTGTGGTGAATAATTTGTTTTCCTCCCATTGGATGAAATTATTCTACTAGGGAAAAACTTTCGGTGACAAAGAGGTTAATAGGGTTGCATGTAACCCTTTCACTGCCAAACAGATGCATGCGGCTGTTTAGTGGTCGCAAAACTGAATATGAAAATACGTTATCGTACTCAAAGGGTTTAATACCCTGCGATAAGAATTCAGAGCAACTCGCGGCTGAACGGGTGTTGCGTGCAGCCGTAGTAATACCTAAAATGGAAGAAAACTGCACGCACACCTTGTTAACATTCGTCATTCCATTTGTGAAGTCTGTCCCAGTTTGCATAACCTCTGTAGTTTGATTTTTTTTTTTTTTTTTATACTTTATTCTAACTGTTATCGTTTTTTGGCTCATCTTAGGAAAGTGCTATGTCAGTAGAGGAATTATTAAAGGCTGTGTCTAACTTTCTCCAGTTTACAAAATTGTTTCCCTGAAACTACACAAAATCGCAAGGAGAGAAGTAAAATACAATAAAAAGGCGTTATCACACTGAAGGGAATAATCTTACGCTTTGAATCGTTCCACTGTAATGTCTTTTCACTACAGTGTGGTGGAATGACGAAAAGAAAACACATGGTGACTGGATGGAAAGTAGGGGAATAGAGAACTGGAGAGACGGTAAAGAAAGTTGCATAATGAGAAAAGAAGAATAGAGAAGAAATGGGTGTAAACAAGAGGGAATGCGTGAAAGTGTTTTGAAAGATCAAGAAAGACAGGGTGGTAAAGGAAGTGATAAAGAGATGAAAGCTAATGGAGAAGAGGGAGATTATCAGATGGAGAGTACACTTCTAAGGAGCTGTTTAATCTAGAGAACAAAATAAATGTAAATGGTTTGGGAATTGCTGGGAATGGAAGAAAAGCAAGAATGAAGGAGATCAAGAAGGCTGAAGTGGCTAAGGCATTGGGGACAGTCAAAATTATGAAAGTCCCAGGAACTGACAGAGTGTGCAACGAAATGTTGTCATATGAGGTGAGAGATGGTGACTGAATGGATTTGGAAGATGTGCAAGTTGGCTTAGGAGAAAGGTAAAGTTTCAGATGACTGGAAATCAGGAGTAATAGTTCCTTATACAAAAGGAAAAGGGGAAAGATACTTGTATAATCCATAGGAGTGTCTGTCATTTAAGTGTAAGGGGCTGGATATTTGGTACGATACTTGTTCACATAGTTAGGGAGAAAACCGAGGAATTATTTAGTGAGGATCAAGGTCATTATGTAGATCAGATATTGGTTCTATGATTTTTAATGGAAAATACTGAGAGAAGGGCAAGAGGCTGAATGCCGTCTTGACTGATCTGGAGAAAGCATATGGCAAAATAAGCAGGCAGGGAATGTGGAAAGTGCTGTAAATATTTGGAGTAGCTGAACGCTGCCAGGAGTAAGTATGACTGCAAAGGTCGCAGTGCCTGTAAAAAGTAAATTGAGTTATCTTATTTGAACGTTGGACTGAAACAGGGATGTGTTATGACCCCATGGTTGTTCAGTATTGGACACACACACACACACACACACACACACACACACACACACACACACACACACACACACACACACACACACACACACACACACACACACACACACACACACACACAGACGAGGGCAAAAACATTATTGCTCTGCTTTGGTAAAGGAGGGCGATAATTAGCTACCCGGTACCTGAGAGGAGCACGTGGAGTGACGTAGAGATACACAGACAAATGAGCAAGTGAAGGATTGCTTTGGTATCGATGTGGAATTGCTACATAATATAAAAAATACTTTGGTACGGTTTGACTATCCGGGGAGGATGGAGAATGAGAGGCCGACTAGGAAAAAATGTATGGAGTGAAGTGGTGGAGGCGAGGGGAAGACCGAGGATGAGATGCAGGTATAGGGTGGAGAGATATATGAAAGAAGAGAGCGTAAGTTGAAGATAGGGCAGCTAGATGGTAGAGGACAGGGTGACATGGAGTGATTCGTTTTCTCGTACTGTTACTGTACTTCCTTGCGTTTCATCATTTTTCTGTTGTCTGTGCGTCTGTCGTCTTCGTCTGGCTCCTGTGTGTGTGTGTGAGAGAGAGAGAGAGAGAGAGAGAGTGAGAGAGGGAGAGTGTGTGTGTGTGTGTGTGTGTGTGTGTGTGTGTGTGTGTGTGTGTGTGTGTGTGTGTGAGTAATTGACAGAGTGCCGTGGGTAGGAGAGTGACTGTGTGCTCAAAGGGAATGGAAATTGTGTGTGTGTGTGCGTGAGAGAGAAAGAGAGAGAGAGAGAGAGAGAGAGAGAGTCTCAAAGCAGTCAAAAGGTAAACATAAGTAATAAAGTTAAAATTTTCTTACCGATAACATTCAGGTTCGAATATTTGTGAAAGTCTGTCTTCGACTTGTGACACTCATTTCAACTATTTCGGTTCATAATTTTCAGAGAAGAATCATATGCGGCTACGATTTTCGATAAGAGATAATGATTATTTTCTTGGGAAGGTTCATGCAGGATTCGTCTCCTTCCTCTTCCCCTTCCTCATCCTCTTCCCTCACCTCCTCTTCTTTTTCTCCTCCTCCTCTTCCTCCTTCCTTATTCTTTATCTCTAACACTCATTTTCTTCCTCCTCCCCATCGTCAGGGATAAGATGGCAGGTAGGAAATAGTCTTCAGCTTCCGTGAACACAAGTAATGCAAAGGCACTCAGGGTGACGGACAGGCCAGAGGGAAGAAAAGGAAAAGAAAAAGAGAAAAAAGGGAGAGATGGAGGAAAGGAACGAAGGAAGGATAGAAAGAGGGAAGGAAAGAAGGGAAGAGGAGAATGAACAAAAGAAAGGAAATGGAATAAGGAAGAAAGGAGGAAAGAGAAGGAAAGACGGAAGGAAGGAAGGAAGGGAGGAAGGGAAGAGGAAATAGAACAAAGGAAGACGGAAGAAAATGGATGGAAAGTTAGAAGGAGGGAAGGAAGGAAGGGAGGAAGGAAAAGGTATTCAGCTTCAATAAACACAAGTAATGCAATTGCACTCAGGGCGATAGGCCATGGGGAAGGAGAGAAAGGGAAGGAAGAAGGGAAGAAATGGAGAGAGAGAGAGAGAGAGAGAGAGAGAGAGAGAGAGAGAGCGGCGATGAGAGCAAGGGGGGTGGAATATGATAACGAATGGAGGAATAAGCGCGTTACCAGGACAAAAGAGACACGAAGGAAGCAGAGGGGAAAACATAATTACCTTAAATAAAGAAGAGAAGGAATATAAATAAGGAAAGAGGAAAAATTGGAGGAAGGGAGGAAAGAGGAAGGCGGAGAAACGAGTAGGTAATATCTAGGAAAAATGGGATGAAAATGCGGAAAGAGAGAAAAAGAGAGAGAATGAGAATGACAGAAAGATAAAGAGAGAGAATGAGAATGACTGAAAGAGAAAGAGAGTGAGAATGAGAATGACTGAAAGAAAAAGAGAAAAAGTGAGAGATAGAGATAAAGAGAGAGAATGAGAATGACAGAAAGAGAGAAAAAAAGAGAGATAAAGAGAGAATGGGAATGACAGAAAGAGAAAAAGAGAAAAAAAAGGGAAAGAGAAAGAGAGAGAGAGAGAGAGAGTCTATTCAATCCACATAACTATTCAAAACAAGACACCTTTTCTATCCTTAATTTTTTCCATTCAAAGCCAAATGTGTTCATGCTTGGATAGTCAGTGGCATTCCCGGAAAAAATTAGGCAGTATTCTCTAAGCCCTGGAGAAAATATGCGTGGAAGAAGGATCCATAAGAGGATGACATTAGTGCAGAAAAATACTCATGTCTGAGAATACAAGGGTCGGAAAAGACACAGCTGTGGGTAAAAATTCGTAAACTGAAATAAACGGATAGTTACACATGTGGATGAGAATTTTTGCATTGCTATAATTCATGATTGCAAAGATAAATAAAAAATGATATGTGCTTATACCAATAAAACGCCTTTGTCGGTTAGGTCCAAGCGAGTTCATTTAAATCCGAAAGCATTGAAATGTCGCCTAACACCTCGAGAATGCCTAAAGTATATTGATGGCTATCTATCTACCAAGTTTCATGCCTTTACGACAAACTGTCTGGCCTGTGGCCCTCTTTTGCATATTTTCGACAAGCTGGACTTGGCGCGTGTCACGTGCCATGTGCACCGCCAGGGTGTGATGAAACCTGTCAAAAACAAATCTTAAAGAATGGGGCTATCATATGGTGCAAATCACGCAGTGATCGGCTTTGTTGTTGTTGAGATATAAGCGTCTCAAAAGCGTAATGGTCGGGCCAGTTTCTGCCGTGCCTGGTTGGGCTGCTCGTATGTGAGAAAATGTCACTATTTGGTGAGAGACTCACGAGAGCGTCGCCCTCGCTCGTAACAATTTAGTGAAGAATGATATACTAAAGGTGAAAATAAATTAAGACTGTGTATAAAAATGAGCAAAGAATCACAGTGTAGATTATGAAGGTCTGTGTCTGAAGGGGGCGGAAAGGATAGAGTTCGATGAAATATGTTCCTTTCAAAGGATAATTACCTCTGCCAAGGAGGTTGTGTTTTTGCCGGCGTTGATTTGTTTGTATGTTTGTCTGTTAGCAGGATTGCTCAAAAAGTTATGAACGGATTTTGCTGAATTCTTTTGGAGGGGTAGGGTATGGCCCAAGGAACAATCCATTAGATTTTGGTGGTGATCCGGATCGTCATCTGGATCCAGGAATTTTTTTTAAAGGATTTAATGTTTATTAGGTATGTGCACATGAAATAAAATTTCAAATAAAATGTGATGACATGTGTTTTATAAGGTTCCTGCAACATAGAAAAAATAGGGGGAATCTTCTGCAGAGGTGTTGACAAATGGGGGACTGTTCAGCCTTGGCGGAGGTTTACAGTTTCGGATTGCGGTATACTAAATCCCTCGGTATATGCATTCATTTTGATCTTATGCAAGTTAGGAGAGGTCTCTGGAAGTAAGTAATCTATATACAGTATATAGAAGGGCCGCACTGTTTGTTTGTTTGTCCCTCAGTCACGCCCAAACCAAGGGCCAGACACCCCAAGACCCATATATATTCAGAATCAGGGTGACTCAAGGATGTTTTAGGGGGGTCAAAACTCAGATCTGAGTAGAATGTTTGCCTTTTTGGCCAGAGCAATCTCGGCTACCCCTGCAGCACCGTTTCTACTATGGAGACTCACATGACCTCCAGTTCGGACATAGGATTTTTGAGATTGACCTCCGAGGTCATTTGAGGTCACTGGTTGGAGGTCATTTGAGATCACCAGTAATACAGTCTCGAACGACTGGACCCAGCAGCCCAATTTTTGGCATAGAAACTCACATGACCTCCAGTTCGGATACGGGATGTGAGGTTGACCTCCGAAGTCATTTGAGGTCACCGGTTTGAGGTCATCTGAGGTCACCGGTAATAGTAAACAAGTGCGCGCAAATACTGTGCGTTAGTCTGCGAAAGCTGAAATACAGAGTTCCTGGACCTCCTATAATGCCCTTTTAATAACATAAGAGGTACATGGCATTTCTGGAGTAGAAAGAAAGATTGAACTAAAACAATTAGGATTAGAGTGTTCGCCTTTTAGGCCCGGGCAACGCCGGGTACCTCTGCTAGTCTTAATTGATTCTCAAGTACGAGAATTTCTTCGTTTCCTCTCCTTGTTACATTCAAACTGCCTTATTCAGCTTAGGAAAGAGCTCTGATAATGAACGGGATAGATACATTCTGCATTATTCCCTAAGGGGCCTTTGTTTTCGCTTATGTGCTGTCATTATCCATTTAATAAAGCTGTGAGAGACCTCCCCCCAAAAAAAAGAAGCTAAAAGCAATATGAATGAATCCCTTCAGTGTGCGGACGCATCTGTTGCTTCATTGTTGCTACCGTCAAACGCCTTATCACACTGGAAATCTATCGTTGTGAAGGGTTCAATAATGAATTCAGTAATCACAAAGAAACTTATGTAAATATGATACGATTTCCTATAAGGACAAGAGACATGGAAAGATTTTACACTGTTGTTATTTTGATTGTGGTACCATTACCTGTTCAAATATCTTTATACCAAACACACATCCAGTTCATGGGTTTAATTCTACTGTTCACCAACGTACATTGCTAGTCTTCCTTATAAAAAGAAATCGTTGTTATAAGAGGCAGCTGATCTTAAGTTTCTTGCAGAATTCGAGTCTCTTCTCTTCCTTTCGCACCCTCTCCCTCCTCTACCACTTTAATTATATTTCCTAACGTTTCTTCTTTCCTCTCGCCATAACACTCCACATAAAAGCTCATATCACGCCACACACACACACACACACACACACACACACACACACACACACACACACACACACACACACACACACACACACACACACATCCCTCGCTCTTTTTTTACATGAGGTTTGGATTATGAAAACATGAGGTGGAGTGATATGAAGGAATGAAGGAAAAGGGAGGGGGAAATAGGAGAAGGAGCGAAGTTGAAAGACGGAATAGGGATGTGGGAAGATAGGGAACGATAAGGAACAGAATCAGAAAAAAAATAAAGGGTGGGGGGAGGGAAACACCTTAGAATGAAAGAAGGGGAGAGAGGAATGGAATGCAGGAAAGGGAAGTAGGAAGTGATGGAATGGTTGACATTAATGGGAAAGGAAGTGGAATAGAAGTTTGGAAGAAGGACGGAAAGCCAGGGGAGAGAAGCGAGGAGAGATGGAAGCTACTAAGGAAGAAAGATGAAGGGACGAGCAATAGCAGAAGAAAAGAAGGAGGGAAGAAAGATAATACAAGAAAACAAGTGAGAATAAATGGAATTATTATAAAACATAAATAAGAAAGGGAAGATTAAAACAAAGAAAAAAGAAAATTAGGAGAGGGAAGCAAGAAAAGACGGCAAAAATAAAGGAATACAGAAGAGAGAAGGACAGAAGTTAGGAAGAAAGAAAAGAGAGGTATGGGAAGTGGGACGAGATGGAAAGATATGACAGAACAGGAGTGATGGAAGACGGGAGGGGGGAAGAAGAAGGGAGGGGAAAGCAGAAATGAAATAAGGAAGATATGAAAGAAGGAGAAGGAAAGGCGAAGAGAGAGAATATTAGCAAGGGACATAGAAGAGGGAAAGAAGTAAGAAAGAATGGAAAGAAAGAAACGGGAGAGGAGAGATGGAATGATATTAAGAAACACAGGAAGCGAAGACAGGAAACGGATGTGGAATTAGTTGGTGTGATGAGGAAAGTGATAAGACAAAGGGGAAGGAAAGAAGAAGTAAGGGAAGGAGAATGAGACAGGAGTGGGCATGAGAGAAATGGAAATGTGAGAGACAGAAGTAAGGAAGAGGGGAAGGGAAGACAAGAAATGGAAGTACAGGGAGATGACAGGTAAAAAACGAACAGAGAAGAGGTAATGGGAAGAAAAGAAGTAAGAAATACGGGACTGTAGGCCAGGAAAGAGTGACAAGATATGTTGCAATGATACTATATAGGAAAAGAACAAGAAGGAAAGGAAAGATATAAGGAAAACAAATGAGAGGATATGGAACTAGGATGGGACTGGACGACAATAGGAATGACTGAAGAAGAAAGGCAAGAAAAAAGGAATGAAAGCTGGGAAAAAGTGGAAGAAATATAAAGAAGCAAAGTGATAAAAATGCAAAGGGAAAAGAAGGGAAGAAGCCCCAAAAGAGAAAACTGAAGAAAGGATGAAACGGTTACAAAGCTAAATGGGTCATCCTGTAGTAAAATTAGAGAATATTGAAGAAAGAATAAGGAAAATGAAGGAATGGGAGGACAGTAACAGAGAGGAAAAGGAAGAGATGAAGTGTAAAAATTAAGAGAAAAGTAGGACAATGATAGAATAGGAGGATAGGCGGAGAAAATTCGGAGGAGATCGTGATATAACGAGGGAAAAATTGAAAAAGAAAACTGGATGAATGGAATGATAGAAAGGGAAAGCAGAAAGAAGACAGTAGAATAAACACTAAAGAGAAAGTAAGTGCGCGGGAGGAAACTGAAGGATTAGGAGAACTGTCTGAGCCGAACTTAGGTGAGTGAGAACAGAGACAAGAAGAAGAACAGATATATGAAAGCTAAAAGAAATGATGGCAAGATAAACAGCAGAGTGGAAAGATGCATAGTAAAAATGGGGGAAAAAAAAGGAGAAAAATGAAAGAATAGGATGTCAATCTGTAGAGGAAAAAAATAGAGGGATAATGTTGACAAAAGCCATTTCACCAGATTGCTGAGTCATAATATCGGGAATCAATTCGTGTCACAGTTCGAAGTCAGCTTTGTTCTGTGATGTTTCCTCCGTAAATAAAAAATAATCATGATAGTATGGAATCTTGCTGTGTATCTGTTGACCCGTTTTTTTCCTTCTCCGCCAACAGAGGTGATGCTCTTTGTTTTCGGTATTGCATTTTGAGTCCGCGTTCTTTAAATTTCAGCCAGGCAGATGTCCGGGATTAGGGAGATCGTTCGAAACTGGTCTTGGTTAGGATTTAATTACGCTGGTCTAGGTTAGGGTTAGTGGCTTCAGAGTAGGTTAATGACTGCAGTGGCTTCCCATAATTCATTTGCTATGCAGATTTTCATTTTAAAAAGAAAAAAAGTCAGGTAGTAAATCTGAGTTTTATGTATTTAAATCGATATAAACTTAAAAAATCGTCGTAAAACACTAGTTGCCGGGGTGGGTGGAGTCGGCTGGTCTAAAATTGTAAAAAAATTGTGATTTGCCATATATTTCAAGGTCAAGTTCTTGCAAAATGCATTAAAAAATGGAGAAAAAACATAATATCATTTTCAGGATCCGGTGTGATGGGTACATAAGCATTTACCTGGTAGGGAGCATGGGGAAATATAGAACATAGGGAGGTGGAGAACAAGGGAAGGTGGCGAGTATAGGGAAGTCAAGAACATGGGGAGGTGAAGAATACGGGGCAGTAAAGATATATAGTGGGGTGGAAAACATAATGGAGGGAAGGAAACAACGTGGGGAAATGGAGACCAAAAGAGGTGGAGAGCCTGGGGAAGTGAAGAACATGAGGAGGGGGGAGAGTATAGGGAAATAAGTAACATGGGGAGGTGAAGAGCATAAGAAAATGAAGAACATGGGGAGGTGGCGAACATGGGGAAGTAAAGAACAATATCGAGGAGTAGAATAAAATATAGAGAAGTAAACAACATGAGGAGGGGAAGAACATGGTGTGGGAAATATGGGGGAGTGGAGAGTGGAGAAGTAAAAGAATAAAAGAGGATGAATAAGTGAAAAACATAGGCAGATAGAAGCGCGAAGAACATGGGGAAGGTGGAAGGATGAAAAAACATACCGACCTCTCCATTCATGCCTCTCTCCCCACACCTTCCATGCCACCGTCCTTCCCGTGTATAATAAAAACGCACACAGAAGCATCGTAACTCACTTAGACTCGCGTGGAAACCTGAATATACTGGAGTGTAACGTGGGTCTGGGGCCGAAGTGAACGGGCGCGCTGAAATCTCCAGGTACTCCTAACTGCATGAATTTAACATAGTGTGTTGGAGAGAGAGAGAGAGAGAGGGGGGGGGAGGAGTGGACAAAGGGAGAGAAGAAGGACAAAGCAGCGAGGGCAAAGGGAATGATATAAAGGAAGTAGAGAAAGTGGAGGGAAGAGGGAAAAGGGGAAAGAGAGAGAGTGATGGAACGGGAGCAGGAGACATGGAGGAAGAAGGACAAAGGGGAGAGCAGACTGAATGGAAGAAAGAGTGAAGAGGGAACAAAAAAAAAAGGTAGAATGAAGGGATAAAGTGGGTGAGCAGAGGGAATGGCTATGAAGGAGGGACGGGGAATGAGGATGAAAGGAAAAAAATAAAGGAAGAAGTAGGGAAATGGACCTATGGAAATTTCGAAAATGTATAGTGGAGAAAACAACAACAACAAAACTTTACTTCTCTTGAGGACTTTTGTTAAAGAGGACGGAATTACCACAGTATATATGAGTCAAAGACAGAAAAGAAAGCAAAATGTTTACCAACACCTACCGGTACCAGTCAAAGCAACCGCAGCTTGCAGGAGAAAGTGAAAATGATCCCCCTGCACTATGAAATAACTCATCCAGATACTGCAGGTACGGTAGAATAAAAAATATATATATTTTACTGTAGGTTTTCTGTAAGGGAAAGAGCATCACGTGCATAACATTTAGTTCATTACGATGTCACATTGTCCTAACCTCCGTGATGGTGGATGGAGAAAAAAGATAAGCAATTTGTCACATTTTTATATCATTTCATAGTAAACTTGTTCAGCTAGGGCCTAAAAGGTAGATACTGTACTTATCAAGACGATTTGTAACTGTAAAAGAATGTCATTACATGTGTCGACAGTTTACCGCATCAGTGCATTGTTCAATGGGTTCGAAATAATCTTTTTTAATGCAAAAATGTAGAAAAGAAAGACAAACGTCGGATGCTTTAAAAAATTTCCTGTTTCCTGGGAAAGCTGAACAAAAAAACAAAAGTCATGGTCCTCTTATTTCGAGATGCCATGACACATCGCAATTATAACGCTAGAGGTCATAAGCAGGGGCAAATACAGACGGAGGAAGACAGTTGTAGATTTGACTGGTGACATGCACGGAGAAGTAAATGTATCGGTTGACTCTGGCATTAGAGTGCTGAACAGAAAAACTGTGAGAATGCGTTGTTGCTGGGTACTGAGCGGCCGCCGCGCCGTAACATGGATGAAGGGAAGGGAGAAACCTGTACTGTACACAGGAAAAATCATCTGGTAAATTACCAATATGCAGGGAATCGAACCAGGGACTCTCATATGAGAGCCAGGCAGCATACCACTATACCACGACCAGGTAAAAGTTAACTCACGTTGTCACAATCTTGTAACCAACGTCCCTCCGCCCCCACTGTGGGCATCAAGAGGATGAGTTAACCCCCTGGCACTCGGGCAAGTAGATGCTTTTAATCTATCCCAAGCACTTACGGCAAGTCAGAATGAAGGGAGAAACCTGTACTGTACACAGGAAAAATCATCTGGTAAATTACCAATATGCAGGGAATCGAACCAGGGACTCTCATATGAGAGCCAGGCAGCATACCACTATACCACGACCAGGTAAAAGTTAACTCACGTTGTCACAATCTTGTAACCAACGTCCCTCCGCCCCCCACTGTGGGCATCAAGAGGATGAGTTAACCCCCTGGCACTCGGGCAAGTAGATGCTTTTAATCTATCCCAAGCACTTACGGCAAGTCAGAATGAAGGGAGAAACCTGTACTGTACACAGGAAAAATCATCTGGTAAATTACCAATATGCAGGGAATCGAACCAGGGACTCTCATATGAGAGCCAGGCAGCATACCACTATACCACGACCAGGTAAAAGTTAACTCACGTTGTCACAATCTTGTAACCAACGTCCCTCCGCCCCCACTGTGGGCATCAAGAGGATGAGTTAACCCCCTGGCACTCGGGCAAGTAGATGCTTTTAATCTATCCCAAGCACTGACTTGCCGTAAGTGCTTGGGATAGATTAAAAGCATCTACTTGCCCGAGTGCCAGGGGGTTAACTCATCATCTTGATGCCCACAGTGGGGGCGGAGGGACGTTGGTTACAAGATTGTGACAACGTGAGTTAACTTTTACCTGGTCGTGGTATAGTGGTATGCTGCCTGGCTCTCATATGAGAGTCCCTGGTTCGATTCCCTGCATATTGGTAATTTACCAGATGATTTTTCCTGTGTACAGTACAGGTTTCTCCCTTCATTCTGACTTGCCGTAAGTGCTTGGGATAGATTAAAAGCATCTACTTGCCCGAGTGCCAGAGGGTTAACTCATCCTCTTGATGCCCACAGTGGGGGCGGAGGGACGTTGGTTACAAGATTGTGACAACGTGAGTTAACTTTTACCTGGTCGTGGTATAGTGGTATGCTGCCTGGCTCTCATATGAGAGTCCCTGGTTCGATTCCCTGCATATTGGTAATTTACCAGATGGATGAAGGGATACACGCAGTCAGTTGAAAGAGCAGTAATCAATGAAACAGTGATGGTACATGGAAAGGAATGTAACGCTGCTGCAAAACGGTAGACGTTGATGAAAGTTAGTAAAGGGAGGGAGCTTGATGTAACGAAAAATCTTTCCCTCCAGTCTGGTTAGAATTGTCTTTGGCGAACTTCCCCCTCCCGCGTTATCAACATTATTATTTTCCTTTGTACTTGTCACATATTCCAAGTTTAACAAATACATATAGTATGGCATGCAGTACATTTTTTTGCTGCCAAATTTTTGTATTTTGTATTACCAATAATCAAAATCGATCTGCCGACTTTGGACTAGAGCTCTCTGAAACATATCTTTGTAAAGATATATTCACTTTTTTGTCGGTGTTTACATTACCAATAAATCTGGATAACGCACAAGAGATGCTTTCATCTGTTATTATATACCCCTAGTCGATTTTATTTAGAGAAGCCACTCCTTCAGTAAAAAAAGATAACGGAGGCTAAACTTAACTCCTCCAGTTGAGTAGTTTCTCAAAACCTGAATAATATCGTCTGTAGGTAGTAAGAATCATGTGGAAAATATGCCATCGAATTGAAGAGGTTGAAACGACAAAGCGGGAGAGCACAGGGATTGTATAAAAGATGGAGAGTAAAGGGAGGGACTGAAGAATGTAGAGAAACAGACTGATAGGCAGAGAAGGAAGGAAGAGCGACAAAGTGGACGAACAGAAGGAATGGTATGGAAGGAAGTGGAGAGAGGAGAGAGGTGGAAGGACTGCTGGAGGGAGAAAGGGTACCAATGCGGGTCACGTTGCCAGTTTGTGCGATAGTGCCAGCACGTGAATGGATGTCAATAAGTGTCAAGCACCAACAACTGGTAGGCTCCTAACGTTTGTTCTGCTGCCAACGTGCTTTTGAGTGCTGTTCCATTGCATTCTAGGTTGACTATGTTCGCCAGGATGCTACGTAAGGCTAACATGCCAACGATACTCGATTTTTTTTCCAGCTGATAATCCACTTTCGTGAATGTGTCACCTGCGCACTCCTGCCGCGTGATTGGTTGGTTTCAGTTTCATACTTGAAGTATGATATTTACAAAAAACAGCTGTATCTTACATTCCAGTTCTCATAAATGCTGTTTTGCATTGTCATTATACTATACAAACAGACATGACACGAGTATGTATCTGTGCTTCACCCAAACGGACAATGAATTCGAGGAAGTTGAATTTGAATTGAAATATTTCTTGTTGTAAAACGTACTCAGTTGTTGCATCTTCCTTTATTTTTAGAAAATAAACGCATTTGGCTGGGTAAGTGCAAATAAAAGGTACCGGTATCTTAATACTTAGGCACTTGTCATATTAGACAGTAGTACCATTCTAAGTAAATTAGCGGTTTTGTCAGTGGTAAAGTGGTGGAAGTGGGGAGGCGAATGGAACAGTCGCTACAGAGGAGGGGGAGGACACGAGAGACGGCCAGGTGGGAAAAACAGTTTGTCTCGCAAGACGTCAGTCTATATTGTGGATCACACCTATTCCATTGCTTCGATACTTTCGCCCATACTACCAGTAAGTATATATATCCATAAGTATATATATTTATTTATATATTAGGGATGCATCAACTGTGTACCTATTACAACAATAAATACTTCAGTTCAGATTCAACTTCCTCACATTCATTGTCCGTTTGGGTGAAGCACAAATACATACTCGGTTCATGTCTGTCTGTATAGTACAATGACAATGCAAAACAGCATTTATGAGAACTGGGATATAAGATATTATTAACGCAAAACAGCATTTATGAGAACTGGGATATAAGATATTATTAACGCAAAACAGCATTTATGAGAACTGGGATGTAAGATACAATTGTTTTTTTTAAATATGATACTTCAGGTATGAAATTGAAACCAATCAATCACGCGGCAGGAGTGCGCAGGTGCCACATTCACGAAAGTGGATCATCAGCAGGATAAAAATTTAATATAGTGCTACCGTGCCAGCACACAGGATTCATTTCCAGGACTCGGATTTCAATCAACAGATACCACCTTATAATACATAAGAGAAAATATTCAGTGTAAATGCCAGAGAGATAGAGAGAGAAAGAGAGAATGTGTGTGTGTGTGCGTGTCAATACCCTCGTAAAAATGGCACCCGTGTTTACGTGTGAAAACAATATGCCAGGCAGTATGTGTGTGTTAATGTCCACTGGCTTCACTTAGGCTGCATACCGAGCTTGGAAAACACTGCACACGACAGCAAGTAAATATTGATATTATGATCGTTGTTGAAGAAGTTGATATTGATCGTGGAAGAAGTTGAGAGGCGGAAGAGAGAGTTATATGTGGAAAGGAAGAGAGAGGTGAAAAGATTAGTAAGAGAGAGTAAGAAGAGAGTGGATGAGGAATTTGGAAGGAATTTGAGTGTAAAGTGGAGGGACTGTAAGAAAATGTTCTGGAGAGAAGTGAAAAGAGTAAGACAGGGTGGAAGTGAAGTTAGCAGGGGAGTGAAAGATAAAAATGGTAGATTACTAGTGGAGAAGGGAGAAAAAGGGAGCAGATGGAGAGAACACTTTAAGGAATTGTTGAACGTAGGGGATGGAAGTAATGCGAGTATAAGTGGCTGGGGAATGGCTGGGAGAAGGAGGGAGGTGAGAAGACAGGAAGAAATCAGTAGGATAGAAGTTGTGGAAGCAATGAAGAATGTTAAATCGGGGAAAGCCCCAGGAATTGATGGAGTGTGTGGCGAAATGCTGAAGCATGGGGGAGAGATAGTAGTAGAATGGATATGGAAGATGTGCAGATTGGCCTGGGAGGAAGGTAGAGTCCCAGAGGATTGGAAGTCAGGTATAATTATTCCCTTGTACAAAGGAAAGGGGGAAAAAGAAGTGTGTGGTAATCATAGGGGCATTTGTCTTCTTAGTATAATAGGAAAAGTGTATGGTAGGATACTTATAGACAGAGTTAGAGAAAGAACAGAGAAATTAGTTGGAGAAGAACAGGGAGGCTTTAGGAAGGGAAGAGGTTGTGTAGATCAGATATTCATTCTTAGATCTTTAGTGGAAAAATTTCTAGAGAAGGGAAAGAAGTTGTATGCGGCTTTCATGGATTTGGAGAAAGCATATGACAGGGTGGATAGACAAGGATTGTGGAAAGTGTTAAGAATATATGGAGTAGATGGGAAGTTGTTGAATGCTGTGAAGAGTATGTACGATGGTGCGAAGGCTGCAGTGCGTGTGGATGGTGAACTAAGTGAATTTTTCTCTTTGAGAGTTGGTTTGAAACAGGGATGTGTCATGTCTCCATGGTTGTTCAATCTGTACATGGATGGGGAAATAAAAGAGGTACAAGGTAGGGTAGAGTGGCCCTGGTGAGAGAGGATAGTGTTTGGAAACTCCCTGTACTGTTGTTTGCAGATGATACTGTGTTGTTGAGTGAAGACGAAGGGGAGCTGCAAGGTTTGGTGGATGAGTTTGAGAGAGTGTGTAAGAAACGGAACCTAAAGGTGAATGTAGGGAAGAGTAAAGTAATGGTCTTTGAGAGAGGTGAAGTTAGTGAATGTACAGTGAGGTTGGATGGTGAGGAATTGGAAAATGTGAGTACGTTTAAGTATTTGGGTAGTGTGATGAGTAAGGATGGAGGTTTGGAGGGTGAAGTGCTTGAAAGGGTACAGCAGGGAAGAAAGGTTGCTGGTTCCTTGAAAGCAGTGATAAGAAACAGGGAAGTGAGCATGGAAGTGAAAAAGTTACTACATGACAGTATTGTGATACCAACTCTAACGTACGGAAGTGAAGCTTGGACGTTGTTGGAAGGACACAAGTCAAGAGTGAGAGCAGTGGAAATGAGTTATTTAAGAGGAGCCTGTGGAGTCACGTGGAGAGACAGGCTGACGAATGAGGATATAAAGGAGCGTTGTGGTGTGGATGTGGATGTGATAGGAAGCGTTATGAGGGACACACTGAGGTGGTTTGGCCATGTGGAGAGGATGGAGGGTGAAAGACTGACGAAGAGAGTGTATGTGAGTGAGGTGGAGGGGGGAAGAAGGAGGGAGAGGCCGAGGATGAGATGGAGGGATGGGGTGGAGAGGTATATGAGAGAGGGGGGTGTGAGTTGGGAGCAGGGGAGTGAAATGGCGGGGGACAGGGCGACTTGGAGGCGATTTGTTTGTGGCCACCCCAAACGGGATTGAGGCGTCTGGCAATAGATAGATAGATAGATGATCGTTGTCCCTAATATCATCATCATCATCATCGTCCTATTATTCAGCAATAACTGAACTGAGCAATAACGATGTAAACCTAGGGCACAAAGACTTACATGTGCCATCATCATGATTATGATCACCATCCTCATTATCATCTTTCCCACTAAAAAATTGTTTGAGTAACTGGGATATAAAACTGGGCCATAAGAGTACCCATGTGTAGACCATTATCTTCATCATCATCATCATCACATCATCATCATCATCATAGTGAATGGGTTGGGTAATGGGTATATACTGTATATATATATATATATATATATATATATATATATATATATATATATATATATATATATATATATATATATATATATATATATATATATATATATATATATATATATATATATATATATATATATATATATATATATATATATATATATATATATATATATATATATATATATATATATATATATATATATATATATATATATATATATATATATATATATATATTGGGAATAAAATTTAACCTCTTTACTACAATAGTCTTTCCCAAGGTTAGTCATCTCTTCTGGTACTGCTGGAATGCACTGAAAAGACGTCATCTTGCTGAATAGAACTATCAGA
This sequence comes from Coenobita brevimanus, assembly GCF_032717465.1. Taxonomy (NCBI): domain Eukaryota; kingdom Metazoa; phylum Arthropoda; class Malacostraca; order Decapoda; family Coenobitidae; genus Coenobita; species Coenobita brevimanus. Next base: position 24,865,103 of record NC_137004.1, read on the forward strand.
AATACCGTGGTTATACGCCTCACACTATTCTTTGTAGTACAAAGGAAGTCCGGACGAATGAGTTTGCATATTCAGCATTAAGTGCTTTATTTATATCAGAAAAAAATACAGCGTCCTGGTAGTGAATTAACATAATAGCCCATGAACTCCTATGCACAAAATTTCATTAGTTTTTTTATTGGGTAAAAAAATAAAGAATAGAATCAGTTGTTCTTATGAATTAAGACTATGGAGTGGACTTTACAGTCATATAATCTTAATCATCATAATTATTTTTCATCACTAATACATACAGTAAGGCAGGGGAAAAAAAGGAACAGGAAATGACAAAAAGTATTACCTTTAAACAATACCACCACGGTTACATCACTTGTTGTTCCCATACGAGCAACTGATCTCCTAGGTAGCCTGTAATTACTTCCAGTAATTTTTTCCTTGACCAGTTTTCCTATGTGCTCGACTCTGGGCATAGGCTTCACAGCCTTACGTAAACGTTAAATAAGGTCTGTTCCTTTCTGGCCTACACAAGTTGGTGAAAAAATCCAAGAACTTCCTCTGAAATCAAGAAACATTGTTGTTAACATGTATAGAAAAACATCCGTGACCTGATTGAGTTCGCTGTCCTACCTCAACCTTTATAGTAGATACGAAAATATATAAATAAAAAAATATATAAATAAAAAAGCAGTGTGTGAATTAGACAACTAGGCAATCGATAGCAGCTATTCAAGTGTAATTGACTTTAACTGATTTTCTGACAGACCTGAACTTGCATCGTGCAGCAGTATCAGTGTTCGCAGTTGGTCTCAGGTGGTTACTGTGGACATAGGCGCTATTTCTGAGTCTAGCATCGGTAAACAGCATACCGTGATACGATTTCTCTGAGCAAAAGGTCAGACCTGCTGAAATTCACCGTGGAATTCAACACAATATGGTAGTTTTAGCTACATGATGAAAAAACAAAAACAGACACAAGGAGAGAGTCTTAAACTTGAAAAAAATGTGGCGATGCTCAGTCGGGGTTGTCCGAAGCTGTTCCCATGCACCTTAAGAATATTCACCCTCATGTAGCGGCCATAACAATGTCATGGAGACCCTGAAACCTTACGTGAGAGATTTTTTCCACATCAATTTACACCATTTAGTGAGGTATTACGGCAATTTTGTAGTGATGGAAGCGGTGAGAGAAGCGGTCCATACGTGGCTACGGGTACAATCTACATAGTAAATGCATTTTTTTCATAGAACCAGGAAGCTCGTAGACCGCAACAAAAAAGTTCATGGAAATGTAGGGTGAGTAGGCTATGTTGAAAAGTAAGGTAAATGTTGTGACTTTATTACCTTTCATATTAATTAAAAACGATATTCTTTTTTTTTTTTTTCATTTACCCTCTCATATATAAGACAAAATAACAGTGACATTTCTAGTAATATTGTATTTTTAGGCATTCGTGCCTGGATACTGGAACATACATTTCCTTTCTGAAGGTGTACTATGTTTTGATACAACAAGTGGGGAAAAAAAAGGGACTGATTATTGTTATACATAAGAAAAGTATGGCGCCTGAAAAACGAAAAAAGAAAAAAAAAAGTTGGTTGGGTGATAGGTCCCTGTTGTTCTAAGGGTCTCATGTAAACTTTGTTTCTTTCCAAAAGATAAGATGATGTTGAGGAAAATCCATTCACCCGCACTCTAAAGAGGGGCATTATCACGTAAACAGCTATGTAACGAGAAGTCCTTGAGTTGAACGAGTTAGCTGTTTACATCAGCGTCCACACACACACACACACACACACACACACACACACACACACACACACACACACACACACACACACACACACACACACACACACACACACACACACACACAGGTTGAAGAGGTAAATAGGAGCAAGACTAAGCCGTCACATCGTTCATCGTATTTTCAGTCTTGTCTACAGTCGTGTCTGGTGTTGAAATGGTTGTGGACATAAGTTTTTTCATGGCATAATACTGGAGGACAAACTTGACTTCTGGTCGCTGCATGAGTGGGTCCTCTCTTCTGACGAAAACACAGTCTTTTCCCTCCGCCAGCAGCACGTAGCCTCGGTCCTTCATCAGGCCCAGGAACTTATCGTCAAAATTATCGTACTCGTTCTCCGTTACGATAACTCTAATAGTTACACCACTCGAGGCGACCAAAAAGTTGGTGATTACCTCGACCTCAGTGCCTTGGATATCCAGGGTCAGCACGTCAACGGAGGTCACATTCAGAGCAACCAGGTAAGATACTAGGGGAAAGCACTGCACTCTGGAATACGCCATGTCGTCTGTCAGATCGTGTTTACTCTGATCTATGTCTTGCCTCAGCTCATGCCCGTGAGATCTGTGCGACCACGGGGACATCAGGATCTTGGAGTTGGCCTTCCTTGAGTGTGACACGAATACAGTTTTCTTCGGGTACGTCTCGGAGGAGATGCACGTGTTGGAGGACCAGGCATGGCGGTGTCTCTCCTTAAGCGCGGCATAATTCGCTTCATCTGGTTCAATCAGCAGTCCAGTCCAGTCGAGTTCCCGTTCCAACCACAAAGTATTGGACAAGTACACTCCATCCAGTGCCCCGGCTTCCACAAAAAAACCACCACGCTGGCCCGAGAAGAGTAGTTTAAGGTAGTGGTTAATCCAAGGCCATGTGAACGCCTCTTTGCTGTCGGAGAAGAAGGCGTGCGTGATGGGACTGAAGGAAAGGGACGAAGGGGGATCCAAGTAGCGCTCCCTTAAGGCCTGCAAGACTAAGGGATCTACTGCCGTGAGAGGTCCTGCCAGCCTCGCTAACGTCTCGCCGTCTGTTGTTCTTCCTGTCTGTAAAAACCACTCTTTTGAGTACATTAATCTTTCCCATTTTTTAATGTAAGAAAACTTTATTCAACAATTTCATTACAATCTTTATTTGAAATATTTCAGCAGTATTCGTTAATAAATTCTGAAATTGGTTGTGAATTAAAAAAAAAAAAAAACTATTACATCATATGGTGTAAATTTTAATTGGCTATGTATAATGAAATGCAACGTGCTTATTCAACCAGTTTCTTTCTATCAAATAGTTTTTATCAATACCACAAACCATGTTCTAAACTTTACCAGTATGTTGTTATTGCTCACCCCCTATCCGGCCGATCGAGAAGTTCCGGCCGATCGAGAAGTCCCGTCGGCCGTAGGTAGACAACTGCCCCTGTAGGGCTGTCCCATAGGTTCTCTACACCGTTGAGGTTGTGTCTGCGTTTCAGTGTGGCATATGTTGTGCAGTGCTGCATTACTTGTGTTATGCTATGTGGCCCAAATCTCCAAGCTGGGTACCTGTCATGTGTGATTCCATTCAACCCAGCTCTAAGCTGGTAGATGAATAGGGTTGAGTGATGTCCTGCACCAAGCCTAGCCAGGTGAAATCGATCATCTGTGGACACCTATGATGGGTAGATGTCCGGAGGGGGCTTGTAATACAGTGTTATGATCAGGTTATTGTACTGCCTTGCGTGTGCAGTGAGTGTGTAGGTGTTTCTTCATTAGTAGTGTTGGAGGAATGTCTGGACGTGGAATATTGTTGTAAAGAGTTTCGTAATGCTTGTTTGTTGATTGTTTTATGTGCTTACGTATGTTGAGTGTATCTGTCAGGTAATGAAAGGAGTGTCGTGTGTTGACATAGGCTGCTGCAAAGAACTGTGTCTCCCAAATCTAGGTAGTCTCTGACAGGGCAGACTTTAGTTTCAGAATGTGATTGAGTTTTGAGAGTGGTTTTCGTGTAGCCAGTAGTGATGAGCAGGGTGGTGTTCTGTATGGTTTCCAAGGCACTGACCTAATGTATTGTTTGTAGAGTAACGAAAGTGTTTCTTTTTGTTGCCCCAAATCTGGCACTGCAGTCGCCCGTGGTACACTGAGTCTTTATTGGTGAATTAGCTTTATTAAACATCACTTACCTCTTTATTTCTGGTGCAGCTTCAACTGCCCACGGCATAAACGACAAAGCTACAAATAAATAAATAAATACAGTAGCAAACTATATTATCTTTAGTGTGTGTGTGTGTGTGTCTTTAACCCTTTGACTGCTAGGTAAGGGGCCAGAATCGTCTTGCTCTGTTCCAAATAAAATACGTGAGTATGTCCTCAGCAGTCAAAAAGGTAATCTACTGTACATTCTATTTAACTCTCCGACTGATAGGATGCTTTTATGCATTACACTGTTACTTGGTTTCTGGCTCGGATGAAATACACAATGCACCCATGGTTGTGAAGTAATTAGCTGATTTACAGAACCTCCTCGTCCTCACCTGCAATAAAAAGAGTAAACCATACATCGCAGGTCCCACAGCCAGGAGCGAGACCAAGACTAGCTGGCTTGTGGGCAGGCGAGGCATGATCGATATGTAGACACACTCAGGTTTGAATCCTCTGGTCGTGTCGCCTAAAACTTCTATCCCGTTGTCTCTTCATTCATGAGCAGAGACATTCACAGAGGTTGGACGAAAGACACGTTGAAAGAGAAGTCCTCGCATCGTGTCAGTTTTGTCTCTGTTTTGTTTTTTGTTTTGTTTATTGTTTTTTTCGGTTTGTGTTGCTGTTATTTTCTTCAGCAAATTCGCACAAGTTTTTCAGTCTTATCTTTTTGTCGTTGTCCAGACCTCAATTTTTTCAGTGTTTTCCTGAGACGCAGGTCATTGTTTTCATTCTCTCTCTACAGTATTTCTTCTTCTTCAGCTTTATTTTCTTGCTGTATCTTGTTCTTTTTAACTGCCTAACTTCTGTTTTTCTTATCCTCAGACACTATAACTCACGTTGAGTCACGGAGCCTTCTTTCTTTATATTGGCTTTTCTATTATCCTCTCCTACTAACAGCCTTATCCATATTATACGCTACTTTCCTTAACTTCTCCATAAAAAAATCTGCGGCTTACATCGCATCAAATGGCTTTATTCTTTTACAGGCTTGGTCTTATCATCTGCGGCCACTCGTACAAGTTTATGCATAATTGTCGTATGTTTTTGCTGTCGAAACTATTTTTCTCCACAGTGCTTGACACACTGTAATTCCCATCTCGTCATACGAGCTAGGGTAATAGCAACACAGTGGAAGTATGTAAAGTATGGTATGAAGGAGGATGGAAATGATTTGCTTAGAAGGATAATAGAGGAGATGAGAGTACAGAATGTAAGTTAATGGATGAAAGGTTTGGAGAAAAGGATTAGAATGATTGGGCACAGGAAGGAATGGATGAAAGTTACGGATGAGAGAATAAAAGAGAGAATGAAAGAATGGGACACAAGAGAGTGGAAAAGAGGGATGGAGAGCAAATCAATTATGAAGATCTGCAGAGAGTGGAGACAAGAAATTGGAGGACAAGACAGCACATATGACAATAAGCAAACATCATCCACACTATACAAGTGCAGGACCAACACTTCGAACCTAAGCGACAGGAAGAGATTTAGTGGTGAAGAAACTAAGTGCAAGATGTGTGAAGCAGAGAACGAAGACCTGAAGCATTTCCTCTTATGGTGCCCCGGATACAATGAAGAAAGAAAGAAAATTTTGAAACTACAAAAACCATATGTGGAAAATGAAGATTATGTGATTGGTGATTACCTATTTGATGATAATAACATTGATGAAACTAAAGAGAAAGTCTATACTTTTTGGAAAATTAGAGAAAATAAAGAAATGAATAGGTAAAAAGAAATGGAAGTTTTGTAATTTCAGGGTAAAGCGCTAGCCGAAGCTCAAGCCATAGACAGCATCAGGGAGTGCCGTTGCAAAGGCAGAACTCCCGAACATCAACTCAACTCTTATACCGAATAGATTTTTCTGTTTTTCCGTTCAGATATCTGGTAGCTTTTCATCCCTTGCCTTTTTCCTCTGGCCAAGTTGTATTTTTCTGAACTTTTTCCTTCACGCTTTATTCCACATAGCTCGACAGAGTATTTTTTCTTTTCTTTTATACCTTGTTACTCCCTTTCACCAACTGGCTTAAACCTCACTTCCTCTATCCTTTTCCACTGTCCGAGCTATTTTTCTCTTCAGCTCTTTTTTTTTTATTATTATTATTTTTATACTGTAGTTCACATCGCGTCACAGTATTTTTTTTTTTTGCTACCTTCTTCCACGATCTATTAAACGTATCGCTTGTCAAGTATTAATATAATCTTTTCACGCACCACTCGGTTCTGTTTTCGACTGCACAAACTTACATTATCTTAGCTTTTCCAATACCATTCTGCTGTATTGTTCCTTTCGCAGCTTCAGGTATGAATCTCACTTTCAAGCTTTTTCTTTTATAAGCTTTTCCGTTGCCATCTTTGTCAACCTATCATGAGCTTTTATATTTTTTTCCGGTCTCCATACTCCAGATTTTTCATACTTTTTTGTATAATTCAATTAAGTTTTCACCGCCACAACTTCCAGGAAATAGTCTCAACTCTCAGCCTCATTCATTTATAAATATTACTGTTATCGTCTTCTACAAATAGGTAAAAACTACTAAATCTTGTCTTTTTTCCACTATGCTCACTCTTGCTGACAGCTCTCAGAGAGAAGCCTCACTAGTTTCCCTTCTTCTTTTACAGACTTCATGTCATAATTTTTCAGCTTTGCCTTTTTCAGTGCAGATTCTAAAATCTCACTTTTTCCTGTAATTCCTTTTTTACCCTTCGTCAGTAAGCTTTAGTTTTGCTGGAAGAAGAAAATAACGGATTAATTTTGCACATGCCATCGCTTATCGTCCCTGCAAAAACCAACCCCAGTGACGAGAGGAAAAATGTAGTTTGTGTGTGTGTGTGTGTGTGTGTGTGTGTGTGTGTGTGTGTGTGTGTGTAAATAAGCGTTAAAGGGAAGAAGTAATTATATCAAACAAGACTCCATGGCAGTTTCTTGTGAGAAATAATTTTGTTTTGTCTTACTATTCTCTAATAATCACAAAATTTTGACTGTGGAGTGTTTAACAGCAGCAGGAGTGAAGATAAAAGCATAGCCAGGCAATTTTCACACAAATAGGTTTATGAATGTAGATCCCCTTGTTCTGTTTTCCCTGCCTCAGCATTCAAAAACGAGTCTGGTTCCACGGCTAGCTAGTATGCGAGCCTGGATGGGGATTACGAACGGTCTCTCTCTCTCTCTCTCTCTGTCAACTCATTCCTGCGATATATACAGTAGACCCTAAACGGCTGTGGTGATGGTGATGGCAGGGGAGAAAATGAAACCGAATTGAGAGAGAGAGAGAGAGAGAGAGAGAGAGAGAGAGAGAGAGAGAGAGAGAAGGGGGGATTGTGAAGAGAGTCAGGAAGAGTAGGAGAGAGTTAAGCGAGTCTGAGAGAGTAAGAGTCGGGAGAGTAGGAGAAGGAGCTAGGTGAAGTAAGAAAGAGGGAGAATAAGAGTCAGTAAAAGTGAGAGCCAGGGAGAAGTAGAGAGCCAGGGTGAGTTAGAATGGTTCAGGGTGGTAAGGGAGAGAGTAGGGAGAGAGCAGAGGGACAGGTGACAAAGAATGATAAGAGAGCATGAGTGTGTGTCTGGAGATCAGAAGTGTGAGTCAAGGAAAGTGTGATATACAGTAGGAGTGTGTGAGGGAAAACTTTAAAAAGTGTGTGTAAGGAGAGTAAGAGAGAATAAAAAAAAGATTAACAAACTGTCCGGGTTGAATGTGGTGAGAGGGAATGCAAAAGTGAAGGTAGGAGAGCCAGGAGGAAGTAGGAAAGAGCCAGAGAGAAGCAGAATGAGAGGGAGTAGGTTATGAAAAGTAAGACAGGGATGGAGAAGCAAGAGAGAGCTGGAGAGAAAAGGAGTCAGGAAAAACTAGAGAGAGAGAGAGAAGGAGTCAGGAGGACTGAGTTAGGGAAGGTTATTAGGGTAACAGGAATGTACTTAGAAGTGTCACAGAAAGTCAGGGAAAAAAGAGTCAGAGAGAGTAGGGAGAAGTAAGGAGAGCTCTGGGAAAGTAGGAGTTGCATAGAGGGTAAGGGAGAATAAGAGAGGGCCAGGGAGAGTAGGTGAGAGGAAGAAACACAAACCGTCTCCTTTACGTGTCCGAGCCTTACTATGCTCCCTTCAGGTTTGTGGTGCTGGTTTTCCTGTTGATGTGGAGAAGTGTCATCTTCCTGGTGTGTGTGCGTTTTCCTGTTGTGTGCGACTTTCTACTGTGTGTGCGTTTTATCTGTCGTGCACGTTTTATCTGTCGTATGCATATTTGTATGTGTGCGTGCATATTTTGTTTTGGATGTAGGCCAATTTGCTTAGGTGTGGGGCTTTCCGCTATGTTTGCGTTTACTCTACGTATGAATGTTTTTGTGGCGTTTGTGCATGTGGGAGTGTGTGTGTGTGTGTGTGTGTGTGTGTGTGTGTGTGTGTGTGTGTGTGTGTGTGTGTGTGTGTGATACTACGCTTTTTCTACTCTCTCCCTCTCTCTCCCTCCGTCTGGTCTTCCTCTTACGTCTCTCCAACCCTCCCTCTCCCGTAGTTCTTCCCTCCAGTTTATCTCTCCCTTCGCCGCCTTCCTTCCCTCTCGTCCTCCAAGGGTTCATAGTGTTATATTTTCAGTTACTCTCTCCTTTCTTTCTCTATGCTCAACTGCTTTTTTTTTTTTTTTCCCAGCTCTTTCTCTTCCATTTTCATCTGTATTGCTATCTTTGCACTTCATCTAAACACTGACTTATCTTCCTTATTTCCTCTTTTATTGTCCGCCTTCTTTTTCCTTTTTTCTTTTGTTGCTGTCATCTCTACGTTTTTCACTACTTCGCCTTTTTCTTTATGCTTTACCTCCAAGCACTCATATCTTACACTTTACATGTTTGCCCATTTTTTGACAACCACTTTATTTTCAAACTATTTTCTTTGTATTTTTTAGCTGATTCTCTCTAGTGGTTAGGTGTCTCTTTTTCTGTCCCGGGTATTATCTCTCTCTCTCTCTCTCTCTCTCTCTCTCTCTCTCTCATCCTTTTCCGTCAAACTTCATTCGTATGTATTCTTACTTCCCCCTCCTCCTCCCTTCCTTTTCCTTCTCCTCCACTGCAGCCCTATTCTTATTCTTTCGAATAATTTTTTCCCATGCTCTAGATTGTTTTCAGAGCGAGAGAGAGAGAGAGAGAGAGAGAGAGAGAGAGAGAGAGAGAGCAATACGAAATAACTGCTTAGGCTACCAGTGATAATCGGATATTCTCCTATAAACTAAGCACAGGTGAGGAAGAGTGCGACTGTGTTCTCGCTCATGCGCGCACGCACACACACACACACACACACACACACACACACACACACACACACACACACACACACACACACACACACACACACACACACACACACACACACACACACACACACACACACACACACACACACACACACACACACACACACGATCGTAAATAAAGAGCCAATTTGGCAAATTGAACAGTTTCATAGGAATGGATTTGTGGCAAATATATACCACAATGCTCTGAGCTCACAGATATAACAGCACACATACTATCCCCCCCGACACTCATAAATCCCTACTCCCCACCACGCAACGCATTTCCATCACACTAGGTACCACTGTCTCTACCACCATCACACACACCTTCATATCACATATTACCACCACTATCCACACTACCACCACCACAATTACAATCACCACCACTTAACATAACACAACCCCTCACGTCACCACCACACACACCAACACCATCGCCACACCATACATTATCATCATCCTTCACACCACAACCACCACACACACACTGCTATCATCACCATAACCACCACCACCATTACCCCACACCTTACCACAACCCCACACACGACCACCCCAAACACTACAGCCACAACCACCACCACCACTCGACACAGTACTATTACCACTACCTTACACATCACCACCACCAACACCAATCCCTCACTACTATCAACAGACCACGATCACAATACATCAGCACTCAACACACCATCATCATCATCATCATCATCACACACACACACACACACACACACACACACACACACACACACACACACACACACACACACACACACACACACACACACACACACACACACACACAGTTCCCCGTTTGGTCTCTCCTGGCAAAATTAGTCTCCCATACCATACAAGAAAACAAAAATTTTCTTTCCAAATGATTGTTAAGAAGTAGGAGTGGCAAAAGTGCACAGGTAAGAGATGGAAAAAGCACAGAAACAAGAGATTATTCAGGATGGGAGGAGATTTGGAGACCTATACCCATTACTACACTCCACACTTTAGCCACAAACTTGTAGCTGGTGGAATGTAGTAATGGGTACAGGTGTTCAAATCTCCTCCCATCCTGAATGCTCTCTTGTTTCTATGCCCTTTTCATCTCTTATCTGTGCAGTTTTGCCATTCCTATTTCTTAACAATCATTTTAGAAGAAAATTTGTGTTTTCTAGTTTATGTTCTTTTTGTGTTGTATAATTATGCATAAAGGAAGTGTTAGATTTGGATTGTTACATGTATAGCGTAGTGAAAGACTAAAACGAAGGTGCCTTTCCGTGAAAAGAAGTGTTTTGGTACGTTCTTTAACCGTAGGCGAGCTGTAGCTAACCAATATTGCGCAAAATGGCGTACTTATGGATGACCGCGATGCGGTTTTCAGGCCCTAACTCGCGAAGTGTAGCCTGAATACTTTGCTAAATACGTGAAGAAACATCTGCACTTGTCAAGCAGCGTTTTGGTGTATAGTACGCTCGCGTACGACTTTTTATTTTGGAGTTATGACTGATGAAAAAGAAAGAAAGAAGAAGAAAATGGATATTTTTGCGGTTCGATTTTGCGACTCCTACGAAGGTTAGCAAGACTTTGCAAGTAGTTTTACACTTGAATAGCGAAGGTCTTTTAGTTCATAAGCTTAGAACTTTGTGACCATTTTCCTGCGAATGCACCTATATCCTCTAGGAGAGGACGCCACTGAACCTGCGCCATTATTACTTACGTACGGAGTGCTACCGCACTCTGTGATACAGCATTGTGTTCGATTTGATAGTTCCTTCTTCTTCTCAGATAAAAAATACTATATACTCCGTTTAATTTTATGAGCATTCAAATCGTTCCTGATAGTAAACTGCCACTGATGTAGTTTATTTCAACCCACAAGTCTTATTTACTTTTTCATCTAGAATGTCTGCATCACTGTAAGAACTAACTGTACTTTATTTTACTTCCCCACCTTTTCCTCAGCAATTAAGCTAAGAAATAAGGCATTCTTGGTCTAGTACTCGGTCATATTTTCTTAAGTTTCTGTGTTCACTGAAGAGCCACTGATAACAGCCATGTTTATTTTCTCAGTGACAAGTAAAGGCTTCAGTTCATTCACTTCATTGCACTGGCTCCTGTTACTTTTAAAGTATATATGAAACAATTTTCACCAGATAAGGCCCTACGCTTGCATTGTCACTACTGTCTTCTCCGACTGGGAATTCCCCTTAAAGCCACGGGAGAGAATGAGTCTGTGCAAAGTATGGGCAAGAGAAAGTGATTCCGTACAAACAGACGACCAAGAGATCCGTAAAAAGGAAGAAAGCAAGAGAGGTCATGGTGATAGGTGGGCAATGGGGCTGGAGGTGAGGTGAATGAGGCATAATGGGGCATGAACACAGTGGTGAGAAATGGTTCAGGGGAGGTGGAGTTATGAGGTGGTAGAGGTGGTGATGAAGATGAGGGGAGCAGAGGGGGAATGAGGGTAAGAGGGAGAAGGAAGTAAGTGAGAGAAAAGGATGATTTGAAGGCGAGAAAGCAGTGCGAAAATAAAGAAGGAAGATGAACTGAAAGGCGGGAAAGAAAAGAGACAGAGAAAGAAGAAATGAAGACAAAAAAATGAGGAAATGGTGAGAAAAGGGAAGAAACTGTAACAAAGATGAGCTGAATGGGGAGTGAAGGAAGGAAGGAAGAGAGGAAAGAAAAGGGGAAAAGAATAAAGCAAGGGAACGGCCAAAGATATAGAAACGAAAACCTAGAGAGAAGGGGGAAGGGTGATGACAAGGGAAAATGAAATAAAGAGAAGAAGCATGGAGGGGGAGGAAGGGAGAGAGAAAAATGAATGGGGGAAGGGAGAGAAAAGAAATTAAGATACACATAAGGAAACGAGAAGGAAGATAAAGAGAGGGATAGAAAGGATGGGAATGACAAGGGTGAGAGGTGAACTGCAGAGGGTGAAAAGGAAGAGAGAAAATAAGGAAAAAGAAAAAAAATGTAATGACAAAATAAAAGAGAATGGAGAAAAAGAATGAAAGAATAGAATGAAATGTACGAATGCAAAAGAGAAGAGGAAGGGGAAAAGGAAGGAAGGGAAAGGTGAGGAAAATAAGAGACGGGGAAGGAGTGGAGAGAAAAGAAGCTGAAGAGAGGAGGAGAGAGAAAAAGGAAAGATGGGAGAGGAAACAAGTTGGATAGAAGGGAAGAGGGAAGAAGAAGGAAAGGGAGTAAGGGTTAATAACTTAGAGAGGTTCGAGGCTAGGTTACCTAAGTCGACAATACTGACAAACTTAATCCCCTAGTAGCATTTTACATTAATTTCCTGTCGCCTTCGGGAGCTTCCAACCGTTATGTATTAGGTACGGACGTCATTACATCATCTAACCTCTAAGAACGGGGAAGAAGGAAGGGAAAGGAAAGAGAAAGGAGAGGGACGAAAAGAGAAAGGCTTGAGAATGAAGAGGGAAGAAAAACAGGGGAAAACGGGAAGGAAGAGGGAGAAAAGAAAAGGGAAAGCGAAAGGAGAGAAACAAATATAAGGAATGGAAATGGAATGGGAGAAAGACGAAAAGAAGAAAGGAAAGGGGGCAAAGAGAAGTTAACAAAGAAGAGGAAAGGCAAAAAGGAAAGGAGGAGAAAGAAAAGGAAATGATAAGGAAGGGAATGACTGAAGGGAGAGGAAAATAAAGGAGGGGAAAGGAAGGAAAGGTAAAAGAGAAATGTAGACAAGATGAAACAACGAGAGACGTAACAGAGAGAAGGGATAAGGAAGGACGGAAGAAGAAATGGGACGAGTGGGTAGGGAGGCAGATTAAAGCATTAGGTGAGAGAGAGAGAGAGAGAGAGAGAGAGAGAAACGAAAAGGAATGATTTTAGACTGAACAGAAGAGAGAGAATGAAGGGAATGGTGAATAAAGATTAGAAGAAAAGAAAGAGGGAGCGATTTGGGGGGCTAACGCAGTTGAACCCTCCATTTAGCTGCCGATTTATCCTACTTGCTCTTGGTACTGTCAGACGGTTTCATTTGACTTTTGGCCTGAAGGACATAGGAACTGGCGTCATTAACCATATTGGAACGATGGTGACTAATTCATGCTTCTGCCAGACGATTCGTGTGGCTAAGAATGGGTGTCTCGAAGTCTGTCCCTCTACTGCCAGACGCCTTAATCCTCTCTCTCTCTCTCTCTCTCTCTCTCTCTCTCTCTATATATATATATATATATATATATATACCTAGTCTTTACACGTGAGGCAGGCAGGATGGTGGTGTGAAGTTATTATGTAATGGCTGAGCAAGATAAAGATGGGAAGAGGAGGAAGGGGTAGGATTTAAGTGAGGCAGCAAACCATGTGTCCTCAATAATACCTCATGTAGGAGGATGCTTGTGAAATCTGTTTTTTTAGTCTTTGCTGGTGCTTTCAACGACTTGTATTGTATAACTGATTATATCTGGTACTGGGGCGGTCATAGTAACCGGGCTGCAAACTGGTTATCATCTACTCTTGTTTGGAAGCTGTTAATGGTGGAACGTTCCATTACGTTACTTGAACGGTTACACCTTAACCCCGTTGCTTCCGTCCCACCCCTACCCTTACAACCAACCCTTCCTACCTCCCTTCACCCTCTCTACCTCCCTTCACCCTCTCTACCTCCCTTCACCCTCTCTCTCTGTCCTCGCTATAAATGCACATAAATTATTCCTGTCCCTCCAGATCTGAAAATGATCCACGTCTGACCGAAGCTGCTGTAACCTCAGAATAAACACAATTCCAGTACAGGGAAATAAATTTACCTGAAGATAAAAGTATGAAGTGAGAGTACAAACATGTGGAGAAGAGAGAACGAGGGAAGAGAGGAGAGAAAAAGAAACGGAAGGAAGGAGAGAATGAGAAAGGGAATGGGGGAGAGAAGAGTGACGGAGGGGGAAGAATATAAATTGGTGGAGAAAAAAGAATGAGGGAGGAGGAACGGTACACACAGGTGAGGAGGAAAAAAGGAGTGAGTCGGGGAGGAGGGAGAGTACAAACAAGTCGAAAAAGGAGAGTGAGGAAGAAAGGAAGGAAGGTGAGGGAATGCGGGTGGAGAGAGTAGAGGAGAGAGTGAAGGAGGGAGCAGGGAGCAAAGGCATCCATCCCCTAAGAGGTCTTGAGCCACGTCGAAGGCTTAATGGCCTGAAGGAGATTTGTGGTGTGTTGAATTAGTTGCAGAATGGAAGGTAGAAGGGAAAGGAAAGGAACGAAAAGAAAAAGGAGACGAAGAAAAGAGTTTGCAGAAAGAATAAAGGAGGAAGGACAGAAGGTAACAATGAGGAATGGAAAGAAAGAGAAGAAGGAAGAGGGAAGAATGAGATGGAAAGGAACAGTGAAATGGAGAAAGGAAGTGAGTTTGGGGTGGAGAAAGATGAATTAGAGTTATAAGAGCATAAAGACTGGGGGACTGATGGCAAACAAGTATAATGGCGTCAAATCAAGTACTTCATATTAGGCAGATTTCTCATGGAGTAAGGACCATAGTTTTTACCTTAGGAACGCAAAATTTTGTACAGTGATAGAGCTCCACCTGGGTAAGGTTTTAAGCCCGGTGGGATTCCCCCGACGCCCAGCGGTGGTGGCGGCTCCTGGGGAGGGCAAGCAGGTATGCAGGTCATTGCATTTTACCTAGGACATGGAAATTTGCACAGTGGCAAGCCTCCACCCGGACATAGTGGACCTTCCCACTCGAAATTAATTATTTCTTTCGTCTTAAAATACTGCAGGGATGAGTGATGCCATCATAGGTGTTCTTTGTCTTGTTCTAAAGTCCATGTTTTTCTCTCACTAATTTCCTGTCAGTTGCGGCTCGAAAGAATGTTCTTGTTTGTTCTCCCTTGCCTTATTCTGGGATAGGCAGTGGCCGAGTCGGTAGAGAGGTGCCCTACTACCCAGCGGACGCAGGTTCGAATGCTAGGGCAGGGAACAATTTAAAGGGTCCGTATGTAATGATAAATAATATCCCTTATAGGCTTCAGTATCTTGCCTATAAATTTTTCCCACAGGCTTTGCAGGTTTTTTAAGAGGTGCTGTTACATTTTCTACAGGCTCGATATTCACGAACGTCATGGAGAGTGGAAAAGAGAGTCTAATGCTTTTCATTTATTATACTTCAGTAATTAGAGAATAAGCTTTTCTTTCAGTATAGAGGTAGGACTATCTATTGAGGACGGGAAGTTTGATGTGGCCTGTGCATCCGCTTTCCTGTGTGTTGCGCTCTACGCTTCCTCTCCTCGTCTCGGTATTCGTATTTTCCTCTGAACCCTTCATATGCCCTCCTTGGTCACGCTGTTGCCCTTTATAATGCCCGCTTCAGTTGCGTTAGGTAGCACTGAAGTGAGGGGTTGAAGGCGCTTGTATAAAGACTTTGAATTCAGGTTGTGGCTTATGGGGTGTTATCAGAGGACTTTCTCTTCTGTGTCACTCGCTCTTCCACTGTTATTGTCTACATTACTGCCCTTCTCTTCCCATTTCTTATTTTTTTTTTTTAACCATTCTCAAATACGAATTATTTTTCAAACGTTCTCTGTCTGTCTGTCTGTCTGTCTGTCTCTCTCTCTCTCTCTCTCTCTCTCTGGAAAAAATGGAACTATCACTGTCACGTACAGTACGTTGGGGCTGTGTCAATTAAAAATGCGTGCAGCAGTGCAATATTCACCTCACTCCATTAAGCTGGAACTGTCCTCTCTCTCTCTCTCTCTCTCTCTCTCTCTCTCTCTCTCTCGCTGTGTGTGTGTGTGTGTGTGTGTGTGTGTGTGTGTGTGTACAGTCAGCATCAAAAGTCCTGTTAACTCTCCTCTTGTTTTCTACATGGTCTTTAAACAACAGTATGGTAAATCTGAAGTAACCAACACAGATGGCTCTGAATAGTGGCCAATGGTCGTCATTAGTGTCAGTTGCTATGTATTTACCACACTGATTTTCATCGAACATGAGGAAAACAAGAGAGGCAACAGGACTTTTGATGCCGACTGTACACATAATAACGCCCCGTGCCTGAAGTCATTGCAGCAAGTGTGTAATTGGCAGCTGGTGTGACATTTTGCAGGGATATAAATAACAGTCCCCGCCAGTACATCGACAGTCACGTTCCTGTCGCAGCACATCTGTGTACAGGCTATGTCGCTCACCTTATTGTTATAACACACTCTTTTGCCAGCAGCTTGCATTCATGCACGCACTGACACACACTCACACATACGTACATAATATATACACATACATACATGCATACTGTAGACTGTAGCACCAGTCAAACAGGGCAGAACTCCTGAGGTGGATGGAAAGCTAATGACAGGGAGAGCTGGAGATTCACCTTTCAACAGCGCTCAGGACTAGCTCTTGACTATCCCCCTTTGTTGAACCTTTTCAGAGTTTCAGCAGTATGGGAAGTAGACCAGCATACTCTCTCATACATTTTCCCCCTATATCTACACCAAACTCCATGCACATGACACACCAAACTTATTGTTCCAAATTGGTGTCTCAACACTAAGCCTCGGAGTCCCCAAGAGAGAGGGGGCATAACTGTCCCCACCATCCGCCCCTTTCCCGGTGACGACCAAGTAAGATGCATGGAACTATTGTCAGACTTACTTTCTATTTATTTGTCTCTATTTATTTGTGTAATATTCTTGGGCTTTCCTCTAATTTTCTCTCTCTGTTGAACACCACCTCTCTTCCTCTAAACCTCACCTTCTCTTCTTGAGACTCAGCTGTCTGAGGCAACTGATAGCAAACGTTACTCTGCATCCTTCTACTTTATCTATACTCACTTCAAAACCAGGTATAGTTTTTGTGTGTATTAAAAAAAAAAAAAAGTGTCTTGTTCTCGTACCCGTGAACTTGAATCCTCTGCTTTCTCTACACTCTGACTTCGGTTATTCTGTCATTCTTCGACTAAATATATCTGTGATGTGTAATTATCTCCTGATTCTACAGACTATGAATAATTCTTTGACTACCTTACTGTACTTCTAAGATGGAATACATTTTATTAGTTTATCCTTTCACTCAAACCTCAGTTGTGTGTGATATCAATGTTTACCACCATCTTTGGCTTTCCACTCTATTCGCTGATCCACCTGGTGAAGAGGTCCACATCTTTTCTATCCTTAATGACCTAGAGCAGCTTGTACAACATCCTATCCATATCCCTGACCGCCTTGGAAAGAGTTCCAATATACCTGACCCTTTCCCTACAATTAATCTTCCTACTTACTCAAGTTATTTTTCTTCATTGGGCTCCTCCGATCATATCCTTATCACTTTAACCTGTCCTATTGTTCCACCAAGGCCTGCGGATCTTCCCAAGAAGCGGCGGCTGTGACACTGTGGGGTTACCAGTTGGGAGGCCCTCAAGCAGTACTTCTTTGATTTTCCCAGAAAAGATTATCGCTTCCATAGCCGAGAGCCATCTGAGTGTGCCTCGCTCATTATGGATGTCATTTCTTCGGGCATGGAAGCATACATTCCTTTCTCGTATCCTCTGACTAATGCAAGAAATCTTTGGTTTAATCGCACTTGCTCTAATTCTGTCCACAGCAAGAAGACCTATAAAAGGTACCGACGCCATTCCCCCTCCCCCCCCCCTGAATCGCATCTCTTTAATGTTTCTGCCTGGAATCTTGTAAAGTCTGTCCTTCGCTCTGCAAAAAATAACTTCATTCATACTAAATGCTCTTAACTCTGACTCATATTCTTCCCGTTCCTTCTGGCGCTTTGCTAAAAACTTTTCTAACAACTTTACCGCATCATCCTTCCTTCCTCTTTTCACTCTAATGGCTCTGCAGCTATTTCTTATACTGAAAAGGCAGAACTCTTTGTTTAGACATTCTCTACTTCCACTTTCGACCCCTCCATCTCTTCCCTCTCCGACTTCTTCACGACTGACATTAATATATCTTCAAATGGTGTATTTTCTGCTCCCATTGGCCTCAGTACTGACGAGGTATACCGGCCTGATGGGGTCCTTCCTGTTGTTATCAAGAACTGTGCTTCAGTGGTCACGCTCTTTTCCCCTTGCCTGTCGACTTGCACCTTCCGTTCTTGCTGGAAGTTTTCTCTCATTCAGCCTGTCCCGAAAAAAGGATGACCGTTCTCACCCCTCTAACTGTCGTCCAATTGTTTTAACATCCTGTATTTTTATTTTTTTATTTTTTTCCAGTCTGTCCTTAGCAAAATAAATTTAAAGCATATTTCCTATCACAACGTTCTCTCTCTCTCTCTCTCTCTCTCTCTCTCTCTCTCTCTCAACTTTAAAGCCTGACTCCCTTTCGTCCCCCCATCATCTGAATTTACGTTTCGACGGCATAGGGAGAAATACCTGCACTGTGACGATCAGGGCTTCATGCGGCTTCACAGGAGTGGCAAGATGGCGGTGTGTCCCTGTGGGTTATTGGATTTGGGGGTAATGGATGTGGTGCGGGAGGGGAGGGGAGGGGAGGGGAGGGGGAATGGACGAGAGGGATTGGACTGGGAATAAAGGGAAGAGGTGGGATAAACGGATGATGAAATTAGGATGGGAGGATGGGTACAGGGAGACATAGGAGGAAGGAAAGGTATGGGGTTGAGGTAGCCAGGCAAGGGGTGAATGAGAGAGAGATAGGAGGGGTAAGGGAGGGAAAGTGGTGAGGAACGCGAGCAAAAAGAAATGAGGAAGAGGGAAGCAGAAGAGGTGAGGTCGAGGGAAGGGGATGAGGCGTGGTAGAGGAGAGGTGAAGGCGAGGAGAGGAAGAGACAAGTGAGGGGGGAAAAGAGTGCTATGAAAAACAAATGAGTGAGGAACATACTAACGCAAGAGAGAGAAAGGATGATACAGGGAGGAGTGCTGGGTAGATGAGAGGGAATGGATGGGATGTATGAATAGTAGAAGATACACTGGAAAGGTGGAGTAGGGGTGACATGAAGGGTAGGCGAAAGATGAGGGAGAAAGGGGTGGTGAGGGAGGGAGTAAGGATGAGAGAGAAGGCGGGAAGCGATGATGGATAGAGGAAGTGAGTATTACACAAGAAAAAGGGGAGGGATGCAAAGGGATACAAAGGAATACAAAGCAGATAAAACAACAGATCTATGGGTAGGGAAAGGATGTGCGATAGAAGAGCGATGAGAGATAGATGAACGATAGACGGAGAAGAAGTGAGAAAGAGAAGATTAGGGAAATGGGGGTAAGAGACAGAGGAAAGGCGATGGGGAGGGAATCATTAAGGACTAAATGGTAAGGGATGGATGAGAGGTGAAGGAGAGAAGATCAGGGACATTGGGGTAAAGGAGCGAAGAGAGGAGAAGATAAGGAACAAAGGGCTAAGGGAAAGGGGAATAGTGAGGAACAGGAGATTATTAGCGATGAAAGGGTAAGGGATAGAGAAGAGGTGAGGAAGAGAGAGAGCTGGGGATGGCGGGGTTATGGAAAGAGAAGCGAGGAATTGGAGTGCAGGATGGAGGGATGAGCAAACAGAGAGGCTAGAACTAGGAGAATGAGGGAGAGACGGTGGGAAATAGAGTGAGGGATGGCGAGTGATGGACAGATAGACGAGGATTAGAGAGGTGAGGGATAGAGGAATGAGGAATAGAGGGATGGAGGATAGGAAAGTGAAGGATAAAGGGGTAAGATAGAGAGGTGAGATATAGTAGTGTGAGAAATAAAGGGGTGAGGGATGGAGAGGTGAGATATAGGGGAGTCAGGGATATAAGAAACTTGATAGATATGAAGGATAGAGAGGAGAATTTAAAGTGGTAATGGATAGGAGGGAGGGAGAGATACAGGGTGAGGGATAGGAAAGAATGAAGGACAGAGGGATAGTAAGTAGAGCATTAAGGGACAGATGAGAGTCACAAATAATGGGGTGAGAGATGATAGAGGGATGAAGGGCTGAGGACTGATGAGGAAGAAGGGAAGGGTGAGGGTGAAGAAGAGGGAACGAGTGAATGTAAGGTAATTATTGAGTGAGAGGGGAAAGGGGATAGTCAGGGGAAGGGTGAGAGAATAGAGGAAAAGCAAAGCGGGGTAAAGGGAAAACAAAAGGGAACCGACTTACTGAAGTTTTTGAGGCTTTTTTTTTTTTTTTTAAAGAAACCACAAATGATCATGATACTGTAATTGTTTCTGAACTAACGTTATGGATGGCAGACCAAGAAGGTGTTACAGCCTTCTATTCCCTCCATCAGAGGCCGTCATCTGAATGTATGAGGGACCGTCATGGGACAAGGAAGAATGGTGATATAACCTTCATGGGAAAGACAAGTGGAAAATTATATCTATTTACACAATCTTAATTCATAAAGGAATAAAAATATTAAGAGGATGACAGTGTTATGCTGATGCTGCATCCATCGTAACACTGACAAGAATGACAGCAATTCAGAATTTTAAAATTACTCGGCCGTGAACGTGTTTAGCTGGAGATTAGAAGCTACGCTAATCGAATCAACTTGTAAATGTTAACACTGTAACAGCTTACCACAGTGCAAGGCAGTATGTTCCAAATGGTTACAGCCCTACTGCAGAATATGTTTTGCTTCATTTGACTGATAACATTCACCAATTGTTTCATTTGTAATGATGTGAAAATTTTATCAACTGTCATATTTCTTGTACTCTGAAAATGTTATATTCATGGTTCAGATCCCCTTAGTAGTATGGTATGTACTTTCGTTAGTTAAACAAATTTAGCTTTTCTAAATGTTCCTTTTATGATGCATTAATCAGTCTGAGTATTATTGTCATCATGTTTTACCATACAGTCCCGTTTCTAATCATCTTTTTTTCTACCACCTTGACCACATCTGAATAAAATACTCCAGGTGTCGATATACAATGGAACTGTATACTACAAGGTATTGGATTATTTTTACAAGTATTCGAGTACTCTATCAGTTAGTTATTTTTATTTTATTTATTTATTTTTTTACTGGTTCTCTGCAAGGTAAGTTTGGATATCAATAATTCGTTACTATTCCTATTTTTTTTTTTCCGTGGTTTACATTCTTGACTTGATAATATTATTCATAGTGAAGCTGAAGTATAATTTTTACTAGCAATATTTGGGATGAAGGAGACTGGGTGAAGGTAAATGGGAGGCGTGAGGGGATGTGGATAGTTCAGGGACGGAGGGGTGAGACGAGGGAAGCGTCGAGGGAGAAGGCAGGGGTGAAGGGTAGAGGAGGGGGTCAGCGACAGATGGGCGAGAGACAGGGAGGGATAAAGAGTTAAAGAGGGATGGGTTAAAGGAGAGGGATGAGGTGAGGAATAGGGGAAGAGTGAATGGGTAAAAGAGGATGGAGAAACGGTGTAGGGTGATGGAAGGGAAATGGTTTGTGACAAGTTAGAGAAGGTGGAAGAACTGGCAAGCTCATGAGGGAATGAGAAGGGAGGGACGGAAAGAGGGTGAACAAGGGAGGTTTGGGATGTAAATAAGGGGTAGGTGTGGGAAAGTAGGAATGAGGATAGGTTGGGAAAGAATAGGAGTTTTGAGATAGACAAGTGGGGTTGGTGGGAGTGGTTAGAAAGGTTGAGCAAAAGGTAGATTATTTGAGGAAGATAAGTGGGAGTGACGGCGGAGGGGGGGGGGGGGGTTAGACGTGATAATATAAATGAATGGCTCTGAGGAAGACCAATGGGGGTAATGTAAATGGTAGTGGACTGGGGCAAGACAAGTGAGGCCACTGGAAGTGGTTGGAGGGATGAGAAAGGGTGCGGAGGTTACTTAAAGTTGTGGCGACAAAAGTAACCTGAGCTGATCATGCAGTATGGGAAAGTAGGAAGTAAAATAGATAACTGTGAAAGGGAATATGACAAGAGGTAGGGAGGTGCTGAAAGAGGGCTTAGGAGCTGGAAAGAGGCTTTACGGAACGTGATCAGGGTGATGATGGAAGAAATCAGTGAGAGGGAAGAAGGGTCGTGGGAAGGTGAGAGATGAAACATTAGTGTTTTGAAGTGAAACAAGTCCCAGAGAGACTATATTCCACTTCGAATAAAGGTTCTATCTCAGAAAGAAAGTAAGATACTTACGGTATAAACACATGGCTTTTTCCATATCTGCCCGAATACCAGATTGAGCTCTCATCATATTTAGACTCCTTATATTCGTATATGACTTCATATATGTGTCTAACACAAACATAGGGTCTGTCTCTCAAAGAAACAGATATCAGAGAAAATCCGCATTCGACCTTCAGGTTAGCACTGAGAAAAGGTCACAGGTCAAAGCTGACATCATCACATACAGACACCTTGGATATGACTTCCTATATGTATTTCATACAAACATAGGGTCTAGCTCTCATAGAAACAAAGATATGAGAAAATTGACAGGACCTTGAAGATGACGTTGAAGGAAAGGTCACAGGTCAAATCAGACATCATTTTTAGACTCACTATATGTGACTTATTGTATAAGTTTGTTACAACCTGCAAGCCTGTTAAAGTATAGGCGATATAAAGGATTTAGAGTTTCAAAAATAGAAAATTGGTCGTAAGTCGGCCATCTTGGATTTTTTTTTACATTTCCAAAAGACGGGCATCAACCTCCTATATGGCCCCACAATTATATCAAATTATAGAAAATCCAGCAAATGGTTTCTGAGATACAGCGTGGAACGGACGAACAAACGTTCGGACGTACGGACATGATCAAAATAAAGATTCCACTTCGTGAGAAACGAAGTGGAATATAACGAAAAATATAAAAATGATTATTAAATTTAATTGAAGGTGGATTCATATTTATAGTGGAAATAGTCTCGAATTAAATACCAGGAGAACTCTTTCACCATGTTGATTTCTTTTTGTCTTACACTGTCTTGGGCAGTTATTACATAAACATGGAATTGGTAAGGTTGAAAATTATTTACAATCCGATTAAATTAGCACAATGGTATTCTTTATTACTCCCCTCCCACCGTTAGACGATTTCACTTTTCTCAGAAAATACGTCTTGTACAGAGGTTTGAAACTAGCCTATATCCATTATCTTTCAGTACGATGACTTTTTACATTTTTTACCTCAGGACGATTTTATCCTCTCATGAAGATAGGGCTTGAAAATTAGTTCAGATTCAGGGAAGTGGAAACTGCTTCTTTATATAATGTTTTAGTGTCTAATATACTGAAGTTAAAGCCAGAGGAGAGAGTCTGGAAAGGACATCACAGCTGTTGCGACGATCATCAAAGTAGGCTGGAGATTTGGTAGAAGTACAAAGGCGAATAGGCCTTTGTGTGGTGGCAGATCGACTTCACACCCTTTCAACAACAAAGCCGCCCTCTTGTTCACCCCATCCTCACCCCTTGCCTTCCTTCCCCTCCCTTCTTGCCTTTTATCTCCTTACCTATTGCCTACCCTCCCTTTATCTCTTGTTCTCCTTCCACCTACCTCTTGTCCAGCCTTTCATCTCCTACCCACTCTTCCTTTACTTCTTGTCTATCCTCCCGTCGCTTTTTGTCCATCTTCCCCTCACCATTTGCCCAGTCTCTTTTCACCTCTTGTCCATTCTCCCGTCACCTCTTGCTCTAACCCTTCTCTCTTCATACCTACATTCCCCTTACCTCCTTCCATCTCTTCCCTCACTTCTTATACTCTACCTCCCCTCTCCTCATACCAAGCCTTCCTTTACCTCCTCTCATTTATCCCGTCACCTTTTGCCCTCCCTCTCCTCACCTAATACCTCTCCTCTCCTTCTTTTCCACATCTTTCCTCACCAAGTGCTCTACCTTTCCTCACCTCCTACCCACCCTCCATATACCTCCGCTCCTCTGTCCCCTCGCCTCCTCTGCCTCCTCTCCCCTCATACCTCCCATCCCCTCACCTCTTCTGATCTGTCCTCTCACCTCTTGCCCACTCTTTTCCCAGCTCTTCTTCTTTCTCTCATGGACAGTAATAAGGGTCGTGATGAAGGGGTGGTGAGGGTGTGAGTGGTGATGAGAGATGCCTGGTGCCGAGGGGTGAGTGGTGATGAGCGGTGAGTGGTGAGGAGGGATAATTTGAAATGAGTAGTGAGTGGTGATGAGAGTGCTTGGTTATGTGTGGTGATGAGCTGTGAGTGGTGACGAGGGATGAGTGGTGATGAAGGGTGAGTGGTGACGAGGGGTGAGTGGTGATGAGTGGTGAGAGGTAATGAGGCCAGTGGAGAGAATTGAAAGACGACAGACGGGTGATGGAGGTGAATGGTGAGATGTGAGTGGGAGAGGAGGCCTGTTGTAAGCTGTGATAATGAGGCAAGTATTGATAGATATGAAGGGAGAGGTGAGTGGTGAGAAGTGAGTGATGAGGAAGAGACTATTCATCCATCCTCATTGTTTTACACCAGCGCAAGAAACATGAGGGTATATTGCATCTCTTGGTGTGTGTGTGTGTGTGTGTGTGTGTGTGTGTGTGTGTGTGTGTGTGTGTGTGTGTGTGTGTGTGTGTATGCGGTCACATGCGCGCGTATGTTGTGAAGAGTATAATTCAACTAAAACTTCTCCAATTTAGACCAAACTTGGCAAACGCCTGAGGGTCTGATACGAGGCGATTCACTTTTGAGCAGGTGGGCTGGCTCAAATGTCTAAGTCACAGACGCAATTTATCACACTTCATGAAAATGTTGACAGTAAGGAAAGGATGAACTGACTCGATTACGAAAACACACGGCCAAATGTCAGGGTCACAGGTCAAGATTAAATATTTGACGCGATATTCCTGCCCTCAACTGTATCTGATAAGTATCGATATAAATATAATTATTAATGCACTAGTTCATAAACCACATACCATAACTGTACCATGAGAGAGAGAGAGAGAGAGAGAGAGAGAGAGAGAGAGAGCGAGAGAGGGAGGGAGGGAAGGAGGGAGGGAGTTTCCTACCATGTTTGGTGTTACTATCGTTTCCCTCTATTTCTGAGACTTTTAGGTGGAAACTTTTCGAAACTGCCCACACACATGTCAGTGAAATTGTAACGCTGAGGCCATTGTCCCCATTTTTACCTGCGCCAAGGGAGTTGGAGGTGGTTATGTATTCACCTTGTTTGTCTGTTTGTTTGTTGTCCACAAAATATCTCAAAAAGTTATCGAAGGATTTCGGTGAAATTTTGTGGATTTGTAGGCCATGGGCCGAGGAAAAGTTGATCATAATTTGGTGGAGATCTGAGTCCGAGTCCTGGTTCAGGACTGTGTTTTGTTTATTTCTTCACAAGATGAAAAATGTTATTAATGGATTTCACTCAGATTTTGAAGGGATCATGGGCCAAAAAACAGTTGATTAAATTTTAGTGGTGATCTGCGTTGCCTGGTGTAGATATTGGCGGAGGCTCGAGCTCTCCGAGTGCTGTTTTTGACTTACCTTTCTGTAATTTGTAGTTCCATAAATCTATAGCCGTATCAGCATGATAACGTATTCATCATATCATGTCTGCTACTGCCAGAGGATTTAATTACAGGGGGGGGGGGAGATCTATCGTAGTGAACGGATTAAAACAGCTTGAGTAAAGTAAGGATTGTAATGTACTTAAAATTTTAGGGGAAAAGTAATTCTCATTCTCTCTCTCTCTCTCTCTCTCTCTCTCTCTCTCCTCCTCCTCCCCAGCTGTCTGGTCCTTCCATCCGTGCCATACAGAGGTGGTGGCACTGGCGTCATTATTTTTAACAACGTGTCATCATCCGTCTTTCTCTTATCTTCCCACACTGGAATTATTTTGTCCTTCTCGTCCTCGTCACCGCCTTTGTCTCAATTCTCTTCTCATTTATTTCTTTTCCTTTTTTCAGTCGTGCCCTGGCAGGTGAGAAAGGTGATAGATGAGACAGTTGCGTAGCTAACACACACACACACACACACACACACACACACACACACACACACACACACACACACACACACACACACACACACACACACACACACACACACACACACACACACACACACACACACACACACACACCAGCGCGCCCGCAGTGAGAGAGAGAGAGAGAGAGAGAGAGAGAGAATAAGTGTATCTATAACACATTTGCTACGCCTGTATGTGTGTGTGTGTGTGTGTGTGTGTGTATAGATAGATAGATAGATAGATAGATAAATAGATAGACAGATACATATAGATAGGAAGATCGAGAGATAGGTACATGGATAGATAGATAATTAGATTGACAGATAGAAAGAAAGTTGACCAACAAATAACCCATTTGGATACTTCAAATTCATTCAAATCCAAACACTTGTCTGTGTGAACTCGTGCTTTTCACTTCACTGTAAGTGCCTGTCGTTTATCCTGTTCTGAAGCATGTCGACCCCTTTCAGCCATGTAACTGTCGCCCATGGCTTCAATTTCCTGTCTTTTTAAGGTGTCTGAATCTCTTCTTTCACTGAAAAAATCTGGGAGTTTCTCTCCTCTCACAAGCATCTTCCTGTCAGTAAAGGTTTCTTCAGGAGCACTCCTGAGTGATTTGCATTCTTTTCAGAATAAAGGTCATTCTTCTTTCGAGACTTCCGTGAAACCTATCTCAGCCCAAGAGATATCCAAGGCCTTTAACCGGTTTGGCGCGGATCTTACTGCAGATATCCACACAGCCCTTGTTGCCTTACCTATCTTTCTACACGTTCCTTAATCTCCGTTAAAGTTTCTACAGTAGCCGTTCAATGACAAATACTGCAGACAACCATTGTTCTTCCAACTATATCAGCAGTGGTGTTCAAAGGTTTCAATCGTTTCACTGTCTTCCTTCTGTCTTTCGCGTTGTACGTTGTACAATGTACCATATGAAATATGCAGTAATATGCTGATGACCCTGTCCTTCCCTTTTGCATCTGCGCCTGGCAGAAGTGAGCACAAAAGACACTACAATACTCGTGCAATGAAACTAAAGCAGTGTTGCTTCTGATTTATCTCCTACATTTCACTACAGGCCAAAGAGGCAGTGGAAGCTTTGTTATGTTTATTGTTTTAGAATATTGTTCCTATATCATTTTTATTCATCAGAGTCTTCTACACGAATACATATCCCTTCATAGCTCAGTTCATCCACTTTTGGTGTCTATTTTTAGATGCAGGAGCATCTCAACCCTATCCGTCAGTCCATCACTAACAGTTTCGAACTTGAGGTGATTCACTCCCGTACACTGTAGAGAAGACTACATTATGGCCATGATGACCCCGCGTATATCTAGCACTTTCGATTTGTTCTTTAGACCTAGATTGACACTATCACACTTATTTTCTTTTGAAATATGCTATTCTGTTGTTGCTTGCTCAGTCAGTTCCTTTCTTAAGACTTGCATAATTGGTGATTCTGTATCTCTATACACATCTGCGTGAAGTGCAACTCTCATAATTATGTGTGAGTGTATTTGGATTGAAAGGGTGTGGCTGAAGGTGTGAATTCACTGCAAACAGAATTTCTAACAAGAGTTCATGTCTGTTCAACTACCTTGCTCTGCTTAAATTTCTTCAGTATTTCTCATTTCAGTACCGTGTTGCAGTATTCTATCTTTAATATCGACCTTACAGAGGTCATTGGTCATTATGATTTTTCAGTACGTTTCCCATCATCTTGAGCATGCGGTATCTATCTTTCCATACACTCTCACCCCATCACTGCACAGCTCTCCCTGCAAGAGCTTACTGGTATTTTAAGTCCATGTACCGAACTGGTCAGTTTTAAAACAGTCTTCCTCAGTGTGTCAGTACATTTTTCCAAAACCTCCAGCTTCTGTCCAGGCATCTCAGAACTAAGGTAAGATGATTTCATCTCGTTTTGTTCAGCTTTTTGTGGAAAGAGGGGCGCTTTTCATCCACTCACTCGATGTAGTGGTGCTCACGGGTGGCTGCCCTTTCCTCTCTTCCTTCTTTCTTTCCTTCCTCTCATGTCCTTCTTTCCTTCTTTCTTCCTTCTGCCTATGGGTGACTCTACACTGAGTGACAAGCCAAATGGTTTCCTGTACACCAGGAAACCATTTACTACGCTGGGTGGTAACCATATAACCAAACTATGGCGCCTGGTGGTTTTGTGGGTAATTAAGGTGCTTCAACCGGATTGAATCCGTGTCGGTTTATATCCAGGAGGTTGTTGGGACTTCTTGCTCACGTAATGCCGCTCAGGGATGAGTGAGGCTGGTCACTCTCATCTCAAATGTCAAGACCAACTTGCCTAGCCCCGGGCTCCTACGCTCCTCATAGAGCAACGCAGGATTAGATCATGTATGTATGAAACTTATTCATGGTTCAAACCTTATTCTTCCAGTAAAAAAAGTGTGGGGTCCCTTCGGACCCATTCACATGCATCAGACAGTTTAGTCATGCAGGCCCAACCAGAGCACTGCAAACACATTCAAGTTTAATTATGCCTATTCAGATCAGTTCACGTCCACTTAGTCAAGTGGATGCCAGTTAAAGTTTATACATACTCCATTCTGACTCAGTCAGACCAATTCAGGCCAATTCATATCTGTTCTGATTAATTTCGGTAGAGTTAAATTAAATGAGATGTAATTAGGTCATCTAGATCCGTTCTAGCTGAATTATGTCATTCCAACCATGGTCAGACCCAACCAGTCGAATTCAGACTCAGCTTTAGATGCGGGAGCATCTCGTGCAGCGGTCTGATTTATGTCACTCCCTAAGATTTTACGGACGTATTTAGATCTCGTATACCTATCGACGCCCCATATTATACCCTAGTAGTTCCATATCTATCTGTTACTTTTGTACTTGCTTATGAAAGTCACGTTTGGTCAAGTGAGGTCTACTCATATAAAGTAGGTCCAACAACATAAATTTAGGTCCAGTGATAAGGGGAGCATGGCAGAATCACGTCCTCTCATTTCACTGGAGATTCGTGAGGATTCGAAAAGAAGTTGATGCTAGAGGATGGAATGACGCTGGGTGATGAACGTGGCCAAGGGACGTACACAGGTGGAGGGGCGTGTGGCTGATGCAGGTCGGGTTGGAGTGGCTGTGTGAAGGATTTAATTAAAGGTTTCTCCAAGAGGGTTAGTAATAATAGTGAAATAAAATGAAAGTAAGACTTAGAGCATTAATATCATATGGAAGAAACAGAATAAACTGACTGGGAGAGAGAGAGAGAGAGAGAGAGAGAGAGAGAGAGAGAGAGAGAGAGAAGAAGAAGAAGAAGAAGAGGAAAAAAGGAGAAACGAAAAGAAGTTAGAGAAGAAGAGCATGAAGCGGTAAGTGGGTTTGCGTGTTGGCTAGAGTGCTATGAAAAATACCTTACTGCAACACAAACGAGAGGTGGAGGGAAGAATCTCTCTCTCTCTCTCTCTCTCTCTCTCTCTCTCTCAAATTACATTACATCTGTTACATTTTCTTCTGATAAAGTTGTCTATCTTTCTGTCTGTCTCTGCCTCTGTCTGTCTCTATCAATGCCTCGGAAAATACATTACATAATTATTGCATTTTCTTCCAGTAAAATTCTGTCTCTGTCTGTCTGTCTGTCTGTCTGTCTGTCTGTCTCTGTCTGTCTGTCTGTCTGTCTGTGTCTGTCTGTCTGTCTGTCTGTCTGTCTGTCTGTCTGTCTCTCTCTCTCTCTCTTCGTCATCACCATCACCATCATCATCATCACCATCACCATCAGAACCGCCCGCATACTCCATCGGTTTCACATATCGTAGCCAACATTAGATTCTCCTTTCTCGCCATCAGCATTCGTCTCCCTCTCGGCATCTCTTGGTCATATTTCTCTCTTTTTCTCTTCTGTTTTTCTTTCTCATGGAGCAGGAAAGATGTTTGGGGCGGGAGAGAGAGCGGTAAGTCTATTTTTCGTCTTTGTGTTTTAGACCCCCCCCCCCTCTCTCTCTCTCTCTCTCTCTCTCTCCCCGACCACATAGAAATGTCTGCGGTAGCGTGGTGGTGCTGGTATTTCATTCAGTTACTCTTTTACTATCTTAAGTTCCCGTTGCATTCCTGGGTTATTGCAGTCTCTTTCTTATACTCGTGTTTATTGTAGTCCCGGATATTGTAGTCTCGATTAGTGTAGTTCCAGTTATTTTAGTCCTGGGTATTATATTCCTGGATATTGAAGTTCATGTTATTGTACTCCTGGTTATGGTATTTTCAGTTATTGTAGCCTTGTTTCATTCCTCGTTTAATTAAATAAGGTTACTGGACCCCGAGCTGTTGTATTGTCGTCCTGATTATTACTGTCCCACTTACTGTAGTCTTTTTGTAGTCCTTTGTTGTACTCCACGTTGCTGTAGTCCTTTACTGTAATCCCGATAGAAGTGACGTCCTGATTCTTGTAGTGCCAGTTATGGTAGGACTGAGTGTTACAAGTTTTTTTTTTTTTTCCATCTAGGTGGTGACTCACATTACGTCGTGTGGGATGACCTAGTAAGATCCCCGGCATTTTATCACCACTCAGTAATGTCACCACCTACCACGACTCCCCTTACCCCTTTTCTAGGACATTCCCCAGCGCGCGCGCACACACACACACACACACACACACACACACACACACACACACACACACACACACACACACACACACACACACACACACACACACACACACACACACACACACACACACACACACACACACACACACACACAGCACGTAAGACGCACAGGGGAACTTTGTCTAGGCAATTGGGTTGACCAGCTTTATTTGCATACCTCCCCTTCTCTGTCGAGTTTGCCGTTTTCCCAGGCCGAACTTTCAAAGTCAGTTCAGCCAAGATTAAAGGTGTTTACAATTCAAGAGATGTTCCATTCTGAAGACTTACAGCACTGTAAGAACAGCCGCAGCCTCGTGCACGGCCATCTTAAAGTTTAGTTGTACAGGTCAAGGTCTGTAATACCCTAGTGTGTTGTATGACTCATGTTTAACCGCTTCCTGTCCACTTTAGCACTGCGGCATTCACTTGTCTTTAAACTTGCTGTGGAAACTGTAGAACGAATAACCCATGTGACTAGGCTTGGAAAAAATTCTGGGTATTTTCTTTTTGCCTAAGATTTTTTACTTACATATGACATATAATCGAGGCTTAATACTGGGAATCTTTTAAAATATTCCATGAGAACGTCGATCCTTTAATGACGCCAGCCGAAGTTTAAGATTGATTCCCACAGTAGGATTAATTAGGTAATTTTTACCACTACCAGACTATGTCATCCAGTTTAATGCTTTGAATTCAATGACGCTTTTCTGTTAATGCTCATACCTTCAGACGATCTTCTTTGAGTTGAGAGATCCCTTGCATGGATGGAGTTGTTGATGGCTGTATCTGAACCCTCTGATTCGAAAAGTTCCAATAGGCTAAAGATGATTGTGTGATGGGAGCAAAAATAAAAGACCATGTTATCAGGCTGAAGGGGTTAAAGAAAGCCTGTCGTAATGATTGGATTACTGAAGGCTGCGTCTAACCTTGCGGTTCGAAAAATTTTACTTAATGTGAATAAAACCATCTGGTTCTAGCAAGAACAACTCAAACTTGAGAGGTGTTTAACGAGCACAGAGACGCCGTCCCTTAATATTGGTTGACCGGCCGTAATCTTCACCAACTCTGTTATATTTGCACAAAAATGGAATAATTTCCTCTTATTCCTGCACAGACTGAATGTACTTTGTTTATTCCAAACCGGATCAGACATTTATATATATTTTTTTCTTCCTGAAACCTCACCTTGACCCTTGACCTTCGTCTTTCACTAATCTGCGCCAGAAGCCTGTTTTCAGATCTGCACATAACTTATGTGTCAGTAGTGACCGAGATGGGATCAGTCCATATGACGCCATAATTATGTTAGAGATGGACATAAACAAATCGCCTTCATGTTATCATGTCCTCTGCAATAAGGTTGCCCTTCCTCCACCTCACATTTCCCTCTTTCATATATCACTTTACCTGGTCCCTGTGTCTCATTCTTGAATCAAGCATTCATGAAATATTTATTGACGTAAATGCATACATGTATACTGTACATGCACAGAAATCGACTCGATGACAATACCTATGCTTTTGCAGTTGCTTAAAAGATGTTATCGCAGTAAAGTGGTTAATAACGGTAGGAATCTGGAGAGCAGGACTAAGAAATATATACTTTGTCCTATGAAAAAAAAAAAAAAATCTGGTTATCCTCTTTGTTAAGGTTTTATAGTCGCTACACAACAACACCTCACATAATTCCAGTATTTCGTTAAAAGCCTAACATTCCGCTCGTTAAAGTGGAGTTTGATGTTCAATGTGCGTGATAGTGTCGCAAGTTAATTATTCTGTAAGAGCTTAGCTCTTGTTATTTTACTTTGAAGTCGTGTTTGATTTATTGTTCTCTGATAGCGTGCATATTGTTCTGTAATAATACTCTGATTCTGCAGACAGGCATGGATTGAAGGCAGGGAGGGGGGTTGCGTATGCCTCCCCATATTTTCAGCAAACCAATGATTACTTATAATAAAGCCAAATTCGTATTTACGAAAGACATGCAAAAATGTTATATATATGTTGTCGCAGAATCATCTAAATAAAAATTGGGATTTGGTGATAAATGTTGAGAATTTTTTACTGAGCGTCCTAAAATTCATTCGTGTCGTGAATACAACAGGAATGACGTCCCTCCCTCCCCACTTTTCCAAAGTGCTGGATCTGACCCTAGCTGAAAATGACAGTGTCCTCTGAACGCTTTAGTTTTGATAATGTTCTCGGATAAAAATATTGTTAATGACCCCTGAACGTGTTATTTTGCTGTTGTTCTTTAACAGTGAAGTTATGTTACTGTTGTATGGTTGTGTCTGTCAAATAATACTAATTTACAATCTTCTCCGTCACTGCATAAACAGTGTCTCTCGTTGTACCAGGTGTTAACACCTATATACATTAAAAAGTATTTTGGCGTACTTTCGCAAAATCAAAGTGTTATTTCATGACCTTTTTACTAGGATGACACTTTGTATTTTGTGCCTGCTCACAGATTTGGGAAATTTTGTCAGTGATGAGGTCTGAAAATAAATGTAGCTTACTTAATGGTAAAACAATGGCTCTTGAGAGAAAGAACGCACAGTTTGGTGTATCAGAACAGGATGAGGCGCAAAAAGTGATGAACGTTTTTTTTTTTTTTTTTTTTTGTCCTTAAGTACACTTACTGAAACGAGAGCAGCTGAGATGCCCGATGAAATGACCTTGCTCGTGCTGTGAAGACCCTGACTGAATGAGCAAAGGAAGTAACGTTGCTCATGCTGAAATGACCTTGACAAGGAATAAAGTTTTGATTATAGTGATACAATAGGACTGCATGAATATGTTAGGTGTCTTGTTAACATCTGAGTGTGAGAACTGGGAATGACGTAAGTATGATATATATCATGGGCTGGAACAGTAGAAATAAGACTATGAAAGAATGTATGTAGTGTCTGTAAGAAGGGTGGGATATGAAATACAGATATGCAGAAAATGTGGAATAAGGAAGGCTGTTGATCAAGTGGAAGAAAATTGTGTGTTTAGAGCGTATGGTTATACTGTATTAAGAAAATATATAAGCTTAATGGTACGAGACTGAATACAACGCACACAAGATAGATGGTTAGAGAATGTGTGAATGAGAGAGAAATGAACGCTGAGAAAGCAAAAGAAGTGGTGAATGGCGATAGATGAATGAATTATGCAGAGGGAACCACACAACAAAAGTAATATATATATATATATATATATATATATATATATATATATATATATATATATATATATATATATATATATATATATATATATATATTTTTTTTTTTTGGGGGGGGGAGATCATTAGAAGAGTCTCTACTTCGAAGGCATTCTGAAGAACGTGTGTGTGTGGGTGGGGGGGGAACTTAGGCTTGTGATTTGGAATAAAAAATTTTGAAAGTATGAATGATAAGTGAATGGTATTATAGTCCATTTCACTTTTCAGTCTGCTGGTGATAATTACGTTGTTCCATTTTCTTGCTACAGTTTTTGTGTTCCTTCCACTCCAAGCATTTGAAGGAAATACGACAGGTATGGGTGATGCATGGAACAGTGAAACGAATTAATTCAGCTTGAGAATGGTCTCTGGTTTTGCAAGAATTTACAAAATAAGGAAGCCTCAACGTGCTAACAGTTGTGACAGCTTGGACAGAACTGGAAAATATGCAAGGTAAGAGGAAAATTCTGTTGGGCTTACCACGATAATGAGAAGTTGATATTCCCATGCGTGTAATTTGTGCTGATTAGTTGGATATTTTTAATACATATCAAACAACATGCAAGAAAATGTTGAGGTGTAATAAGCAAACTGGGCAACTAAGGAAGAGGTGTCGGGGAGGCCAGGAGAATGTGGGTCTCTGGTGAACAAGGCAATCCTCTGGTTCCTCTTCTCGTTAAGGCTTTATTGCCACCACGCACACATGCTTCGTTAACATCGTCGGATTGAGGTGGTTACAATGGACTTTGTGAGCGCAAATTACCTTATTTTACTAGCGGAAGTGTATTGTTTTTGGTCATACGTGCGTGCGTGCGACTCTGTGTGTGTATGTGTGTGTGTGTGTGTGTGTGTGTGTTTGTGCGTGTGTGTGTGTGTAATTCACCGGGTCGGTCAGGATCACTTGATGGTCGTGATCGTCAGCATTTTACCCTCCCGGAAGGGAGCTGAGAGCTCATATAGTCCGATCTAAGGGCAAGGCTGTGACCTACACACACCCGCACACCCGTCCCCTTGCTCGAGGGGGACAGTAACCACCCACTTCGTCAGTGAAACTTTTCGCAACCTGAGCGAGGCGCGAACTCCTGTCTACCAGATGGCAAGCGAGAACGTTACCACTGCACCAGCGAGCGGTGTAAACGTGTGTGTGTGTGTGTAAACTTAGGCTTGTGATGTGGAATAAAAACTTTTGACAGCAGGAATGATAAGTGAATGGTATTATAGTCTGTTTCACTTTTCAGTCTCTTGGTGATAATCACGCTGTTCTATTTTCCTGTTCCAATTTTTGCGTTCCTTCCAGTCCAAGGATTTCAAGAAAAGACGACAGGTATGGGTGATGAATGGAACCTTCAAACGAATTTTATCAGCTAGAGAATGGTCTCTGGTTTTGCAAGAATTTACAAAGCATCACCAGACACGTTAACTGGTATAAGGGAAGTCTTAACGTGCTAACAGTTGTGACAGTTTGGACAGAACTGGAAAATATGCAAGGTAAGAGGAAAATTCTGTTGGGCTTACCACGATAATGAAAAGTTGATATTCCCATGCATTTAATTTATGCTGATTAGTTGGATATTTTAAATATATATCAAACAACACGCAAGAAAATACTGAGGTGTAATAAGCAAACTAGGCCACAATGAAGAGGTGTCGGGGAGGCCAGGAGAATGTGGGTCTCTGATGAACAAAGCAATCCTCTGGTTCCTCTTCTCGTTAAGGCTTTATTGCCACCACGCACCCAGCTTCGTTAACATCCTTTCATTCAGGTGGTTAAAATGGACTCTGTGAGCGCAAATTACGTTATTTTATTAGCGGAAGTGTACCGGTATTGTTTTTGGTCATGGGCCTATGTGCACGCGCGTCCGTTCGACTCTGTGTGTGTGTGTGTGTGTGTGTGTTGTCAGGGTAACCCAGTTTTGAGCCGATCTGAACCAAACTTCGTGGAGTGATTGTACGTCAGATTTGAATGAACTGATTCGAATATGAAAACGATATGCCAGAGGTCAGGGTCACTGGGCAAGGTCAACTTAGATTCGAGCCATTTTGGATTAACCCACCTGGAAGGCTTGAGGGGTCATCGCAGAATGACGTGGGCTGATTTTGAGGACAATCAGAAAGTGATCAAGTTACAGGTTCGACCCTTTGACCGATTGTAGGGCGCTGATGAAGGCTCCTTGATGTTGTGTTGTGCGGCTACGGATGGCTTATTTTATTGTGATATTGTAGGTACTGTTTTCTTATGGTATAGTGACTGTGTTACTCTCTGATAATAATGATATCTGTAATATTGTTTTTTGGTGTAGGGAATACTACCATCAGTTGTAACTAAAAAAATATCAAAGTTAAGCACCATACTGCACCATACTTTGTGTAATGAGTACCATGCCAATGACTTGGTTGCATTAACTTGCACTGATGCTAATATTAATGATGGAAGTGATGTCAGTGAGTTGACCAAATTTTAACTATCACTGAATGCTAACTGATAGGTAGCTGGCAGTCACTTTGTCATGAAACCGTTACACCAAGAAAACTTTGTAGTGTGAGTCAGTTAAGGTATATAGAATAAGAAAGTTTGTTGACTCCAGAGCTGAAAGGAGTATGGCTCAGATGACATGTCATGTGGAGAGAATGGATGCAAATATGGTGGTGAAAAATGTGTATCTGAGGCAGTCCGAAGGTTGCAGGAGGCATGGTAGGCCAAGATGAAGGTAGATAAACGAGCAAATGACTGTGTGAAGAAGCAAAGTTCAAGTTTATGAGGGTAGACATCTTATAGAGGATAGAGCTGGTTGGAAGAATTTCGTACGAAGTGCGTACCAGAGGTTTAACATCCCTGATTTTTTATTGAGCTTCATGATAACCGACCAACTGATTAACTAATAGGTAATGTGAAGGACGTCAATGAAGATGGTTATGCCCATGAGGTAGGGTCAAGATTCCAGTAGCTTGAATGATGAAGAAATGAGTGAGAGTGGGGCTCATTGAATTGGATATGCTCTTGATAGTTCATCCTTTATAGTTGTGTTTTTTTTTTTTGTTTACTTTACCTCATCCTCTCCCCTGGTAGGAAATGGTGATGATGACGATGGTAATGATGATGATGAAAACGTCCCAACAATCATGATTAATTGCCTCCTTTTCCCGATTAATATACAGCTCATAGAGGAACAGAGCATATTGCATTGGTCCATAACGTTGCTACAGAAATTATAGCACCTGGCAAACTACTGTCGCAATAATTTGTGTGTTGTTGCACTGCTTTTCTTATCTAAAATGCCACTGTGAAAATTTCAGTTTTTTATGGAAAAAGTCAATGAATAAAAGTCTTTTCAGTTCAATGACCTGTTATCTTCCAGTGGGCCGACGACTTTCTGTACTGGTAGAGGCGAAAGGCAATCTCAATAAATCCCTTCATTACGATGACATGACTTCATATTACATTGTTGCTACTGCAGATGACATAATTCAACATAGGGAACCTCTAAAAAAAAATGGACTGATACCATGACTTTGTTTACACTTGTTTATTGCAATCACGAATACTATTATGCAAATCACAGACCGTCACTGCAGGAGTAAAGATGGCATGTAGCCCTTTCAGAACGATCACAGCATTCTTTTATATTGGCTACAAAACAAACGATTTAATGCCGCTAACGCGAGAAGTATTGTTGAGAAGGAAGTAATGAAAGCGAAATATAACTCATCCATTTCTGTCATAAGCTGAATCATGCCGTCAAAAATGAACAAGTCACCGCATTGAGATAAGCAACGATATTCCTTGTCAGTCGCCCAACCTTGCATGGAGTTCATCCAAAGCTGAATACTGCAACCAGATTTATGACCAAATTATTAAACCTAAGACAATGGAGAGGAAAACATTCCAATTATTTTTTACATTAATATTGTAACACGTGATGGAATATAAAAAGTCTGGTCTACATCCTTCACTGTTAGCTACTTTATGAAGAGTGGAATTCAATCTGTCTTCTATCCTTACTGGTGTTTTAAAACTGATCGTCATGAAATAGGAGCTATCATACTTACTTAATCGGTCTCTCAATTTTAATCCTACAGAAGAGTTCCAGTCAGAATTTTTACTCTTCACTATATTGCAAAATGTAATACTGTAATGTGGGAAAAAGAAATCTAGCTCTTGCCAGACGCCTCAATCCCGTAAGAGGTGGCCACAGACATATCCCCTCCATGTCGACCTGTCCCCCTCCATTTCATTTCCCTTCCCCCAGCTCCTACCCCCTTTTCTCTTATACTTCTCCACTCCAGCCCTCCATCTCATCCTCGGCCTCCCCCTCCCTTTCCCCCACTCACTCTAACTCACATACGCTCTCCTCGTTAGTCTCTCGCTCTCCATCATCTCCACATGACCAAACCACCTCAGTGTATTCTTCTAACCCTTTCTATCACATCCATAGCCGCACCACAGCGCTCCTTCACTTCCTCATTTGCCAAGCTGTCTCTCCATGTAATTCCACTTCCTCCTCTCAAATAACTTATTTCCACTGCTCTCGTTGTTGACTTGTGTCTTTCCATTAAGGTCCAAGCCTCACTTCCATACGTTAGAGTTGGTAGCACAATACTATCATGCAGCAATTTATTTTACTTCCATGCTCACTTCCCTATTTCTTATCACTGCTTTCAAAGAACCAGCAACCTTTCTTTCTTGTTGCACCCTTTGAAGTACTTCATCCTCCAAATTTCGATCCTTACTCATCACACTACCCAAGTACTTACATGCACTCACATTTTCCGTTGCACCCTTTCATGTACTTCCTCTAAACTCCCGTTCTTATTCATCACACTATCCAAGTACTTAAATGCACTCACATTTTCCGTTGCACCCTTTCAAATACTTCATCCTCCAAACTCCCATCCTTACTCTTCACACTACCCAAGTACTTAAATGCACTTACATTTTCCATTTCCTCATCATCCAACCTCACCGTACATTCAGTGACTTCATTTCTCTCGAAGACCATAACTTTGCTCTCCATAAATTCACCTTTAGATTCCGTTTCTTACACGCTCTCCCAGACTCATTCACTAAGCCTTGCAGTTCCCCCTTCGTCATCACTTGACAACACAGTATCATCTGCAAACAAGTGTACAGGAAGTTTTCAGACTCTGCCCTCTCTCATTAGGGCCACTCCAACATCCACTGTCTACCTTGTACCTCTTTTGTAACCTCATCCATATACAGATTGAACAACCATGGAGACATGACACATCCCTGTTTCAACCCAACATTCAGGTAGAAAAATTCACTCAGTTCACTATCCACACGCACTGCAGCCTTAGCACCCTCATACATACTCTTAACGGCATTCAACAACTTCCCATTTTCTCCATATATGCTTAATGTTTTCCACATTCCTTGTCTATCCACTCTGTCATATGCTTTCTCCAAATCCATG
Organism: Coenobita brevimanus; assembly: GCF_032717465.1. Taxonomy (NCBI): domain Eukaryota; kingdom Metazoa; phylum Arthropoda; class Malacostraca; order Decapoda; family Coenobitidae; genus Coenobita; species Coenobita brevimanus. Next base: position 24,904,433 of record NC_137004.1, read on the forward strand.
AAGGCCGCATACAGCTTCTTTCCATCTCTAGAACTCTTTTGCACTAACAACTTTAGGATGAATGTCTGAGCTACACCACCTCTTCCCTTCCTAAAACCTCCCTGTTCTTCTCTGATTCCTTTGTTATTTCACTAACTCTGTCAAAAAGTATCCTACCATATACTTTTCCTATTACACTAAGAAGATAAATGGCCCTGTGATTACCACACACTTCATTTTCCGCCTTTCCGTCGTACAGGGGAATAATTATACCTGACTTCCAATTCTCCGGGACTCGACCATCCTCCCAGGCCAATCTGCACACCTTCCAAATTCATTCTACTACTATCTCTCCCCCATGCTTCAGCATTTCACCACACACTTTCATCATTGTTTCCACTTCATCCATCCTACTGATCTCTTCCTTCCTTCTCACCTCTCTGTTTCTCCCAGCCATTCCTGGTCACTTATACTGGCATTACTTTTATTCTCTGTGTTTAACAGTTCCTTAAAGTATTCTTTCCATCTGCTCACTTTTTCTCCATTCTCTACTGACTCGGTAGAGGGGTGGCCTGCAGTCCTACTGGACCCATGTTCGAATCCCGGCTGGGGCAGGGAACAGTTTAAGGATTTGAATTTCATTAAAGCAAACTTAACTGATCTACCAGAAGACTCGCCGAAATGTCATAAAATACCCCCGCTAACACCAGTACACCAGTCGTGTATGAGACAGCCCTAGCATGTATTCTATATGGACGGTGGGTGTTAGCGCCAAAGTGGTGACATGTAGAGGGGTATGGTATGTAGGTGGACTGCTGGGCCTTGGGAACAGGCTGCGAAGCCTATGCCCACAGTCGGAAACATTTAAAAAAAAAAATCCATTTTTATCTTTTACTCCCCCACTAATTTCTCTATCACCCTGTCTATTTCTCTTTACCTCATTTCAGAATACATTCTTACATTCCTTCAAATTTCTTTCAGATTCCTCATTCACTCTCTTCTTTCCCTCCTACTAATCTTTCTACCTCTCTTCTCCTCTCTGCATATAACTCTCTCTTCCGTCTCTCAACTTCCGCCATGTCTCTGCTTCCATTCACTCACTCTGTGCTTTCTTCTCTTGCACCACATCTTGTCTCACATCTTATCTTCATTCTACCATGCTGTTCCTTGCACCCCCTTACGTCTTCTCTTCACCCCACACACCACCTCATATGCTGCACATATTTTTTCTGTGAATATCTTACACGCACCTTCCACTTCCCATATGCTCCAAATCACATTTACCCAATCGCTCCTCCATTTCTCTCTTATATTCTGTCTTATTTTCATCCTCTTGCAGCCTTGTGCCCTCCTTGTATGGACTGCTTTCTCATGTCCTTCCCTCCTATTCTTGCATCGCACTTGAACCTTGACTATCACCACCACCAAGTGGTAGTCAGAAGGTCCACTCCCCCAGCCTCTGTACCAGTATCTCTTGCATCCATTACATACCGTACCTTCTCATTCTCCAATCCACACACATAATCATTCTTTGCCTTCCTTTTATTCAATTCACATTCACCCTTCTCATCACTCGTCGTGTACAGTATACCTGTGGATCATTTTGTGCCTAAAGAGGGTATTGGCTATCACCAACCCCCTCTCCACACAAATTTCCATTAGAGCACTGTCATTCTCATCCACTTCCGCAGGCACACCTCATTCACCAATTACTCCATCCACTTTCACATGCCCTACATTTCCATTCATATTCTCCAATCAAAAACACTTTCATTCCTCTCAAAATTTTCCATGCATGCTTCTTCATTTGCCCAGAACTCTTCTTTCACTCTGCGTGCACACCTTGCGTTGGGACATATACATACACGGTCGCCCGCATTTGTCATCCTCCCTTAAATCTTACCCACACAGTCCTTGAACCAACTGATCCATACTTTCTTATATTCTCCTCCCATCCCTTGCGCACAACAGCACGTACACCCTCTTATAGACTCTCATTCTCACCTACTACCGCGCATATACCCCATCCCTCTCTCTCACACTCTCGCCTCACCATTGAGTCTCCGTTAATCCAAATATGTCCACTTTTGCACCCTCAAGCACCTGGACAATCTTCCTTTCACCTCATCATTCACACCCGTTACATTCCATGTTGCTATCCAAACCATGTCCTTTGTCCGGTCCTTAGTCGTCATTTGTTTGTCTGTCTTAGTTCGAAACTTCTTGTTTGTATTTTTAATTAACTGTTTTCCGGGAAGTGGAACCAACCCTCCGCCAACCCACATGTTGACACGTAGGGAACACGTGTTGGTTGTTTATAAGGTTACCACCTAGCGTATCAAATAATTTCCTGGTTTACAGGAAATAATTTGGCTTGCCACTCACCGTACAGCTACCCCATAATAGAATACCACTACACTGAGTGAGTTGATAATGAGCGCCCCCACCAACCATAAATGTTCCAGTTTAAAGTATTTCATTTTATACTTGTGATGTGAAAGCATGCTTCCTGGAATATTGCATCTCAAAATGTGTACAGATAGAAAATACAGGCATGGGAATTACTGCGGTGCAGGCCCTCACCCCGACAACAGTAAGTGGAGTGGAAAGCTGTTGGTGAGGAAGGCTGAGAGAGATAGATAGATAGATAGATAGATAGATAGAGATAGAGAGAGAGAGAGAGAGAGAGTGTGTGTGTGTGTGTGTGTGTGTGTGTGTGTACCACCACCACCACCACCACCACCACCACTATCATCACAGCTACTACCACCACCACCTCCATCACCACCACCACAACGACCACCACCACAGTCATCATCACAGCTACCACCATCACCACCACCACCACTACAGCTACCACCACCACCATCATCATCACAGCTGCCACCACCACCATCATCATCACAGCTACCACCACCACCATGATCACAGCTACTATCACTTACACCACTATCACCACCACAGCCACAACCACCACCATCTTCTTCACAGCAACTACCACCACCATCTTCATCACAGCTACCACCCACCACCACCACCACCATCATCATCACAGCTATCACATTTTCTGCTGAATAATATCTTCTGTTCGCAGCATCAGCTGAAGTAATAGACATCGGACTGTAGATGTGAAACTCTCTCTCTCTCTCTCTCTCTCTCTCTCTCTCGTCTAGTTTCCCGATCTCAAATAGTCACTTTCTTCCTTTTAGTCCACTCTTCCATGCTGAGATCGACTCTCCCATTTCATCATACTACTCTTCTCTCTCCCATCCCCATAGCCTAGTCTTCCCCTTTATATCCATCTAGTTCCGTTTCCATTATGCTCTCCTTCTCCCTCCTGTCCCATATATTTGATCTTCTTCCCTCATTCATATTCTCCCCTTTATTGTCACTCGCTGCTCCTTTCCTCCCTACTCTCTCTTCTCCTCCCTCCTTCCCTACAGCCGTCCTCCCTTCTTCCCTCCATTTGCTCTTCTCTTCTCCGTCTTACTTTTCGTCCACCCTTTCGTCGAACCATTTCTCTCCGTCCCGCCGTCCTCCATCCATCCCTTTATCTTTATTGGGGACGCAGGCCACGGATATCTGATTAACCCGGCCAAACGGCCAGTATTGCATTATCTGCTGATCAGCATAATGCCAATATTCGACCCACCAGTTCGTATTCACGTTAATTTACTGCTTTCCACTGCCTTTTTCAGAGCTGGTCGTTATCAAATGAACAAATATTAATGTACTTGGGTTGAATGTGTAGTGTTTTTTTTTTCCAATACATGTTTGCATATGCAGCGGGGAGTATCAAAATAGTTTCATTCATTGCCATGATTGAATGTCTGTTGCAGTGAAAATATGCTTAATGATATATACACATGGCCAGCAGCTACAACATAATATTTCAGTCACAAACATTTTACAACTTTCAAGACAAAAATTTGAATACAGAAGAAAAAAAAAAAAACTTACCATTTTCATCATTTCCTGACTATGTACCAATATGTGTCGGCATATTTTATAATTCAGCAACAAGTCCGTAGTGGTGAAAGTGATATTGCAGTTGTCAGTATATCTGTACTGGCGTTTCGGTGTGATCAGCTCAGTTTACACACACACACACACACACACACACACACACACACACACACACACACACACACACACACACACACACACACACACACACACACACACACACACACACACACTGTCAAATCCGGATGTACCACCAGACAATGATATTTAATAGCTACACAATTTTCTAGATTCCGTTGAGAGGGAAGTAAGAAAAAGTAGATAAAAAACTATTGACTGACTGTCATAAAATTATTTAGCCAGATTCGTTACCACCTACCTGAGAGTATGATGATGGGTAATATGCTACTGGAGTAAGACTTTTTTTTTTTTTTCTAGCACCCTTCCATCACCACCCTTTGAAATCCCGTGATTTGATGTGAAAGAATAATAACAGGTATATCTGAGAGTATTCTGTTCAGAATACTGAGGAGGTTTATCCTGAGTTCAGTGTTAGTGTGCTGGCTTCTCTTCCTTCATCGTGATTTTATTTTTCAGTACAGTGACGTCTTGCCTTAGTTAATTGTTACTCCAGCGAAAAATGCTCCCTTTTATGTTGGTGTCTTAACCCTTTCACTACCATGACGACATTTAAGCCCATTTTCGTTATCGCCAGTTTTCTTTAACTTGCTGTAACTTATTCTTTAATGTTTCTAAACCGTTACCTCTCTTCGTGTTGGATGAAAGCATTAACGACAACCATCCACTCATCCATCATCCAATCCTTTATTGTCTCATCAGAAGCCCTGGGCTAGGGTACTCAGTTTCGACATTTAAGATTAGTGACTAATTGATCGCACTGAGTGCCATTGGCTGTTTGAGCAAATAAACCATAAGTACTCGTTCGACTAAAACCCTAATGGGCCACAAGCGGCTGGAGCGTCTTAGTTCACTAGATCACCTGGCGTTCGTTATGTTTACCATCCAACGTAATAAACTGCTACATGGATTACAGGAAACATTTAGTTTGTCCCTTAATGTAACGTGATCTGAATTTTAGCACTATATCGAGTGAATGATTGGTGGGCGCTCCATCCTACCAACAAACAAAATAATCAAAACAAAAACAAGAACAAAATAAAAATGTAAGGCGGGGCACTCAAGACTTCAACACCCACACAGTAGAGCTGGTGAAATGGCCGGATATTTGACAATGCCCTGTGGTTTAGAGCTTCGACCGATTTTTCCCAAAATCGAATTACTTCAGTTATGTCTCATGCAAAATCCAACCACCAGTTATAGTTCAGTTTCGGTCCTAGTGGCTGAGTTGCCTTTGCTGTTGTCCTGTGATCTTGACTTTTGACCTCTTCTCAAAATCGAATGTCTTTATTCTTGACTGAACCTCACTCATTCCACCAAGTTTGGTCCCGTTCTAATCAAACCGTTTGAACTATACGTTAGAATGTTCACCTTCTTGCCCCTTGACATTGACCATTGGGGCATTACTCTCAAAATCGAATTCCTTCATCCATGCCAAACCTTCAGTGAAACATCGTTTGGTCTAAATCATATTTGAATTGTGTGAATTGATTTTGGCATATAGCCTTGGCCTTTGACATTTGTGACATTCGCCTTTGCCTATTCTCAAAAACGAATCTCATCATCCTTGCATTTCTCTGAATCCTAGCAAAGTTTGATCTAAATTGGATAAAAGTTGTTTCAGCTGACGTTGCCATGTGACCTTGACATTTTATCTGTTGTTTTAAAAACATATACCGGTAGGTCAACCATTTGGCTCATCCTCAACACTTCCACTGTTTGATCCAAATCATATAACTGCTTCAGTTAATTTCTTCACAAGGGCTGAACTTTGACCTTGCTCTGTGACCTTGATCTCTGACTGACCGTCTCAAATTTGAATCCCTTCGTTCATTTCTTAACCTCAGTTCTTCTACCAAGTTCGATCTAAGTCGGACCAATATTGCCTTGGTAGGTCAAACTTTCACCTAATTCTGTAACCTTGAAATTAACTTACTGTCCTAAAAAAGTAAGTCATCCCTTTGGATATCTCTCAGTCTACCAAGTGTGGTTGAAATCGGATCAGAAGGGGGTTACTGTGTTTACAGACAGACAGAAACACTGACACACTCCGATAAAGACAGTCCCAATGCTGTTTCTATCGCGGGCCTGGGTGTAACATCAGCAAACTAATGTTAACTTTAAGATTATTAATATGAACCCCCCCCCCCACAAAAAAAAGTCCAGTTAGATTTTGAACTTTACTCGCCACTCACTTTTAATGCTTCTTTTATCTTAACTATAATTATTCCTACGGTACCGTTCGTAAGTCGTCTTCATTGTACTGGTTACATACTGTCACCTAAAAGTGTCCATCATCTTCTTGAATCCAGTTACGTATTTTATTCTATATCCTCCTTATGACCCGATGATCTTATTTAACTTTGGAAAGACTTTTCGAATTGGGCAGATTTGATACAGCCATCGCTAAACCCTTCACTATGAGGGGGTCTCTTGAACAAGTAAAGAAGGAGTAACAGAACAAGATTCCTTTTTTCATTGTATGCCGTCTTTACTTATAAGTTCTTTCGAGTATTCACGTCTCTCATTAATTTTTTTCCTCCTGACTTAGGCCCGTATTTTCTTCAGTTAATCCTTAATCCCTTCAGAACGATGATGTCTCTGTGGTTTACTTTTGCTGCTACCAGATTAGGTTATTCTGCTTAGGAAAGTCCCACGTTAAAGATGTTAATGAAGAATATATGTAACCCCTCAAGTTCGAAAGTTCTCTCCCATACTGAATATAGCCGTCAGGAAACAGCAGGAATGAACTAAAAATAACAATCGTAGTGAGGCGATTTTATTTTCAGTCAAATCCGTCTACTAGAAGTTTTCAGAAACTATGGAGTTGATGGTTACATTTAGCTCCTCCAGTTCCAAAACTCTGAAAACTTGAGTAAAACTGTCTAGATAGCGAAAAATCCAGTGCAGAAGACGTCACCAGATTGAAGGGGATTAAGGATGCATCTTAGCTCTCTCTCTCTCTCTCTCTCTCTCTCTCTCTCCCCCCCCGCACCTGACATAGTTCACTCTTGTACGTTATTTATACTTCATCCTGCATTCCACCGGTTCGCTTTCAGACGAGCCTGGACAACAACAACAGCGTTTATTTATCCAGTGTATGTCGGAACTAGGAAGACAGCACGCAAGAGAACAGTTGGGTGTAATGCAAAATATATCGCTTAGGGTGGGAGGACGGTTACGAAAGCCGATGATAATAATGTGAGGTCCAATGGCTTCCTTGAATCCGATGACATTTTTTTTTTTTTTTTAGTTCACTCCTGCTACCCCCAGACGATTATATTTGACTCTGGAGAAGACTGTTTCAGAGAGAATATTTCTGTTAAAATCCACTGCAAAAAGGTCTCGTCAGAAATAAATCAAAGTATACGGTTGAAGGAAGAATTGAGTGAAGACGAAGTCCTCCAG
>NC_137004.1:24916923-24919423 GCF_032717465.1 Coenobita brevimanus
TTATTATAAATTTTGTCGTGTCAGTCAGCTTACTGCAGTCATCCTCTTTATTCATGTCCTTATTTTCTTAACCTTTCAGTCTTATAATATATATATATATATATATATATATATATATATATATATATATATATATATATATATATATATATATTCTGCATAAATAATAGTAATCTCTGATCCAAATGACTCGGCCAGCAATTATCTAAGAGAAACCTCATTGAGCAGTGTAATGCTCTGAGTGCACAAAAAAATCTACTGTATGTGGTTATGAATAATTTGGAACCTAAAAATCACACACACACACACACACACACACACACACACACACACACACACACACACACACACACACACACACACACACACACACACACACACACACACACACACACACACACACACACACACTGGCTCAGTGGTAGCGTTCTCGCTTGCCATCTGGCAGACGGGAGTTCGCGCCTTGCTCAGGCTGCGAAAAGTTTCACTGACGAAGTGGGCGGTCACTGTCCCCCTTGAGCAAGGGGACGGGTGTGTGAGTGTGTGCAGGTCACAGCCTTGCCCTTAGATCGGACTATATGAGCTCTCAGCTCCCTTCCGGGAGGGTAAAAGCTGACGATCACGACAATCAAGTGATTCTGACCGACCCGGTGAATTACACACACACACACACACAGAACTTCAGTGTTTAAATATATATGCTCTGTTTCTTGTTCCACTTCAAACGTTGTCAAAAAAAAAAAAAAAAAAAAAAAATGCAGTGATGTGAGCAATACTTCGTCGGTATGAGATTTCGAAAAATGGTTAATGATGAAAGTAAGATCGTGTGCAAAGTAGGCTCTCCTATGTACAGGTAAGAAATTCATGGAGTAATTAGTGGATTTCAAACAGTGGAAGCAAAAAGCCAAGAGATCCTAAAATTCGGGAGTTTTTTTCGTATTTCTGTGACAATTTAAGAGGTCACTGGTGGTCGTGGAGCTTTATGGTTAGCGTTTGTGGCCAGTGGGGAAGGGAAGGTGCAGGGCGGGAGAGAGAGAGAGAGAGAGAGAGAGAGAGAGAGAGAGAGTGTGTGTGTGAGGGGGGGAGGGAAGGAGTCAGACATCAATCTGTTACCTTTGCGCTGTCTGTCAATATCTGGCCATAGGTATAATTTGTCATAGGTAATTTATCCACATGTATAAGGTAATTGCCCACAAGAAAAACTGTCAGCAGGTAACACTGTTCACAGGCATAACTGTGCAAAGATATAAATACAGATATATTCGTCCATTGTCCACTGCTGTAACTGCCCATAGATGCCATTGTCCACAGGTACAATATTCCAGAGTTGCAGTTGTCTACAGGAATAATAAATGTCCACAGGTTTATTTGTCCGAAGATACAACTGTTCAAAGTTGTATTTTTCCATTGGTATAATGGTCCGTAAGTATAGTTCTTCACATGTATAAGTGTGCACCGGTACCTTAAACTAGCAGGGGTTACCCGGCGTTGCCTGAGTAACATCCTTGGATCGTGCACACGGGCATTGCCTAGGACTCTGGATGGCTACCCCCACTGTGGGCTAAGTCCTCCGGGGTCCCACTTTGTGCATGGAACCCATGTTTCTCCTTGGGCACATTTTCCTAGGCCTGTATTCCCCATGGACCTATTTTCCCACCACCCACCCATCCACCAACCCTGTCCCCCCACCCCACCCACCTTGCCCACCCTACCAATCCATCCACCGATCAGACCCGTTGTAGCTAGTAGGAATATGGATGTAGAAGTCACTACCGTAACTCTAAGGCAACTGACTACCATGCTTCCACCAGGTTGATTTATTTCTGATTAGTTTTAACTTCGGTTATCAAGGGCGCCACTTTAGCAACTGTAATCTACAAATCTAAATTCGCTGTAAAAAGTTACACCTGTTAGAGCTGTTCAGAGAGTTCTGTATGCATCCATCTCGATTTCCATTGACGACAGACAGACAGACATCCTTGATTTATATATATATATATATATATATATATATATATATATATATATATATATTTGAAAGTAAATGAGAATAATATATATATATATATATATATATATATATATATATATATATATATATATATATATATATTGAAAGTAAATGAGAATAAGAGTAAAGTGATGAAGTGTACGAGGTTGATAGATGGTAGGGGGATGAATATAGTTTTGAATGGCGAGTTGCTTGAGGAGGTAGAGTGTTTTAAATATCTAGGGTCACATGTTGCTGTGGATGGAAGAATAGATGCAGAAGTGAAGTTTAGAATAAATGAAGTAGGAAAGGCGCTGGGAGGAAGAAAAAAGTGTTTAGATGGCTTTCGCTTAGAATGGATGTAAAGAGAACGCTGTATGAGGGTGTTGTGGTACCGACTGCATTGTATGGGGCTGAAATATGGAATATGGGTGTAGCAGAGAGGAAAAGTTTGAATGTAATGGAGATGAGGTGTCTGAGAAGTACAGTATGTGTGGAGTGACGCGTATG
>NC_137004.1:24926923-25014423 GCF_032717465.1 Coenobita brevimanus
CAGGTACAAAATCTAGGTATATACATAATCAGTTTCCGCCCAATCAACTCCAAAATAAATTTGTAAAGGCGTGGCAACGAGCATTGGTAAGAACAGATACACCAAGAAGAAAGAAAATCCTTTTAGGAAATGTAGTAACAACAACAACAACAACGACAACTACAGCAACAGTAACAACTAGAAAGCACTCAGAGAACGCATACCTCCGCCAATACCATTGCCATTAAAAAGGATCCGGATCCGGATCTGCATTTAACCAGTTCTTCTTTGGCCCATGGCCCACTTTCCACAAAATTTTATTGAAATTCATTGAGAACGTTTGGAGATATTGTGAGGGATACTCCGGATTCGGATCCAGATCCGCCACGAAAATCAATCACTTCTTCCTTGGCCCATGACCCAGTGACCCACCCTTGCACAAAATTTCTTTGAACTTCACTGAAAACTTTTGGAGATATCGTGTGGATAAACAGACAGACAGACAGACATAGGTGAATGCATAACCTCCTCCAACTACGTTGGCGGCGGTAATAACAACAATAATAGTAACAGGAACAGCAACAAAATCAATAACAGCAACTGCAACAACAGTAACTGCACCAACAGTAGTGCAGTAACAGTAACAGCAACAACAATAATACAACAATGGGAACAGAACCATTAAGATGGAACACTAGTGCAATAGCCACGCCCTAAAATTCACAGGTCAAAGTGCCGATTATTCAGACTGTTCCTTGTGATTTTACCTCCAACCTATTACTTTCAGTCGAAATACTTCATCTTTCCTAACCCCAGCCCTACCACCAAAATTGGTTCAAATCGGATCAAAAGTGTTTGACCTTATCCTTTTACCTTGACCTTTGATCTGTTGGTCTAAAAATAGAATTAGTTTATCTTTAGCTGATCATTCATCACTCGTCGTAGGTTGGAATAAACTGAATTAAAAACATTTTTAGTTATGGCTGCGTACTTGATCCTGGCCTGTGATGATTACCATTGACGGATTGTTCTAGGGACCCAGTCTAATCCTCCTTGTTTTACTCTGAACTTTTCCAAAACGTTTGGTTTAATTTCGATAAAAAATTGTTTATGTTGACTTTTCTATGTGACCTTGACCTTAGACCTATTGTTCTCGGGAGCAGTAGATCAATCCCGTCTGACCTTCAACCCTTCACGAAGTTTTCTTAAAGTGCTTTGTCCCCCCCTCCACACACACACACGTCGAGCAAAGCATAAAATCTACCTTGCTATTGCCAGAGCAAATGTAACAATAACAGCAGTAGCAGCTTCAGCAATAATTATTAAAATAAAACAAGAACACCAATATAACATGACAACAACAGTAGCACAAACACCGGTATTATCATTTGCAACAATAACAGGTGTAATAACAGCAATGACAACAACTACGTCAATGGACAAAAAAATTAACAAAAAATTAAGTTGCTGATCAAACAGAAATAATAGTCTTACTGTTCATAGCACATTTCGAGAACCGATAGCGTCCATTTTGGCAGTAAGCACTCATATCCTCTTTCGCACTGCACACCATCATCAAACCTATGAGTTATATATAATTTTGAATCAGTCTTTTGCTAATAATTCTTTTGATATCTAAAAATTTGCAGATCAGTTTTCAAACTTTTCACTAAAATATCTCTCTGTTCTTTTATTCATAAGGCAGTTTTTTTTTTTTAAATTAATATACATCGTATGTCACGGTTTTGCACTAAAATATTTCCTCTCTGTTTTTCTTGATAACACATTTGGTGTTACATATTTCATTGCATCATTTTACCTAGTACGTGTTTGCTCTCATCACCCCTAAAATTCATGCTTAAGTTCTTATTTCACATCACAGTCGTCAAGTTTTGGCACTAGTTTGTCTTTGCTCTTGTACTGAAAACTATTTGAATTTTCGCATGTCACATCATAAATCGTAAAACTTTAATGCTTCTTCTTCACTCTTGCATTCATATCTTATTTGCTATTTAATATCTAGTGACAATTTTACTAAACACTAATGGCTCTTCTACGTCTGCCCCCAACTTTACACTATTTCATGATCAGAACAACTCAGTTATTTCATTACAGCTAACATTAAACCATTTTATTAAGATGAGTGTCATTATAGCCAAAAATGTTAATGTTGTCACCCATTAACACCTTCAAGATCGAGTTAACTCTTGTAATTTGTTCCAGCTAACGTTAGATGATGATTTTTTTTTCCTGAAAGTGAGTCATAGGAACCTGCGAGAGTTAATTGTCTACCAAGGATCAACCCCTCCAGCCCGACCGATGATCGTTTTATATTTCAGCCATACTCAAGCCAGACAGTTTCATTCAGCTTCAGAAAGCCCTCTAGTATTGATCATCACCATCGTCCTACATAGCCCCATGAGGAGCGTAGGAGCCCGGAGCTAGGCAAGTTGGTCCTGACATTTAAGATGAGGGTGATCAGCCTCACTCAACCCTGAGTGGCACTACGTGAGCAATAAACCCCAACCATCCCTTGGATATAAACCTTCACCGGCTCAATCCGATTGGAGCGCCGTAATTACCCACTAAACCACCAGGCGCCATGATTTGGTTATATGGTTACCACCCAGTGTAGTAAATGGTTCCCTGGTGTACTGGAAACCATTTGGCTTGTCACTCAGTGTAGAGTCACCCACAGGCAGAGGGAAGAGGAAAGAATGATGTAAAGACAGAAGAGGAAGTGTAAAGTCACCTGTAGGCAGAAGGACGAGGAAAGAATGAAGGAAAGAAAGACAGAAGAGGATGGAAAGAAAGAAGGATGGAGGAGAGGAAAGGGCATACATCCGAGAGCAGCACTACATCGAGTGAGTGGATGGTGAGCACCTCCACCTTGTATTGATGTAAATAAAGAGTATATCAACAGCCCCAGAATGAAAAGTCTCTCCCAGTCTGAATAAAGGCGTTTGTAAAAAGGAAGCTTATTATTTAAATTACGTTATTTAGTTAGAAGCACTAGAGAGTAAATATTTGATAGTGATTCCAAGGTAGTTAGCGCACTTGTATTTTGATGCGTGAGTTCCGAATCTAGGTGTCGAATTCCAGCTTTGTCGGAAATTCGAAATGGGTGCCGATAATATATCCTTTAGTAAGCTGACATAGCCCACACCCTGTCTGTTGGACCGATGACATTTACTCTTACACAAACACAGCCATTACAAAACTTCGACCTTCAAAAATACATTTTTTTTTTTTTTATGTGTCCGGCTCCAGGCATAGGCTTCACAGCCTGCTCTCAAGGCCCAGTAGTCTTCCTACATGCCATACACCTCTCTACATGTCACCACTTCGGCGCTGACACCCACCGTCCATATTGAATACATGCTAGGGCTGTCTCATACAGGACTGGTGTATTGGTATTAGCGGGGTTATTTTTACGACATGTCGGCGGGTCTTCTGGTAGATCAGTAAAGCCTGATTTCATGACATTCAAATCCTTAAACTGTTCCCTGCCCCGGCGAGGATTTGAACCTGGGTCCGGTAGGACTGCAGGCCACCTCTCTACCGATTGAGCCACCGCCTCTTACAGACATCCCTTCCCCATTTAAACTTCGCTAGTAAAGAGAAAAGTTAAACCCTGGCTATCACTCTTCTTCTTGAGAGATGATGAATTCCTGCAGTGGACGTATTATATTCTGATGTACTGTTGTCGCTCCTAGGTTTCTCAGAACTATTCAGTACTGTTGTCGCTCCAAGGTTTCTCAGAACTGTTGACAAAACGGCATTTCCTGTCAAGGTAAATAAGATCAATGTACAGTTACTGTACGTACGTGTTCTAGTGTTGATGTCATTGTGTTTAGTTACTGTCATCTAGTGTTGATGTCATTGTGTTTAGTTACTGTCATCTAGTGTTGATGTCATTGTGTTTAGTTACTGTCATCTAGTGTTGATGTCATTGTGTTTAGTTACCTGAATTAGTTTTTTTTTTTTTTTTTTTTTAACACTTTCTTTGCACACTTTGCACTTCATACCCTTTATATGTCTACCACGCTACATGCACTTACTTCAGACACTTTTTACATTTACCTTACACATTTTACGCCCTTCACTGAATTAATTTACACACTTTTCACTTTCACTTTGGACACTTCATTTACCTGCTTTAAACTTAAACACTTTACATATTTTGTACACATACTGTACTTTCCACACATACTTTACACACTTCGCAGATTTATTTTATATACTTTACGTACTTCTCACATATTGCACACTTACTTTACTCACACTGTACACATATTTACTCTATACAATATGCATCTTTTCACATACCAATGAATAATCTCTCTGGTGCTGAATAAAATCGTCTGACAGTGGCAGTAATAAGAAAAAAAAATGCCCTCTCATTAAAGGTTTAAATAAGCACGGTTTATAAGTCCTTCACAATGTAATGGGTCTTCTTTAAGCTGACGGTTGCATGAAAATAATAATAATAATAATAATAATAATAATAATAATAATACAGAACTAAAGCCGTATGAGTCGGAGTTTCCCTGTGACTGCGTTGGGTTTCTATCTGTTGAATAAAATAATTGTTTTTTTTTTTTTTTTTTCCCCTGTAACGTAAATAACCAATAAAATGATGTCTAGTGGTCTGGTGGAATAAGGCGCTATAACCGAATGTGATTCCTTTAAGGGTTTAAATACAAGTGAAGCTTGTGTTTCATGCACACGTAACGTCACACAGAGAAGTACTGTACGACTGGCCATTATTGCCTCAGATGTCTGCACAAATTGGCCTCGTGTTGGGCCCTGAGTTCCTGATGAACAATACATGTGCAGCGTCATGAAAAAGCTAGCTTGCATAAAACATCATGATTCTGTCAACCTGTAAACAGTTGTAAGAGTTGGTTTCAATCCTACTGACTACTCATGGCTCCATGCTGAATTAAGTACCTATACTAAGTCAAAATGAAATATAAGAGTAAATATTGCAGAGGAAATATCAGAAGCTAAAAATTCAATCCCTTCACTATAGGATTATTCTTGTATTTTCTTACTACCACCAAACGCATTCATTCTGCTGAGAAAGAATATACATTCCCGATCTCAAAATAACTCTGCTAAAGTCGTCTGGATAAAACATTTATAACTTACAAAATATGTCATCGTATTAGAAGACATGCGTGTGTCATACGCATGACGATCAGACCTGTTTCATATTTAATTATTCCTAGTTGCTACATTCCCAGTTTGCCCATTCCCAGCCCTGCATGGTGATCACAGAAATGCATTCTCTCTCTCTCTCATTTCATTAGCACAGTTTTTCTCCGTACCTGACACTGGAAATATAAGACAGAGTAAAATAATCAGCGCTCTGGTGTGTTAATGTCGTGTAATCGTGTGGTGTGTGTGTGTGTGTGTGTGTGTGTGTGTGTGTGTGTGTGTGTGTGTGTGTGTGTGTGTGTGTGTGTGGTGTTGTGGTGCTTCAAGGATGGCAGTGTAGGGTTTTTTGATGTATGTTGTAGTGCTGTGGTTAAGTGTGATGATGAAGGCTGTGGTGGTATAAGGTGGGTATCATGGTGTGCACTGTGATTATGTGTGGTTTGGTGTGATGTGTGTGGTACAGTGATGTTGGGTGTGGTGTGGTGATGTGAAGTGTGATGTGTGTTTAGCGTGGTGATTTGTGGTGTTATGATGTGAAGTGTGGTGGATGTTTAGTGTGTTGATTTGTGGTGTGGTGGTGTGCGGTGTGGTGGTGTGCGGTGTGGTGGTGTGCATTGTGGTGGTGTGTGATAAAGGGTGTAATGGTGTTTGGTGCAGGATGTGTTGCTGTGTGATGTAGTGTGTGGTGTGCGATTTAGTATGTGGTGTAGTTGTGGTGTGCGATTTAGTATGTGGTGTAGGTGTGGTGTGTAGCGCAGTGTTTTATGGTGTGTAGTGTACAGGAAGTGTGGTGTGTGATGCAGGTGTGCTGGTGTAGGGTGTGATGTGTAGGCTGTGCTCGTGTGGTGCGTGGTTTAGGTTGTGGAGTAGGCCGTGCCTGAGTAGTGTTGGCCAATTAGTGTAGGGGTTAGCGATCTGTTGTGCGAGTACAGAGTGTCGTGTAATGTATGTATGTATGTGTGTGTGTGTGTGATGTAGAGTGTGTGGTGTGTGGCATGTGGTGTGTGGTGTAAGTTATGTTCTATGTGTTGTGTGGTGTAGGGTGTGTGGTGTAAGGCGAGTACTATGCGATATGGCTGAGTTGTATGGTGTAGTGTGTATGTAGTGTATGTCGTGTGTATGTGGTGCAGTGTTTGGTGTATGGTAGATGGTTGGTGGTACAAGGTTCGTGGTGTGGTGGTGTAAGGTTCATGGTGTGGTGTGGTGTGTTGGTGTAGGGTGTGTGGTGTGGTGGTGTAGGGTGTGTGGTGTGGTGGTGTAGGGTGTGTGGTGTGGTGGTGTAGGGTGTGTGGTGTGGTGGTGTAGGGTGTGTGATGTGGTGGTATGGATTATGGTTTAGTGTCTGGTATGATGCTTGTGCAGGGTTCGTATCATTATCCACTAGTTAGGCATCGAATCCAAATCAGGCGTGATTTTCGGAAATTTTTTAGGAACTGCATCCGGAATAGTACGCAGCTAAATATCTGAAAGTTCGTGGTTGGGTTGGCTTTAACTCTGGTGCCGAGATTGAAAGTCATCCCTCAGTGCCAAATATTTCACCCACAAAAATGTTGCGTTCTCCCAGAATCATCAGTTGAACTCCCGGCTTTGCCAAATCAGTGGTGCTTTGCTGACTCTAGCAACATTTTATTGCAAACTGAGACTTCATGACAGAGACTAACTTGTAATTAACAGCTTTATTTTATTTCCACTTTATTTTCCTCTAAACATGGAGCTGAATTCAAACCTCCGTTATTTAAAGTTGCATTATCATGAAGGGCGTCAGAATATAAAGGTGATGAAAATTTGATCATTTCCATATTTTCCTAAATATAGTCATATGGCGGCACTAACAATGAAACTACGAGCTCCATCGCTCTGAAGTGGTTATTGAAAAATATTCTAACACCGTTACAGGCAGGCCACCACTAATCAAAATAAAGCAGGTAAACATACACAAGAATGAAATGCAGGGATTATCATACTGAAAACAAGTGCATCACACGCCCTACCTGTACTTCAGTTTCCAGAAGAGAGTGAGATCCTGAACGAAACAAAGTGCTAATAGATGAAGTAAGGCTTGGGGCTAATGCATGTCGACTACAGAGCGGTTATTCAGCCAGCCATTCATTTGGATGCTTAGATCTACTTTTCTCCCAAGCTCCGACACGTTTCCGTTGAATTTATGATCAGGTCCCTATTTCAGTTCGAGGTGCGAAAGGTCTGCAGTGTAATAGACAATCAGCAAATGTTTCGTGGCCGGCTCGGGCATCGAACTCAGGACGCTCGGTTGCGGGCTGAATGCGCTTCCAGCTGCATCTCCACCACCGTCAGAGACTCAATAGAAGCAAGCACGAGCAAGGAGGAGGGAGGATTCTCAATATTCTGTGAACAAAAGATTTGGTGGTTACGAGTATTTCGAAGGCATGAATGATTAGTGATTGCAGGTGTGACAGTTTTTCGTTTGGTAATGAGTTTTTTGTCCTGCTTTTGGATATCTCTACCCTTATTTATAATAGTGAGGAAATAATTAAGGCCACTGTGATCTCAGCTTACTCCTCTTTCCTTCTCTGCTTTGCCGTTCTCGTCCTTTCTCTTTCCCTTCCTTCTCTTCCTTCCCTTTCCTCCATTCCTGTCTTCCTCCTCTCCACTCCTCGTACCTCTCCCTCCCATGATCCATCTTCCGCTTACCTGTCTTTCTTTGCAGCATCTCCCTCTTCCTCATCCCCCTCTTCTTTATCCCATGCTCCTCCTCTCCCTCAACTCCTTCACTTCACTCAACCTCCTCACCATCCTTTCCCTTCCCACCTTCCACTTCTTCACCTCCCTTCTCTTCCTCCTCTTCTCCCCCCTCCTCATTCTCACCTTTCTCATCATTTTCCTAACCTTCCTCCTCACCTCCCTCCTCCCATTCCTCACCCTCCTCTTTTTCACCTCCCTTTCACCCTCCTCTCTTCCCTCCCCCCCCACTCCTTGTCCACCACTGCATGGCCAAGTCATTAACTCGCCACACTTGCTCATTACTATGGGCCGTATTCTTTGTGGCAATGAGGCTTTGTTGCTCCTTTCCTTAACAATTTATTAAGTCTATTTCAATCTTGTATTCTCATATTCTATGCATTCTTTTATGGTCATGAACAAAAGTTCGCCGACAGTCGTCTGCCAATACTGTGTCCAGCTTTCAACATTTTTATTCTCCCCCCCCCCCCCCACCCACACGACAGGGCATCCTTTCTTTTCATACTTATTTGTTGTGTATTTCACATTGCTATCACAAAATCCTTCCCTAACGCCTTCCATTGTTTCATCCGGCAGAGAAGTGTCGGCAACCTATTACTCATGGCTGTGCCAACACAGCCTGCTCCAGTAACATGCAAGAGGATAAAAAAAAAAATATACAAAACTAATCACTGTGGAAGAGGCGCAACTCTCCTATTTCCCCAAAATACTGGAAAAATATAGAATTTTGCCATCATACTGCCCGTTAGATGGTTCTGTCTGTCAGTTATCCTTTAGACACTAACGTATATTATAATGATTGAGAATTTCGAGACTTGTACTAGGCCGATCTTGCCATCAAAAGCCAGTCCTCCAAATAATACATAGTTCCTTAGAGTACGTCACACATACTCCCATCCATTTAGTATGTCACTTGTCCCTGCTTGTGTGTGTGTGTGTGTGTGTGTGTGTGTGTGTGTGTGTGTGTGTGTGTGTGTGTGTGTGTGTGTGTGTGTGTGTGTGTGTGTGTGTGTGTGTGTGTGTGTGTGTGTGTGTGTGTGCGTGCGTGCGTGCGTGCGTGCGTGCGTGCGTGTGCGTGCGTGCGTGTGTGCGTGCGTTTTCTTTACCTGACTTCTGCTGCCCGGTCACCTATAGTTGTATGGCACTGATTCATTTAAAAGACTACAGAGAAGTATCAGGAAACATACTTTGTCATCCGGGAGGGAGCAATAAAAGTTCGTAAACATTGTTGGTAGGGAATTATCAGTAAATTTTTCTTCGCGACTATTTTTTTTTCATGAGTTGTTTAATCAAAAGGAAAATGACTCATACCTCTCCAAAACGGGTTCCGCACAATGTTCCCCATAGGTTTGTGTTCAGTATGTGTACCGGGTACCTAAGGTTTTAGACAAGTACCATATCGTCTTATTTCATTGGGCGAGATTACAGAAAAATAACTCAGAACACCGTTTCACAGTGCTAATTACATCTACAATATCTACAGTAATATAAGAATTTTGCAGTATCCAAGTAAGCAAAAAATGCTATCACCATTTTAACATACTCCAGTTCCTATGATTCACTCAAATGAACGTGATGCCTTGTCTGTGCTGGAATTCAGTACTTGGGTTCTACTAACCACGAGAGTGTTAATGGAGAAGTTATTAACACTATAGCCCTGATTTTGCTCATTTGAAAAAAAAAAAAAAAAAAAAAAAACTTTACGAGTAACTTTACTCATTAACCCATACACCGCGGGCATGTTTACCAATGTTTTGCGTGTCCCGGGGGTTATTCGGGCTCCGACAGACTCTCAAAAAATATTTGCCAAAAATCAGTTATTAGTCCTAGAATATTAAAATTAAATATGCTTATGGCACATACAGTACCTTCAGCTTTCTCCTGGAATATTTGTTGAGCCTTCGTCAGTTACCGTAGGACTTGTGGAGACCTCTGAAGTTGGGTAACGAAGTCTCCACTTTACACTTCCCGACAACCCGTAATATGATTACCACAGCCAGATATTAACACTATAAACACTACTCTATGAATTTCAAGTAGTTTGGGATCCATACTTAAAAAAAAAAAAAAAAAACACTGTGAAAGCAATGAAAATTACAAGCGCGTATGACCGTCGCACTTGCGCTAGTTCGCTCTTGGTACTCTGTCGTATATTATTCATAAAACCCCTCACACTTTATATTTCTATTACTATATCACACTTATATATATCTGGAGTTTTTCTCCATAAGTTTCCTTCAGTAGTATTAGTTTATTGTCACTGAAGTCATTCAATTTTTCATTCAGTAAAATACGTAGAGAGGCACGGATTCACTTTCACTGTTATAACATAAAGTATTTGTACTCATATTCTTATATTACTAATTACTTACATTACTATTTACATTTTCTATTGTATTTCCAATATTTACCCTTCTATTTCACTTACACTATGTTAGTCACTCTCACTTTCAGTAAGATAAAACTATAATACACTGTTCAATCACATGTACTGAACATCCATTGCTTTCGCTTGCTATTTACACATTATTTACACATTATTTCCACATTACTCTCCTTTCCCACTTGCACTTTTAGAACTGCATCTGGCTGTGGTAATCAAAGAAGCAGGTAACATAGAGAGGAACCTGGCACTCAGCGCACTGCCAAGAGGTGCGTTTGTGCTCAGGTGTGCGGCAGGTGGTATGTGCACACACCTGACACCTGCGGATCGCAGCCTTCCTTCTACCTGTGGCAGGCATTAGCTCCAGTCTGTGCCGATCCATATACGCCCTCTGCTCAAGTTGGTCGGGAAGTGTTACTGGATGGCGCCTTGGAGTTGCTGCTGTCACCCTACCATATCTTTCCAGCAGCTGCTGAACACAAGTCCTGGCGAACAACCTCAGGGAGAAAGCCTTGGGTGGCTTGACCTTCATCTTGTACAGGATGAAGGCGTTCAGCATCGTCATATCTATGAGATGCAGAAAAACTTTCCTGTACCACCTAGTATTCTTCCTGAGGCAGTCGATCTCACCAATCATCATGTCGGACTTGTCCACCAGCAGCATGTTGATACTGTAGTCTAACACAGCATCAGGTTTCATCACAGGTTCACCTGTCCTACGGTCGACCTTCCCACTGTCTGTCATTTCCCCCTTATGTACGGCGGTGAGCATGTGCACGACCCTCTTGTCATGTCACCGTATTGCCAGCATCTTCTCAGACTTGCGTAGGTGTACATCTCCTCACTGCGAGGTTCCTGCCTCTGTGAATTTAGAGAAGTGGGCAAGATTACTTTTGACAGTGCCGCAGGAGCCAATGTCGTGCTCTGAAAGGTACTTGGCAAGTTTCGGTGCTGTATAATAGTTGTCTGTATACAGCACATGATTCCCACCAAAATACTTTTCAAGGAGCACTTTCACTACACAGCCTGAGAAGCCAAGGGGGTGTGTTTTATCCAGATCGACAGTGCTGGCTGAAAAAATGACGAAGTCAAGGATGTACCCCGTCTTACAGTCGCACAGTACAAAGAACTTGATTCCAAAGCGATGGCGTTTGCTTGGAATGTACTGTACAAACCGAAGACCTCCTCTGAACAAAACCAAGGATTCGTCAATGACAACCTTCTGAAAGGAGTGGAAGAATGACATAAACTTATCCTTCATTCTGCTCAGAATCTCCCGGATCTTCCAGAGTGGGTTGGTTTGGGAAGGTACATCGTTGTCGGCAAAGTGCATTTTCCCATGATGTTTCAGAAGTGATCTCTGGCCATGCACTTATTGAAGGTGGGTGAGGGTAGTAAGGGGTCCATGGACCAGTATTCTTCCAACTCATGCTTCTTTGAGTGTGGCATGAGAAGCATGAGGGCAAAGAACACATACAGCTCCTGCACTCCCAGCATGGACCACTGTTGCATCTTGGCTGCACCTGTACCACTTGCAGCACGTTGTGATTCATACCTGTTGGTCTCATCACATATGTGCTGCATGACTTCGTCATCTAGGAAGGTCAAAAGGTAGTCCACACACTCAGCATTATCGTCAAGAGTGAAGGCAGGCTGTACTCCTGAGGAGCTCTCATCAAAAACTAAATGTTCTGGCACAAAATCGGACCCTTCCATCCACGCGAAGGCGTCCAGGATTCCCTGTCGTGGCCGTGTAGGGTGGGTGAGGGTGGTGGGTGGCTGTGAGGCAGATTTATCAGGTTCAAGGTCACTCGCACTGACCCTGGGTTGCCGTACAGCACTAGCAGCCCTTACTCTAGTACTAACTCTACTTTTACTTGTCCAGGATTTACCTCTTCCTCTACGGCCTGCCTTCACTGTTGATGCCGATGGTGACTCCTACGACGAAGACTCCGGAGATAATTCAGCAGACGAAGAGGAAGAAATGAGTGAAGTGGGGCTTGGGGAACGGGGAGGTGAATCAACTCGGGACTCATGGCGGGCTGGGTCACGTGGGGGCATTGTTCTGGGGCTAACACGCCGCCTTTTCACTCCCTTCCCAAATTCCTTCCCTTGCTGTACTAACGGCTCCTTTCCCTTGGAGCTAGGGATAACTTCCGACACTGAAGCACTCATACTAGCACTTTCTGGCATGATTTCCTCACCCGGCTCATCACACGATTCACCCGAAGGGTCAAAATCACTATCCATCATCACCATAGACAAATCTGCTAGTTCACGTGCCACTGCAGAGTCACTAAGTCCTTTCCTGCTTCCCTCATGACTTTTTATGGGTGTAGAGGTCACGGGGCCCTTTGCAATGGGTGCAGAAGCGACAGAAATGGCGGGGCGCGAGTGCAACATGCTTTGACCACAGCGGAGGACAAGGAACTAAATGCCACAGCTTATCTGAGAAGGCAAGGGTTGACAATGACACTGAGGCTGACAGCTGCTAACTTACATGCTAATAAATTATTGGTAGAAAATCTCGGCAATACAAAAAAAAATAGGTAGTTCCAGGTGAATGTAAATGTCACTTAGGCTTCTCCCTTCCTTTCTGATATATATTTTTATTACAGACATAGATTACAAGGCATAATTCAAAGGGGAAATTACTGTGGTAATGTAGCGAATGAATGCACGAGAGGTGTTGTCAGGTGATAATTAGCCAATTCCTGGTGTATAACACTATCACTTACCTTATTTTTTTTTTTGGTATACCCTGTATATTATTTTGTATAAGTATAGGGCATAGGGCTTATTTCAATGGATGAAATCTGTGGAAAAATCCGGGGGAGATTTGCTTAGCGCAGCACGGCCTGGGGGGTGAGAGGACAGGGTAATGGAGGGCAGGTAGGGAGGGGAGTCAGGAAGAGGGGAAAATCGCTAAAATGTCAACAATGGATGGGAGTACAGATGAGATTTGGAGTGCTGACTAGTGTTGGACATTGGCAGTACTGATAGATGATACAAGCCACGACTTGAAAGCCCGGGATAATTCAAAATAACACAGAATCACAAAAGTGACTCCTTGCGGTATGATCCATTGCGCCTGAGTGTCACGAAAGTGACGCCCCGCGGTTTAAAAAAAAAAAAAAAAAAAAAAAAAAAAAATCCGGCGGTAACTGAAAAAATAAAAGTTGTCTCCGGCTGAGATGGTATGAAGCCAGCAAATCCTGTGTTTGGCCCTTGGCCTTTGACTGACATAGCTACTGTGAGCAGGGCAATAGGCAGGATGCAGATGGGGAAGGCAGCAGGTGCGTTTGGGTTGCCTGCTGTAATGTTGAAAGCCTCATGAGATATAGGAATGGGGTTAGTCACTGACTTCATAAAGACGATTATATATGAGTGTGTTGTCCCAGATTACTGGCTGAAGAGTGTAATTGTAATGTGTGCAGTGGGAAAGGTGATGTCCTGGAAAGAGGAATAATAGAGGTATAAAGCTTTTGAACCAGATATTGAAGGTAATGGAGAGAGTTCTAGAAAGTATGATTAGAGAAAGAGTGAACATTGATGAGATGCAGTTTGAGTTTATGCCAGGCAAGGGGACCATTGATGCCGTATTCATTGCTCGACAGCTTCAGGAAAAGTATATAGAAGACAAAAGGGAACTGTACTTTGTTTTTGTTGATTTGGAGAAGGCCTTTGACAGAGTCCCTAGAGAGGTGGTGAAGTGGACAATGAGAGAGCTTGGGATCGAGGAGTGGCTGGTTAGGGTGGTTATGGCTATGTATGTGGGTGCTTGCACCCAGGTAAGGGTGAATGGAGATTTGAGTGATGAGTTTTCCGTGAATGTTGGTGTGCATCGGGGGTCAATCTTGAGCCCTTGTTGTTTATCATGGTACTTGAAGCCCTCTCATGTGACTTCAGAAATGGATTTCCGTGGGAGATGTTGTATGTTGATGATTCAGTGTTGATTGCAGAGAATGAAACGGAGGCAGAGGAAAGATTTAGAAAGTGGAGAGATGGTACGGGGCACAAGGGATTAAGAGGAAATGTAGATAAAACAAAAGTGGTGGTATCTAGGGCTGGTGGCGGTACTGTCAAAGAAGAGGGAGAGTGGCCATGTGCTATTTGCCACAAGGGCGTGGGAAGTAATTCCATCTTGTGCAGTGTTTATGATAAGTGTGTACATAAGAGAAGTAGTGGTATTGGAGATAGACTGTGATATAATGCTGATTTCATGTGTGCGGTGTGTCGGGGAGAGCATGTGGAAGCTGTCAGGCGTGAAGGGATTGAACCTGCTTGTGAGTCTCTTGAGTGTGTGGAAGAGTTTTGTTATTTGGGAGATATGTCATGTGCTGGAGGTGGGGCTGGAGCTAGCTCTGTGACTTGAGTGAGAAGTGGTTGGAAGAAGTTCGGGGAGCTGTTGCCTCTTCTGACATTGAGATGGCTCTCCCTCCATGCTAAGTGATCTTTGTACGAGGCATGTTTTAGGAGTGTAATGCTTTATGGTAGTGGGACCTGGGCAGTAATGGAAGAGAATATTCGCAGGCTCATACGTACACAAATGACAGTGATTCGGTGGATGTGCAATGCGTCCTTTAGCGCGAAGCCATGGTGAGGTGGGGCTAGGTTTACGATGGAAGAATTGAAATATTGAATGGGACTGGAATGTATTGGTGTTGTGACGAGGGGAGGTAGATTAAAGTGGTCTGGGCATGTGGAGAGGATGGAAGATGATAATTGGGTGCAGAAAGTTAAAAGTCATTGGGTGTGACCTCCGGGATAACGAAGTGAAAATGGAGGCTGCTGGAGATCGAGCAGCATGGTGGGCCCTCATTAGGTGACCAAGGCCAAAGCATACAAGCATGTTGGAACCTTCAAAAACGAACGAACGAACTAACATACGTTTAAGATTATTACTACCTGGAATTTTTCCCTCATAAACGGTATTTAGTGAAAGGAAATTTGGCACATTGCTTTACTGAGATAGATTTAAAGTACTGTAATTGAAATTTCTATGTACACATTTTCTTAATGGTATATATTTTTTGGCCAAGGCATAAATAAAGTCCCGTCAAAACTAGCAGACAGTGACTGGCGGGCACGAGCGAGAAGTCCGTCATCAGACAATTTGTGGCAAATTTGACGGGCAAACCAGCGGACAGACCGTACCTGTTGTTGAGTGAAATCACCAGATACTGCCCGTTTTTTTTCATTATCTGGTTTCTTTTGTTTTTCACTAGTCCAGCAATTATTGTGCTATACAGCGCTATTTTTCTTGTACGAACTGTGTTGGCCATTGCCATGCCGCACTCAAGCGCTGCCAACTACCTTCTCACTAACCACCTACTCCTCACAGTTTGGACATCACAGTCGTGCCCGACAGACTGCCCGATGCGAACACAGTCCGCCAGTCACTGCCCGCTGGTGTGGATGGGACTTAATGAGTCGTCAGACATATTTCACCTTTACTTTGCCAATATACACAGACTACAACATTGCAAGTTAAGAATGTGAATACCTTTTGTTCTGAGGTAATGACCTTTAATCTTCTGCTTTAAGCACCTCTGCAAAGTAAAATTAAACTTCTAAAAATAAGTTTGCTTATATTATGGTACTTCATAATTTAAAAGGTGGTTATTTTACATCTACCAGGTAGCCTCAGTTCTAAATGGCTTCTTACGACACAAACATCCTGCATACCGAAGCCATATTCAAAGGTAAATTAGCAGTTACCTTAAAAAACCAAAACTGCAGCCTTTATTGTTAAACCCTCCTCAAAACTATGACTTTTATAAAAATCTATTTCGCAGCACCATTTTCTTTTTTTTTTTCATCTTGGACGTGGGAGTGGCCATTCACTAGGTAGTTCTACCTTTAGCTACCCTAATGATGCAAACCGTTTCTTGTAGCCCAGGAGTCATTCTGCGTCCATTAGTTACTATACAACTCGACGGATGCTTCGTCGTTTAATTACGGGCCCCGAGTCGGCTGTTGCCCTCATGTTTTAACATCAGAGGGGTGGCTGCAGTTATTCTTTTTTTATTTTTTTTTTCCCATAATTTCATTTAGGGGAAATGGGACGGGTTGCTCCCGCCTTTACTTTTTGGAGGAAGTAGCCTAACCACAGACTCCTACGCTCCTGATGGGGCAATAAAAGGCCAAACAATAGTTTTACTGCTGGATCTTTTATAGCTTCGCTTGACTTAAGTATTTTGCTTGTGAAAATCCTCAGGGAACTTCAGTGAAGCATCATATGAGGCCTCGCTTGACTGAAGCACCATGCATAAGAAAATCCTTGCGGATCTGTAGTACCACCATAATTGACTTCGATAGTAAGAATCACTACGAAAATCCTTAGGTGTGACTGACTGAGCCGCTCCTAAATGCCCAGGCATCTATTAAAAATATGAGCTATAGGCATACCACTCTGAAGTATACTCTTAGGTATTTGGTGGTTTTAACATTTTTTGAGTGTTCGTTTAAAGAAAGTGAACTCCTAACATTTAAGCTACTCGATTTACTCCCGACTTGTGTGAAGGTTAAGAGCCAATATTAAATCTCTTTGTGTCGGGCGGGGGGATGGGGGATCAGTCTCTGCGGTCAGTATACAGTGACCATTTAATTTACGCATCATTGTGGTCTGCAAACAGTTGTTTGTGAATTTCGTGCAGAAGAAAGTAAATCCCACAGTTACTGTATGTAAAGCGAGGGAGTTAATTTGTAGTCTTAAACCACTGAGATTATTTACTCCACATGGCGTTTATTTACCACTTTGCACATAGTTATCTTACTTATTACCTTGAAACAAGGCATTTTTTACTGGTTATTAGCAGTTTCTTTGAGTCAAAATGGCCAGCAACGTGGAGTCATCGTCACTCTGGCGAGTGGCATGATGTGGCCGCGTGCTGCTTAATAATCAAGGCAGACTGAATATTCGTCTTAGATCCCCCAATGAAATGAAATGAAATGAAAAGGTAGCACCAAGTAACAAAGACCATATGTCACCAAGTCGCATCGGAGTGAAAATATGGTAAAGGAGGAAAATAAGGGAAAAACGGAAGATAAAATTAAATATACAAAATCCCTAAACGAGTTAATAAGGACATTAACCGGGTAATAAAAAAAACACAGACTCACTTAAAATATCGCTTGAATCTGGAGGTCGGCAAAGTGAGGATAAAAACGGGTATAGTCGAAGACTAATTCCTGTATGTCAAGGGCAGGCAATGAGAATGTGATGTACTGACAGGGGAACATTGCAAGCAGGGCAGAAAGGCGGCGAAT
Organism: Coenobita brevimanus; assembly: GCF_032717465.1. Taxonomy (NCBI): domain Eukaryota; kingdom Metazoa; phylum Arthropoda; class Malacostraca; order Decapoda; family Coenobitidae; genus Coenobita; species Coenobita brevimanus. The sequence continues at coordinate 24,944,439 of NC_137004.1, forward strand.
CGCCAGACATCAAATACCCATGAGTAAGAAGAATATGGCCGCGAGCGAGGGCAGTCTCCCAACTGCGGTTAAGATCCTCCAATGAGTGAAACTCTGTCTTGTTATTCCGTAAACTGGTGTTGTCCTTACGACATCCGAATAATGGCCTTCTTACGATGAGTAGTCCACAGGAAGGTGTGTTTACATACGCTGTCAGCGGCTAGTCATGAGAGTTCAAATAATTATGATACCAGAAAAGAGATAAGCTGATAACTATTTCAAATACTTTATGATTAATTCTCTTGCTAAAATAATTTCTTTAGTTACAAAATTTATACTAAGTTCATTTGAGTACCAAGCGCAGTAGCAAAGCGCAGGCCAAACCTTTTCAATTTCTCGTTGGAAACAATCTCGCTGACTGTTGGACATTTGGGCTGACTGCTCGCAAAAACAACAGTTTTAGCCAAATGTGACGCCAATTTAAATCAGAATCCTCTAAAGCTCTGTGCTATTCTGATAAAGAGTATAAAAAACATTTAAATGTTCATGGTCTTAAATTAAGAGGTCACTATTGAAATTATTCCAGAAATTTATGTCCAGTTCTGCTTTTGTGCACAGCTTTAAACTTAGAATTTGAAGACTAACGTAAGGTTTAAGCTCGGACAGCATAGAGAGTTATAACGTACTGTCTTAAGAAAAATGTTGCTAGAATCATGATTCCATGATTTTGTAAACTACAGTTGATAAAGTACAATATAACTTTCGCAATCATTAATTTTATTCTTACCCATAGACCAGCTATCAACTCAAAACTTCTGGCGACTGAAATACCTTTATCGATCATCATAGGACCTTAGTAGGCCAACTGATAGATTCATGGATTTCAGATTTCATTGTCTCCTTAAAAGTAAACATTCAATACATATTTCTTTATCCTCTAAATTACATACTGTCATGCATATACAGACCATTGCTAAAGTTAAAATGTGCCTAAAACATGGGGTACTGCGCTTTCACTAAATTTATTTGAATAATTTGGAGATCTGGAATTCTGAGAGTGGATCCTCCCCCTCTGAGCTGCGCCAGCTGCCGCAGGTGTAGTATTACACAGTACCTACCAGCAACCTAGTTTAGCCTCTCCAACGACGCATTTTTGCAACTTAAACATTTTTTTTTCATTGATGTGCCAGATTTACCCCTAATAACAGTTTAATATGGGAGGCTTTTAGTTTAAAAAATAGTCTGGAGGTTGCAAAGTCATAAGACTAAAGGTGTAAAAGGTGAAACAACAACCATTTCATGTATACTGTACAAAGTTTATATCATGGACTATGTCTAAAATACTTTCATCTCATTCCATATTATGCATAAAGGTATTTTTTAAATGTAGTCTACTAAACTTGTCACTTTATACTCCACTTGTCACCTTCATGTTTTTAACCATAAGAGTATCTATATGGAGTAACAAGTTTATGTCCATATAGTTTTAAACTGAACCATTCGTTCTTAATTTCCTTCCCATCCAACATTTCTTATATACTGCTCCCTCATGACACCTTAGAATGGAATTGATCTATTCATTGTAATGCAACGAAGCTGGAAAAAAAAAAAAAAAAGCCTAGGAGATTAAATGAACGTATACTAAAGAACTTTATTCAGGTCAACAGTTAATAAACTCAATACGAGTAACAAGTAAAAGTTATAGTAAAATAAAGACAATTGCAAAAAGTAAAATTTACCAACGATCCATCGTGCTATTGTCAACTCAGCAACGTAGGATCCCGAAGCTAGGTTACTCAGTCCAGAAGCATGGCGGACCAGTTTACTTTAACCAGCAAATACTTCAGCTAAACTGGACATCAACAACAAACCTGGCCAATGTAAAAGTTCCATCGGCAAAGAAATATTTGCAAAACAGATTCAAAGAAAAAATTTCCTGTTACCGCTGAAGATCACGTTATGTTCATTGTGTGGACTGTGTTGGTAGTGCTGCTAGAGTCAAACAGTGACAGATTAGGTTTATTATTTGCATATTTCCACAAGGGAGCTACACTTATTCTTTCCTGGACTGAGCAGCTTAGCCCCAGGCCCTCGCACTCCTTAAGGGACAAAAGTATCACTATGGATAATAACTTTGATTGTCTCAATTTATCACAGCAAACCAATTCTCAGACTAGAAATTAGTTTATGGGCAGTAAAATTTAAAATCATGCTTATGGCGACACTGCCACTCAGAAGCTGAGCGAAAATTCAGTTAATAAAAGGACGCCATTATCCATACTGACCAATTTTGTAACCGCGGGAAACTTAAATTACACAAAATTATGGGCGGAAAATTTCGAATAATATATGCATGCGGACGTTGCCATACTGGCATGAAAAGTTGTTTCAGCAGTACGCCATCGTTCCCATGAATAATGTAGGACAATACAAATAAGTTCTGGGCCGAAATTCACAAGCATATCTATAAATTCCCTTTTAAGAACTGGAATTTCCGTACAAAGGAAAATGGAGAGACATGCAGAATTTATGTCTTCTTTCCGCAAAAACAAAACTAGATTATGAGAGGTTCCAGAATCTGCAGATGGGCAATAAAATTCCCAGTCTCTATGGGTACTCTGTCATGGCCATATTGACGAGGTCGAGATACTGGGACACCTTGGTGTACACTGCTGGAATCCCTGCCCTCCCGCACCTGTTCCTTAGCCCGTAGCTCACCACCCCGACCACCGTCCAGCGTCCGTTAGGGTCAGGCTGCAGCATTGGGCCCCCGGAGTCGCCCTACAGCAGATAAAGGAAATTTAGGCCTATATTCCCGTTGGCTGACATTTTCGCTCGCATTGCCGGCCATATCCAGACCATTTTGTTTAGCAAAGGGAATTTCTCGCATCCAGAATTTCAATTTCTTAACCTCCAACTGCTAAAATTCCCCCCGGTTGAACAAGCCTGACTAGACTGTGTATTTACAGAGATAAAAGGTTAGAAAGACTCCCAGGCAATTTCGCTGTCAATTTCAAACGACTGGTTAATATATATGCATTATGTCGATGAGGAAGATTAACAATAAAATAAATCTAAGACGAGTCGGAAGTCTCCTAAGCGATACTAAAGTGCGGTCCTTACAGTACATGGTGGGGATATTGTGAAATGAGTAACTTGGGCTTCTATGACCTAGCCGAATTATTTCAGTGTGAGGTAGCCTAGTCATTTTACTGTGGCATTATATGAAACACCAGAATTTTCCTGCCGTTAGGCTTTGGTTTTCAAACATTGTAAATTTTTAAAAGTTAGGAGTCTACAAATATTTTACTTGATAAACTGTTGTCGTGCTGAAGGGGTTAATGTACTTCAGCTTATATGGGGATGATACACATTTTATATGTGTCCGATTCGACAAGTCTCTTTAGGTAAACGACAGTCGAGACCGGAAAAAATAAGGAGCGAATTCTTCAGACTATTTCACATTCCCTTATGTGTCTGCCCAAGTACAACAGTTATATGATCCTCTGTACGTGTCAGGGATACGTTCTAAACTTTCAATTTTCCCATACATCTGGTGCTGTAAATAGCATGAACGCAGCTTTAGAAAATCTGAAAATAACAGTTCTTCAGTTCCAGGAAAATTAAAAAGTAACAGGACTTCTACTACCATTCCTCGTTACATATCCACAACTAAATGGTTCACTACCATTTGAGTTTTCTCAGTAAGTTAACCCTTGAATGCGGTCATTTCTTTTATTACATCGGTAGGATAAAATAGGCACGTCGTACTGACGGGGCTAAGGGTTATATCCTATTTCCCCTATTGTGGATGTCTCTGCTGAATAAAGTCTCACGAGAGCGACAAACAAATTCCAGAAGACTTGCCAGTACAGACTGATCAGTTTAATGTAATACTAGATAATTATAGAGTGCACCCCAACTTTATCCATTATCTCCTACGATTAATTTAGAGGCAGTGGGGCATACTTCAGTCTGAGCTGAAGTTCTTTTCAGTTATTTACGAAGTCTTAAAAATAAATGGGCAAGATTATTTCCAACATTTGGAAACCGGGAACAATAATCTCTATATTCAGAACAGAGTAAAAACCCAGAACACCCTTCTTCATACACCACCATATCAATACTGCACACCATACACGCTAACTGAACACCTAATTTTAAAAAAGTCTCACCTATTCCTTTTGTTCACTCGCTACACAGCTTTAGAGCACTGACTCCACTGGCACTTTTACCAACTCGCACAACAATCATTTGACTGCATCAGTTCCGAGAGCTCTGCACAACATATACCTCTTACTACAGACATTAGTAGCCTTTGCTTTTATGCCATCCCTCAACACAAACCACTAAAACGTACAACACATGGAGAACAAACGCTGGCTTGCCAACTACCAGGTAGGCAAGCTCGGGTTATATTCCAGGGCATGTCAATACAGACAAAAAAATTCCCTGTCGGGGCTCATCAAAGCTTCGTTCCTTCACCTACACTATTTAACCTATATATGCGTGATATTCCTACACCGCAACCACTCACAAACATTGGCTCAGATGTAGGTATTACCATACCAACTACAGAAGTCAGACAAAATAAGCATTTCTATACACTTCTGGGATAGGTCGGCGAAGTAGACATTATTACTTCAGCCGAATCCCCCACCGCATCAATCACAGGCACAGATACTCCCCTGGCATCACAATGATGTATCTCTGCCTTGATGTATCTATGCCAAATAACCCCCTCTATGAAGAGCTTTGGAGTGACATAACACTGGATATCTTCAATAATCACAAGACACTTTGCACCCTCAGACTAAACACACTCAAGACACAAAGCAACAGCCTTTGGACAATAGACACTCCCTACTCTACAGACAATATATCAGCTCAGTCCTATGTTTCCCAGGCATGACTCCCATCGTAACACCCACTATAACATCTTGCACACCGTACAGAACAACGCTCAACGTATTATCGCTGGCTGCACCAACACCACTCCCATAGCCTACTTACACTAGTTTAAACTAAAGTCCTTCCTGTTAGAAGAGATCGGCATGAGAGGCACAGTTCTGCACAGCAGCCTGTTCTAACACTCAGTGCCTTAGTCATATATGGCGGTCACATTGTGCAACTAAGCTCATGAAACCATCACACAACCATCAGACCCCCTTCAACATCCCACCTCCAGACTTTCCTCCACTAACAGTGGAGAAACAATTATAAAGACAACGCGCAGAGCAATACAACACCCCAGTCAAAACACCAATCAGCTATCCTTAGAGTTTATGTAGTTCATCTGGCTAAGCTTTCGTCACGACATCATCCTGCCATCTCAAGTTATCCTCTTAGGTTTGGGTCGAGTGGAATCACAGTCCACTGCCCCGCTTGCACAACAGGCCCACAGCGCATAATTGAGCACTGTGCAGCACACACTACACTATTACGTAGACCATCAATGTAGGGAGCCTATGGGACAACCTTGTAGAGGCAGTTGCTTATCTGCAATAGAAGAGTCTGCTTGGTCAAGTGATTTGGGTTAAACAGGGTTTATTTGGGACTAAGCAACAAGAACAATATTGGCGATCAGAGAAAATTCAAATTCCATTGAGTTTACTATTCGTTCATTCAGCAGCAGGCGGTAACACATGGATGGTCGAAATAGGATTTTAAATTCTAAAAGTTTTAGTCTGTTCCAGCCGAACTGTAATGCACTGCCGAAAATTACAAGTTTATTACCGATTACGAGAGATCATAAGCTGCGGAATAAATACAAGTTTCGCAAAAATTACCCGATATCAAATGGCTGATTCTGCCAACGGTTCATGCACATGTCTAAATTCCTTTACTTTATGTTCAGTAATATTTTCTTTTGGTAATAATGATGCCAAGAGGGTCTGCCCTCGCCCACTCCAACCCTGACTAAGTTACAAAAAAAAAAATGTTTACAGAATATTTATACAACTTTCCAATAGTTTTGACTTTGCTAACTAATAGAAATTTTGACCATAAACCAGAAAAAATTGGAAAGTCTTTCAACTGTCAGTGAATTATCGTTACTACAGAAGAGTGTTGCAAAAATAATCTTTGAATACCTTTTAATGAAGCTGTTAATTCATCTCTTGTTGAGGTTATAGTGGGTACCAGGGTTTAAAGAAAAAAAAAAAAAAAAAGAAACTATCAAGTTGATCTACTTTTTGCAGAAGGAAAGCTGAAGTTTGTTACATCGAGTTAAATACTTCCTATCAAATGTTATATTTATGAAAAAGCCTACCTGGATACATTACCATGTTAATATCGATGTCTACTATTTCCTTCATCGTTATTCTGTTTCTTTCTGCGTTCTCTTCCTACTTCTTCCTTTCTCTCCTGCCACCATTATACTCAGTTTTTTTTAAATCGGGGCGAAGATGCACTTGACAGGGTCGTGATGCTTGGCTGAATGTAATATGTCCGAATAACTTATTAACTAACACAAATTTCTCCCTCATATATGTTGTCAATTAGTAATACTAACGAGTAATGAGATTATGAAGTAATGTTGCATTCAGTCAGTCATCACCAACCTGTCAAGTGCATCTTCGCCTTAAAAAAAAAAGTATAGTTACTCTAACTTTCCAATTCAGGTGGCTGTAAACTAATTGATAAGCTAATTGTTTTCTGGATCCCAGGCAACCATTTACAAGGTTCGTTGTAACCGTATAACCGTATTATCAGATCACAGGGTTAAGTGAATCGTTCTTTGGTGCCACTGTTAACTGGGTGGAGAGAAATGCGGCATATACCCAGGAACAAAACTTCCACACTTTTCCACGCAACTCGCTGTGGCGAGGCCGCAAGGTTGTCAACAATGATCACTGCACTGGACAGTCCTGCAGGGGAAGCTCCTTGCCTGTGATTGATCGGTTTGCTCGGCCAAACAGATTGGGGTTGATCAACAACTTTGTCAACAAACAATATGCACACATCTACACTACACTTACTATTCAGTTTAGATTTTTTTTTTTTTTTTAATGAGCAAGAGGGACGATTCATACGCTAAAGAAAAAAAAAAAAAAACGCATGTACTTACATCACACGTATCTTTGCCTCCAGCCAGATAACCTCCACAAATCATACGGTCCGCTTTGAAGGTATAGGGGTAGATAGAGAGGCACTTTGTGTTATCGAGGACGTCCAGCTCCACCTCTCTTAACACGGGCGAGGTTGGCCCACCCTCCATTATGTAGCCCCAACCCACCACCCTCACCTTGGTGTTGGTGGTTAGCTGGTAGTCTGGGGAAGAAATATACAGTTAGGAACAAATTAATGTAGTCATGGTAGGGAGAGGAATTAGAAAGAATGCAACAGGAATAAACGCAGTAATAGGTGCAGGAATAGGAAAGGGAGGTATGGTTTCAATAACAGTTTTAACCCATGTGTTACTAGGAAGAAGAGAAGCAGTAGGACGAGGAAGTTACCCAATATAGCAGCGAGACTGCCAACATTCACAAGGGAATACAAGATGATCACGCAGCTGCTGTACACAGACATTGTTCTGCGCAAATTGTCATGATCTAGACCTAACAGCAACTCAAAATTGTGTTTTGATGCTTTGACATTTGATCCAATAAATCTATTATAAAAAAAAAAAATAAAGTTGTCTGGGGCTGTTGGGCTAAGGAATGATTGCGCCTAGTTTGAAACGAACTGAAGATACAGAAGAACTGTGGTAAGTTGAAAAAGTTTAGACGAAAACTAGGGAAATACAGCAGTTGTCAACATTTGGTGTGGAGACTTATCATCAGTGAACTACAGCATATTAAATCCGTGGTACAGCGAGTTTCACATGTGGTTATGACACTATATGTGTCGTTTGAGTCTGTGCATCTAACTGAACGGCTGAATATGGTCAGACCCAGGGTGATATGCAAGAATTCTATATGGGCAAAGGATTAATAATTCAAGCCTCTGTTGCACGAACGAAGCGTATCTGTACGAAGCAAAACACATTTACAGCGGAGGACCTAAGTGTCATACTTTTGGACGTATCGGGGGTCAAAAGGCTAGAACATTCAAGGTTAGATTCTTGGCTTACGTCCTTTTTACTAGTTTAGAGAAAGAGAGAGAGAGAGAGAGAGAGAGAGAGAGAGAGAGAGAGAGAGAATCCTACTTCGCACTTCGAACATGTGCATTACATTCTGTGCTACTGTTGCTTTACCCATTTCACTCCAGTGATTTATTTCATTATTGCTACCCTTAGACTTTACGCATCTTTCGAATTCCTTGTCAAGCTGATCATCAGCTGAGGTAGCAAGAATAATGAGTCACCGTACTGAACGAGTTAATGCTTATGGACAACGCTTGTGCACAGATCACATACAAGAAAGTTTCAACGACTCAAGGCCTATAGAACAAAGCAAAAATCTGCTCTCTATTTAGGACCCTAACGTAAGCGAACACGTATGCACGCACAAACAACCGGACTGACAATATATAGTGGCGTCATATTTATCGTTTGCTTAGACAATTGAAACAATGCAATGCTGGAGTGGTTGAAGTGTTCGGCGACCTGAATAAACATTTGATCGTGTAATACCTTCGCGTAAACAATTTAGTTCTTTTATTGCAGCATCACTATCTATACAAATTTACTTAATCTGTCACTTATTACATTGTACTGTATACTTATGTAATTAAAGCACACGTCAACACCGAAGTGGTTGTGTTACTCGAGGGTCGACGGGAGTGTTGTATGTCGGACTGACCCAACACCCTTCCCTCCCATGTTTTTCCTTGGTTCCCCAAACAAGGAAGGGTACCTGACATATGAAATGTGCATGACACCTTATTTACATGGATTGTGTATGCTACTTTATTTTGCGAGGGGTAATTGATATACATCAGAAAAAGGGCCATTGTTCATAAGTCAATGAACTGCTACGGCCATGTTTTCATTTGTAGCGTCGAGTATAAAAGGTTCCGTTTACAATGCCTTGCAACATTTTACACAGGAGGTAAATCTGCAGGCATCACATGATGTTTACCGGTTGGCAAGGCATGGAAAGATTAAAACATACCATATTAGTTGCAATGGTCGCTAGGAAATAAACAGCAGAATCATTTTATTCAAGCAAACGCATGTTGAGAGGATGGAGGACGACAAAGGGGTGCAGAAGGTGAAAAGTGAACATCGGAGGTAGGGTTGCCAGAGTCAGACTCGATAAAGACCTGGGACAAGGTTATAGAATGTGACCTCAAGCGTAAGTGACCGAATGGGAAGGCTGCCAAAGACAGAACAGCGTGGAGAGCTGCCATTAGGTGACCAGGGATGACTCATTTTAGTATATAATACGCCATTAGGTCAATTAAATACTTAAGAGCGAGGCCTCTTTGCCACCTCGCCGCTGCGATCTAAAAATGTGTGAGAGCACCACTTATGATTCGTTTCAAATTCCCACACCTGATACATTGCAGTGGGGACGACAGAGAATTTAAGTTAACGAGGCCGCGATGGTTGACAAATCTATGCAGAATCACCATTTGTCACACAACCATCGTGGCCGCAGTAACTTAATTCACAGTCACCAACTGCATTGGGTCGGTGTGTGGGAATCCGAAAGGAAAACATCGTATGTGGTGCTCGCACCTTTTAGACTCGCAGCGGCCAGGTGGCGACGAAGCCTTGCTCTCTGGTGTTTAATCGACCTAATGGTTTATAGTAAACTGTCATTCTGCATGCAACCATGTTGGAGCCTTTATAAACGATAAAGTTACAGTGCGATACAACGATGTGTTGCCCTGGTAGAATTATTTAGTTCGGGTGGAGCGGAACAGGTCCTTACAACATTGAGTTACTAGAGGTGGAATATTATACTTCTGGCAGTCTGGCACGGCATTTTTTTTTTTTTTTTTTAACCAATGGTAGCTGTCCCATCTTCCCTATAGAGACCGATTGTAATCAATCTTCATGAATTTAAGAGCCACTTAGTTCATCACTTGAACTCAAGATCCAGCCCACACTTAAATCTGTTGCATCACCAAATAATGACAGCCTGACATTACAGTACCTCAGCGACGTTCTTCAGTCACAAAAAGCTACACTTCACAAGCACATAAATGAAACAGCTACCACAGTCTTCCTAACTTCTGCCCAGTAGCATGGGTCATGAACGAGCAAACATACGTCCCTCAAACTGTACTCCAAGCAATATGTACACCTGGCCTCCCTTGTTATAAACCAACAATGCAACTCGAACAATCCACTATGACTACACTATAATCCCCCCCCGCCACGTACACAACACCCTTAGTCGCCTTCTACGCCATACAGTTTAAACCTATCACAGCCTCAGCAGAAAACCTGTGGCAGTGACTAGCTGAAGCTGCTAGTTCCTGCAGCCCACTGGGTTCAAGTACAGATGATAGAGTAACGACAGCAGATACATAAAATGTTGCTAGGAGAACTTTTTCTTCAACAAGCTATATTTAATTAATTGCTCGTAGACGCGAGAGAACCCATTTTACTTGCTAGAAGCGGACTTTATTACCATCATCGGGGATACTTGCAGAACCAATCCTTAGCGTGGCCTTATTAGTTACAAGGAGCTAATTTATTACAGACGAACTTTTTACTTTCTATAAATTCTTAAGTTACAGTAACTATGGGGCAAATTTCAAATTTACTTACTAGCAGCGGGGAGACATGCTGGACCAATGTTTGGGGTCTGCTGTGCTGGCATGGAGAGCACCAAGATGCCTATATCGTTGTTGTAGGCGGACCCCTGAGCGTATTGTTGGTGATACAGTGCATGGGCCACCGAGATGGTCTGAGATGAGCCCTCCGTGGACGTTCTGAGGTCATGCTCACCCACAGTCACAGTCAGTGGGTAGCGGTCAACCAGGGAGGGGCTGTGGGGAGGAGAAAAAGTTGTCACTACGAGCTGTTGTAGATATTCGAGGTGATCCAAAATAAACGTTTCAAATGTGTGGCTAAAACGAGCTCCCAGCCACCTTTTATTTTATTGGAGGGGGTTCCCCTGCTTTAGCTTAATCACTTTCAGTCCTATGATTTTTTTTTTTTTAATACCTGCGCTCGCACACGGACAGCTTGGCATTATATTCCGATCATCAATTGTGGTTCTGTCAGTTTTTGGGTCTGTCTGTATAATACACAAGAAACAATTTTAACCAAATTTAGAAAGGTTGGAGCTCAGCCAAAGGGTTGACCTAGTTTTCAAGAATTGGTCTAAGGTCAAGGCTAGCCATAGTTTTCTAGCAGCTTCAGTGTCTATATATATATTTTATAAGAGTTCAGGTCAAGACACAGATAAAAGGATTAGATTTTGAAAAACGTGAAAGTCATACGGAATGGCCAAAGGTTGAGGTCACAGGAAAAGACAAGTAAAGGTCACAGCGCAATGACACCAAAGCTCGTAGAAAGACTAAGGTCATGAATGAAAATCTATTTTCAGACCAAGTGAATGAAGGTCATTGTCACAGGACAATCTGCCAGCCCAGTTAGTGGCCTTTTCGTATACAGTTTAAATAAAAAACGTATATGATTTCACCAAGTAGAAGTCTCTCTTTAGCTGAATTAAACTGTCTGGTGCAATTTGTTAACAGAAAATGAAGAGGATGGAAAACAAATCCCATTCACCAGATTACACGAGCCTTCCGTTCACAAAAAATTATCAGCTGGACTTTAACTATTGTACATCAAAGTCCGAGTGATTTCGATCAAGGAATAAATTAATTTTGATAAGCAGGTGCTCAGCAAGATACTGTAGCAAGTCATGAGCGCTACCAGATGCCCAAGTAGATCAGGGGAGGGCGTGGGAAGGTGGCACAATGGCTGCAACTTTGAGCATTTGCCATAAAACAAATAATCCAAGGGAGGCAACATTCAGTCATACCTGTAGGAGAGATAGTTCTTTTGTAACTGCTGGGTTATTAATTTTCCTTATAGCTCTGTTCCAAATTTTGTCAAGTTTGTTGTAGTGCAAACTCATCACATCCACTCCACAAGGGTGAGCAATGCTTGAGTCGAGAGTTACGGATTCTGTACGATACTCAAAGTTTCTTTGGGGCGGTTTTAATAGATCTAACAATAAGCCAAGTAAGGGTGTTAAGCGGGACAAAACTTTCACACCTTTTAGAGATAGGAATATTGGGTGCATTGAAGGCAATATGGGAATTAAGCCATGCCTGTCTTATAGTAAACTATTTGGTTATTCTAGCATTAAATGAGCTCTTGTTCCCATTCAGTGATCTTTGATATGTCTATTTATGGAGATTGCTGTGCTGAACCGGTAGAAATCAGACTTTGAATGGGTGTCTAAGTGTGAAGGAATTGTGAAGCTCTCTAGTCATCTGCATGTGACTGAATGGAATTATGACTGACGAAAGAGATCAATACTGTGAAAGAGCTGGGGGGGAGCCGGGACTGATCCTTGTGGCACGCTGGCATTAGAGTTGAAGTTGGGATATACATTATATACCTTTGCCTTTATCTTTCCGTTGCCGAGATACGAGGTAATAAATGAGAGAAGATTATATAGGCCTTAAGGGAGTTTGGATAACAGGGAATGATGCCACACTGTCAGTGGCTTTAGAAATATCAAGGTCTATTGAATGGATTTTTCTTGACTGATGTGGTATAAGTAAAGATGCTGAATATATGAACTGTCGATTTTTCGTGGCAAAGACCATACTGTGTTGCAAATTAAGTTGTCGGACTAAGTTTATGTGCTGATTTATGAATCATATTACCAAGACATGTGATAGTTATTAGTCTGTATTTGGAAGGATCAGACGAACTTCACGTTTGGAATCAAGTGAATGTTTGCTTTCCAAGAAATGGGGAATGAAGAAGTGCGTATGCATAGTCTGAATAATTTAACCAGAATAGGAGCAAGTCTTGAAGAAAGATTTTTCAGGACTATTGGAGGAATTCCATCTGGACCTGGAGCTTTGTTGGTTGGTAAATTGTCTATGATAGACTTTACATATTGGCCAGTTCCATGCTCCCCTTATTGTTATTCGCGTTTTTTTTCTTTCTTGTATTCTTGTTTAATTATGGCAGGCACTTCTACCCTTTAGAATTAACAGATTCCAACCAAACTCTGACACAATGACCAGCCTGCGACGTAGTTGTGTCCGCAAGGTTTTGGTTGGTAGGCAAATTACTCGTTGCCTAGCAAGGGCCGAAAACCGGCTTTTTTCGTATTATTCACGTTTTGAGCTGCTGAAGCATTACTAATTGGAGTAGAAACCTCCGAGTGTTTTAGCCGTAATCGATGTCATCCCCCATCTGAAGTGTGCCATCCATTTTTCCGGCCTCTCCTCTAGTTTTCGAGTGGCAACCCTGCAAAGATAGGCCTCGGCATCCCTAGCAACCATAACCAATTTTCCAAATAGCCCTCCTAGTTACCCAGCAGCTCGATGGAATTTAGTGAAAGTTTACATTCTTATAGACCTATACTATTACTATAAATTTCTATCGTACACCTATGTGCTACATTGGCTTTGTCAGGGGTCGAAGGTTATCAAATGCAGAAACCGAAAATAGCTAAGATCACGACTATGATCGCGCAAAATGCTGAGGCTCCGAGGATAATAGCCAGGACCATGATTCTTGGGTGGAAAGTTTCACTGGAGTACTTCCACACAAAAACTACATTTAGAGTCGAAACATTTCCAATCGCTGGCAGCGCCACCTAGAAATTGTATCTCTGGTGGGCCATTCTGCAGATTTCAAGTTCCCTAGCTCTTCAGTGGGTGGATGGAATCGAATGAAACTTTGCATGCTTGTAGACGTTAATGAGTACTACAAGTGTGCTTCGTACATGCATGACCTATATCCGCCAGGTCAGGCGTCAAAGATGAAGTGCAGAAAATATGAAAAGCGCTAAAATTACGACCTTGCTTACAGGAAAAACTAAGGCTCCGAATATTATTAAGCTAGGACCATGATTACTGGGTGGATGGTTGCACTGGAATAGCTCAATATAGAAATGACAGTGTCGAAACTTACTTCCGTTAGCTGACTAAGCTTGGTCCGCTTAGAGCTGGCCATCACCGCCTACCGGCTTGTCTAGTTCATCTTAAGTAGAGTAATTTCGGGAGAGTCAAGTTCTAGTACAGGAACATTCTGAACAAACATTTCTGGGAAATTTTTAGGCAAGGATAATAAGATTTTGTACGCAAGTCATTTACAGTGTTTCCATCCGAAGATTTTAGTGGAGGTATGGGTGATGTGTTATGTTACTATTGAAGAAAGTGTTAATCAGAATATTCTATTGCCATTAAGATTATTTAATAGTTTGGATGTTGGTTGTCATGAAATTGATTTGGTGAGATTTATTACTGCTTTCAAGTGATTTCTAAATTTAAAAGTGAGGAGTTCGGTAGATTTTGACAAGTTACTGGATTGTTGCTCTGGCCTTAGACCATGTTGCAGGGAATTTTTTTAATTGCAAAAATTAATGTAGTGGTTCTAAAATGATCCCACAGAACTTAAACTTTTATTAAAGATGTGAAATTATGACATTGCCTGCATACAGGTTAGAGTTTTTTGTCGTATTAGTGAATCTTCTCAAAGCGTATGAGTGAAAGGCGTGGTAGAGTTGATTAATTATTTGAACAAAGTCTCTTCATTCAAGCAAAAAAAAAAAAAAAAGTGACTGAGCAGACCCATCAGTCATATGAAAGCAACCGCCCTTTTAGGGCGGTCCCATTAAATGAACCGTTGCTCCCTTGCGGTATACACAAGGCCTTGCCTACAGAGGAGCGGGAAACAAACTTTGGTTCCCAGATGGATGCCACATATGCGTCTCCACACACTTAACAGGGGCACCACAGTAAGCTCTGTCACTCAGTTATTTGGTATATGGTTATCACCTAGCGTTATATAGTACTTCCCAGGCTACAGGAAACCATTTAGCTCGGCTTTCTGTTTAGAGCCACCCAAAAAGTGACAGGATGAATATTAGAAATAGGAAGAGGAGAGCGGGCACAAAAAGACTGCTTAAGGTGAAGGAGGATGAAGGTAGCACAACGAGAGAGTGGATGATGGTCGGCACCAAGTTTCACCATTAAATATCAGTTACGTGAAAAATGGTCTGTCACGGCTTCTGCTTCTGATAAACTAATCTGGCGTTAGCTGGAATCAAATACAAAGTTGTCACCACGAAGAGCGATTAAAACACCGACTCGACTCGTTAAGCCGAGTAAAATAGTCTAGCGTTACCGGGAGTAATATAGTCCTTTCACCCCGTGAGTCAGTTCGAAAAAAACTGATTAGGATATTGATGACAACGAACGAAAAGAAAAAAACTTGACAAAACAGAGCATGGCTATACTAGGACGGTAGGGTACAAGGGAAAATTAAAGTAAGGCATTGCTCTTTTGGTATTTCGTTTTTTCTTTTTCTCAGATTCATTCAGTTTAGGGAGGACTTTGAATTCGAGCGGTTAGTAAATTTATTCGCTAGAGTTTCTAAACAAAGCAGTCTGTAACAATACACCAATAAAAAAGGCGTCCAAGGGAACAAGTTAATATTCTAGAGAGAGAGAGAGAGAGAGAGAGAGAGAGAGAAAAAAAAAAGAATAGAGAAGAAAAAATAAAGAAAAAAAAATAGAAGAAAAAAAAAGAAAGAAAAGGAAAGAGAAAAAGAAAAAAGGGGGAATAAAAAGAAAACGAAAAAGAAAGAAAAAGAGAAAAAGAAAAAAGAAAGCTAGAAAATGAAGAAAAAGATTAAAGAAAGAAATAGTAAAAGAATCTATCTATCTATCTATCTATATACCTAGGCTGCTTCCCCCAAGGAAAGGGAGGTAACCGAGACAGGACAACTCACTCTCCATTTACTCATCCATTCAAACACATTCATTCGCATCTTGGCCCCAAACGGGAGAACGGACAGATCCTCACTGCACCACACCGCACAAGGGTCAACTGCGCAATGCAATCAGTGACATCCGCAGCAGGGCCAGACAGCAGAACTGGTTTACCCCTGCCACATCATAATAGACCCATCCCCTTACCCGCACCTGACCTGACTAGCTGATCAGACCAAATGCGGGAGAATATCCCCTCAGGACTGCGTCATCACTTATTCATTCACAATTTCTCTCCATTTATTTCTGTCACGCACAGCCACTCTTCCTTGCTCAACAGACATCCCTCTCGCATCCAGCGCTCTCTTCACACTGTCCATCCATCGTATTCGTGGTCTTCCTCTCAGCCTTACACCTCTCACATCAGATCTAGTTATCTTTTTCACCAGTCGCTCATTATCCATTCTCTCCATATGCCCAAACCATTGCAACACCCTCTGCTCAACTCTACCAGCCATCTCCCGAACAACTCCAGTTCTCCTTCGCACTTCATCATTTCGCACTCGATCCATACTCGTCACTCCACACATACTCCTCAGACATCTCATCTCCATTACATTCAAACTTTTCCTCTCTGCTACACCCATATTCCATGTTTCAGCCCCATATAATGCAGTCGGTACCACAACACCCTCATACAGCCTTCTCTTTACATCCATTCTAAGCGAACGACATTTAAACACTTTTTTCATTCCTCCCAGCACCTTTCCTACTTCATTTATTCTAAACTTCACTTCTGCATCTATTCTTCCATCCACAGCAACATGTGACCCAAGATATTTAAAGCACTCTACCTCCTCAAGCAACTCACCATTCAAAACTATATTCATCCCCCTACCATCTATCAACCTCGTAAAAGAAAAATAGTAAAAGAGAAAGAGTAAAAGAAAAAGCGTAAAAAGAAAGAAAAGACATAGGAAGAGAAAAAATAAAGGAAAAGAAAAAGAACAAAAGGAAAAGGAAAAAAAGGAAAAGAAATAAGAAAAAACGAAAACGAAAGAAAAAAGTGAACGAGAAAAATAAAAAGTAAGAAAGAGAAAGAAAAGGAAAATAGAAAAAGGAAAATAGAAAAAGGAAAATACAGAAAAACAGAAAGGAAAGTACCGAAAAAAACAAAAAATTACTCTGTCCTTCCTTACTCAGCAATACAGTGTGCGGCCGTCAGGATGTGCCTGTAAGATACCAAGGTACCGCCACAGAAGGCGTAGCCGTTCTTGTCCTTAATGATCGCTGCCCAAGGCCACATCCCAACCGAAGTGGTGACACCGCCTATGATCCTTGGGACAAGACCGCACCTCGTCACACGGGGGCTCCTCTGCGTCTCGTTATAATTACTGCCATTCCAGGCACTCGCAAGAACGTCATTCAGTCTGTGGAAAGTCTCCGCTAAAGTTGCCGGTGGCCCTTGTTCATTTCCCTCCTCTCTTCCAGTTTCTACTGTAGTTTGCTTTTCATGTGCTGTCTCTCCTGTTCCAGTCTCTTCCGTATGCTCAGTTTCTTGCGCGTTCACGTTTTCCGTCTGTCTTGTACTTTCCTTTTCAGCATTCCCATTAGTTTGCTTTTCTTGTGCGTTCTTCTTTTCCATTTGTCTTACAGTTTTCTCTTGATTACTTCCATTTCCCTTTCCTGATTGTACTGTAGTGTCTTCGTTGTCAGATTCGCCCACTTCAGACAAATCGGATGTTATTTTATCCACAGCAGTGTGCAGTCGATGAACGGCCTCTGGTAGCGAGACCAATTCTGGTTCCGACGATTCTTCCGATTTAATAGAGGAAATATCTGCCACTTTCGTGTCTGTACTAAAATCTTCCTTATCCTCTGTGCTCAGAGTTACATCTTCCATTGTGTTGGCTGGAGAGTCCGACAACGGAGTTTGTGTATCGTCCCCTCTTTCTTCATCTATGGATTTTGACGGGGTTTTTGGAGTTGTGCTAACATTTTCCTCCTGTTTCTCCGTATGTTTTACTCCTTGGCTGCCTTCCTCATCCGTCTCGTTGTCCTTGTTCCCACTTTTCCCTTTACTTTCCTCAGGATTAGGATCTTCCTTACCATTTTGGGTCCTTTGTTCCAATATTTTGGTTATCATAACATACTCTGGCATCTCCTGTGGATGTAAGAAAAAAAAAATTTATATATATATATATATATATATATATATATATATATATATATATAAGCAACGTGAACCTGTTCAAAATGATTAAGGGAGGGCAGAAATCAAGAGCGAAAAATGAGCAGGAAAATTTTCGATCTAACAGTTTATCAGAAACCCCCTAATACAGACAGAATTACACGTGTTCAGTTCACCCTGTATGTGAGAATTAGTCACAAGTACCTGAAAACTTGCCCATCGTCATTCAACTAATCGTCAGATTACTGAACACTAACTATACTTGATAAATCTATCTATATACCTAGGCTGCTTCCCCCAAGGAAAGGGAGGTCGCCGAGACAGGACGACACACTCCCCATTTACTCATCCATTCAAACACATTCATTCGCATCTTAGCCCCAAAGGGGAGAACGGACAGATCCTCACCGCACCACACCGCACAAGGGTCAACTGCGCAATGCAATCAGTGACATCCGCAGCAGGGCCCGACAGCAGAACTGGTTTACCCCTGCCACATCATAACAGACCCATCCCCTTACCCGCACCTGACCTGACTAGCTGATCAGACCAAATGCGGGAGAATATCCCCTCAGGGCTGCGTCATCACTTATTCATTCACAATTTCTCTCCATTTATTTCTGTCACGCACAGCCACTCTTCCTTGCTCAACAGACATCCTTAAAAAAAAAAAATAATAATAATAATAATAATAATTGAAATATTAAAATCCAAAACTCAGGCAACTTTTAACATTAAAGCTAAAAATCTGCGGAAGTAAATTAAAAGTTAAGAAACTCACCAGCTGGTCTGTGCAGACACCAGTAGCATCTTTGCGGTCCTCACTGCAATCTACGGATGAATAAATCATTAACGTCTAGAAATTGTCGAGTGGGCGGATGTATTGTTCCCTGCAGTGTTAACATGGTCTACGCACCCACTTGTTTTTCCTCAATTTCCCACAAACAAGGAGAGCAACGTATAACTTATAAACTACGCATGGAAATTTGGTAAAATTCATAAACCTCTTAAAGGCTACTGACCAAAAGTCATAAAAGGTAATGGGTCAAATTTTTTTTCTTATACCAAACTCTTCCATTCTGTATGGTCTGTCTGTGCCCTACAAAATAGGAATATGCACTAGCAAGCGGCTGCAACAAAATACAAGTAAGATAGAGCTCATGGGTCTCACACACTACCAAAACGTCAGCAAACGCTACGCACACAGTCAGAACAGACAGCTCGGGCAGCCGATGAATAGTCTGCCTAGACAGTGTTAATGCTATGTTTGTTTGTTCCACGACCTGCACAAAAGCATTTGATCTTATACTACTATATAAAGGTTTAAAGTTCCTACATTATAGCCATCTATCATTTGCTCTTATTATAAGTCAACATTATATGAGAAACTATATTTAAATCTACTTAAAGTACAATGCGAGGCAAGTACCGAGTGGTGTTACCAGAGAGGACGAGAGTATGTCGTATAGAGAACGCACACCCCTTCCAATGATTTTGCGCGGTTTCTCAGGACAAGAAGTGCACACAACTTATACCACTGTGCATAGTTTATTTATGGGGGAATAACAGTAATGTAAGAGAAATGGCCATGATCAGAAGTCAATTAATGGCTTCTGTCAGTGCCTTGCATTATTTTATGTATACATCAACGTTCATCGTGCAGACGAATTATTTAGGTTTCATGATGCTTGGCAAATTGTAAAAGAAAAGCGTACTGATTTAGAATTTTTCCATTACCCTTTAATATTACCGATATAAGTGGACATAGGCTACTGAACTTTATTATTCTGGTTGCTTTGGAATTAACAGAGCACAGGGATCATCATTTTGCTTTCTAAATATGTGCTGCACCCGAGTTATCGAGTAGTGCAACAAATTAAGCTACTGGAGATGTAATATTATGCTTCTAGCAGCCCAGCATGGCACTTTAAATGTGTGCGTATTCAGTGGGAGTTATTCTATCTTCCTGGTAGTCTTTGGTTGCAATCTTTAGGCTATTTCGCAATGAATGTCAAATCATGTAGAGAACGTATTGTTTGAAAGTCATACTATTTGGAGCTAGAGTTAATACAAATCTGGAAATACTAAAATTTATAACAGCTTTGTCTTGTTATAAACAAAGAATTAGTCTCAAGTACAAGCAATCGTTTCAAAGGGTTTATTAGTTATCGAGAAACGTACAACATATAGTGGTAGTGTTGGCGGGAAATTGTTATATCCATGTCAGCCTGGAGTATTTTTTAATGTGCAACCAATAGAACAATTACCTTCCTTATAGCATTTACACTGGAGGTCTTAAAACTTGTCATTAAAATGAAGACAAAATTAAAATATGAAAATTGTCTACAATATAAACCTCACACCAGACACTTACCAGTGTCCCACCAAGTATAGCGGGCGGCCACACACAACGCTGTTTCCAGACTTACAGGCATCATTAGCAAGTTCTTTCCCTAACCTTCAAATAATTCTGTAGTAAAAGTTAGGGGAGGGGGGAGGGGAGCATAACTACTTCCAATTCGAAAAGTCACACCTACGTTGATATAGAAATTTAACGTCCAAATAAAAACATTAACACTCCACAATTTACCTTCAAAAACATACTCCTCATACCCATACACAATAAGGAACACTGCGACCAAAGCCACGGCCACGCACAGAGTTATTCTGCACATTCCCTCCATCACTGGTGTCTTAGGACTAGCTTTCAATGTTTCTGATTCTCGCCTCAGTGACTCGGTTTTCAGGGCTTTGTTCACTTTCACCGTGAATCATGGCGTCGCGAGTTGCTTCGTTCGAGTGGCAGGCTTGACTCAAGAAGGAGAAAAGATAAGGAGTATCAACTCTTATGGGGAGAACACGAGACCAGTGCAATAAGGTGGCTTGGTCAATAGATGGCACAGTTGTCGCCGGTGTGTCGTCTGTTTACATAAACTGACAGGGGGGATGCGAGGGGGCGTAGCGGTACTAATCAACATGGTAGCAAAAATTGACGGACTGGCACTTAACTACGGTTTTGCTTCTTCCCAAAGGACAAACGAGGTACGTAAAATAGATGTGACCTAACTAGCTACGGGTAAACAAATATAACTCAGTCACAAATGTCGGTGTAAAGTAGGTGGTCACAACAGCTGGTATGAGGCATCGGCACGTGCACCCAACATAAAAATCTGTTTGGAAATACTATGACTCAGTAAACATCTTCTAAAGGGTACCGGTACTTTGGGCATTGATATGGGACACATGATTTTACTGACGTATAGTGCAACCGCTATATTCGCGGCATAGGATATTATTTGTCTTTCCTCACGCGATCAGTTTTTATTGACAGTATGTTCATAGTGATAATATTTTTGATCGTGTGAGAATGAATACCGAATATCTGAACCATCTGTTAATGAAAGATATTATACCAATAACAGGAGATCGCAATTACGTGCAGGTAGGAACCATGTAATGCAATACAAATTTCCCTAAAGCACACGAGGTATGAGGTAATATATATATATATATATATATATATATATATATATATATATATATATATATATATATATATATATATATATATATATATATATATACACACAAAATTCCATTTGTCAGTTTTCGTCTGTGCAGCCGAGAAATAAACTTTTACATCGTGACTAATATATCATGCTATATTGATAAATGAACTGAGTTTTGTTGGTGTCTCCTCATGAACAAGGAACAGTTATCTTATTCGTTTCGTTGTTCAAGGCTCCAACATGCTTGCATGCGTCGGCCTTGGTCGCCTGATGGCGGCTGTCCATGCTACTCGATCTTTGGCAGCTTCTCTATTCAGTCCCTTATCCCTGAGGTCACATTCAGTGACCTCGTCCCGGTCTTTTTCGATCTGCCTCTCTCAACCCTACCACTAACATTAACACTTCTCACTTTCTGCACCCAATTATCATCCCCCATCCTCTCCACATACCCAAACCACCCCAGTACCTAATACCAGTACATCAGTCCTGTAAGAGACAGCCCTAGCATGTATTCAATATGGACGGTGGGTTTCAGCGCCGAAGTGGTGACATGTGGAGGTGTAGGAGGACTACTGGACCTTGGGATAGGCCACTGCCCTTGAGAAGTAGGTCATAAAGCCCTTCCCCAGGGTCGGATAAAAAAAAAAAAAAAAAAAAAAAAAAAACAACACCAATACACTCCAGTCCCATGCTACCTCTCAACTCTTCCATCGTAAACCTAGTTCCCCCAGGCCTCGTACTCAGGTACGCATTGCAGACCACCTAATCATTATCTTATGAAAAATAATAGTGATGATAATAATAAAAATAATAATAATAATAATAATAATAATAATAATGTTCATAGTTTACAGTTCATCTGTCACCTCTTCAGAATCTCTTCTTGCGTCTGCTTTCCTCTTTTTAAAAATGATAATGCGCATCCATGTTCGCGGGAAGCTAGACCGTCACACCTTGATAAGAATATTACAATTGAATATCGAGCAAAATTGTTAAAACTTGGTGGCTTGCCGGAAAATTGACAAGAACTGATGGCAATATTTTGTGTCATTTCTATTGATTTTAAGTGGGCACCTTTAATTTCTCAGTCAGGGAACGTCTTTATATATTATCCTTGCCACCACCATGCGAAATAACTCAAGAGGAACGCTTCGAACTGCCCTGTATTAACTTCATCCTGAGGACAATGCATCAATGAGTAGCGTGGTCTGATTTATGTCCAAACAATTAATACCAGTGGAGTGGTACATATCAAAGGTGATTGAGGTGTCATTATTTTTTCTATTTTCTATAGCCCGACGCCCTAATCCCGCAAAGGGTGGCCGCAGACAAAACGCCTCCAAGTCGCTCTGTCACCTACCATTTGACTACCCTCCCCCCAACTCACCCCCCCCTCCCTCATATACCTCTCAACTCCATCCCTCCACCTCATCCTCGGTCTACCTCTCCCTCTCTTTCCCTCCACCTCACCTACATACACCCTCTTAGTCAGTCTTTCATTCTCCATTCTCTTCACATGTCCAAACCACCTCAGTGTATTTCTCCTAATCTTCTCAACCACATCCACATCTACCCCATATCGTTCCTTCACTTCTTCATTCGTCAACCTGTCCCTCCATGTCACTCCACATGCTCCTCTCAAGTAACTCATTTCCACTGCTCTCACTCTTGACTTGTTCCCCTCAGTATACAAATGGCAATATGCATTTTGGGTTGAAATAGGCTGCGCATCAGTAGCATGCTTAATTTATCTCCTACAGACTATTTTACTTTGTTAAAATGTAGGAATTTCCAAACACTCTGTACTTTGCTGGAAGGAACTTGTTAAGGTATAAGGAAAAGTCATCTGTGCAATATAGTAAGTAGATCCATGCTTGTTTCCATTAGTCTTCCATGACTTGCATTTTGACTAGCAAAGCATCGATTGGGTGGTGACATTGGTTTGATCACGACTCTTTTTATTGAGGATTACATTAACTTTCTTCTGTCGTTACATTATCAGGCAATTTTGTACTCAGCAAACTGGTAAAACCTGATGACCTCAGTCTCTTCACTCAGTAAAGTAACATTTTTTTTTTTTTACTGAAATAAATATAGAATATTTTAATTTCGTCAGGTACCTTACATTATGCCATCCCTTCCCAGACGAGTCATTAGCCAAGACGTTCCAAAGCATATTATTATCTTGGGAGTTTTTCCTGCCCCAGTCTTGCTCCGCGCTTGTCGCCGCTAACTAGACAAATCAGGCCCATTTGTGGTAGTTTTGACGATGAGAGGCATGGTTCGTGGAAAGAAGTGGGGGCGGAGGGCGGCAGAAGAGAACAATGGAAATGGAATGGATGAGGTGGAAGAAGCAGTGGTTTCAAGATGGTACACACATTCCAATAGGTATCTTTACAACTCCCGCGGGAAACAAAGTGACACCACGGACGAAGGATTCAATAAACAGGTCCAAGAGGAATTCCTCATATTGGTATCCCTGCTTGTCTATGATGCGGCTTCACCTGCTCGAATCAAATGATGGGCATTCTGAAATGAGACAGTAAGATAGGCTACTGCCACAGTAACACAATAAGGCCCTCTCCCACTACGGCGTAAATAGGCACGATGAAGCCACGATGAAAATCGT
Organism: Coenobita brevimanus; assembly: GCF_032717465.1. NCBI lineage: Eukaryota > Metazoa > Arthropoda > Malacostraca > Decapoda > Coenobitidae > Coenobita > Coenobita brevimanus. The sequence continues at coordinate 24,968,559 of NC_137004.1, forward strand.
GGCCGAAGTCGGTGATGTGTCGACGACTCTGACCAAGAATCGTGGTGTCGGCGTAATACCGGCGACACCAGTATGACAAAACGCCGACACCTCGGCAGAGTATACGATATAACCGGCGACTAGTAGCCGACATATCGCCGATATGTCGGCGTAATGCGCAAGCATTATTCTAAATTCAAATATTAACATTTTTTTTTTACGGCGATTCAACGGCAATAAAGGCCCTCTCCCACTTCGGCAAAAGTGTGGAAGATAAAGTCACGATGTGTCAAAAATCCCTAATCGTGGGTATTCGTCATCAAAATCTTGTCCATTCGTGGCATGGCGCCGATACGTCGCACGAGGTGGAAATTTGTCGTGGGGGACCACGACGTTTTCATGCTGCATGAAAACATCGTGGCCCTCCACGATTTTGTAAAATTTCGCAGATTAATTGTAAACAACAAGGCGACGCCTCGGCGACATCGGCGATTACCCTGCGTATAAACCGCGTATGATCGCCGACATCGGCGAGGCATCGGCGGTGAAAAAAAACGTTGAGATGTCATATGGTCATACGGCGAAGCGTCGGCAATGTATCGGCGATGCATCGGTGAGGTTAATACGACATAGCCTACGTAAACCGTACGATATGTACCGGGTTGTGCGACAGTAATATTTCATCTTATAAATGTCGGTGATATATCGCCGACATTTCGCGGATGAACCGTCGATTAATCGCCTTAAATACGCCGATGACAGCAAGGCACCTGCGATGGCCTCGGCGTTTTGTCTGCGAGGTGTGTGCGAAGCATTCGCCGACACATCGACGATACATCGTCGACAGCACGCCGCCGTTGTACCTTTATCGCCATTGAGTCGCCATAAAAAAAAACGTTAAAGTTTGAATTTAGAATAATGCTTGTGCATTACGCCGACATATCAGCGATATGTCGGCTACTAGTCGCCAGTTATATCGTATACTCTGCCGAGGTTTCGGCGTTTTGTCGTACTGGTGTCGCAGGTATTACGCCGACACCACGATTCTTGGTCAGAATCGTCGACACATCACCGACTTCAGCCACGATTTTCATCGTGGCTTCATCGTGCCTATTTACGCCGAAGTGGGAGAGGGCCTTAAAGGTACAACGGCGGCGTGCTGTCAATGATGTATCGTCGATGTGTCAGCGAATGCATCGGCGCAAGAGGCACGACGTTATTCCTCTGAGTTCGCCTACATGTCGGCAATATATCACCGACATTCATAAGATGAAATATTACTGTCGCACAACCCGATACGTATCGTATGGTTTACGTAAGCTATGTCGTATTAACCTCACCGATGCATCGCCGATACATTGCCGATGCTTCGCCGTATGACCGTACGACATCTCAACAGTATTTTTCACCGACGACGCCTCGCCGATGTCGGTGATCATACGCGGTTTATATGCCGGGTAATCGCCGACGTCGCCGAGGCGTCGCCTTGTTGTCAACGACAAATCTGCGAAATTTTACAAAATCGTGGAGGGCCACGACGTTTTCATGCAGCATGAAAACGTCGTGGCCCCCCACGACTAATTTCCACCTCGTGCGACGTATCGGCGACATGTCACGAATGGACAAGATTTTGATCACGAATACCCACGATTAGGGATTTTTGACACATCGTGACTTTATCTTCCCCACTTTCGCCGAAGTGGGAGAGGGTCTTTACGGAACTTGGTTAGAAATTTGAAATTTGTGCAGTGTTATATCGTTCTGACATTGTCATGTTATGAGTGATGAAATCATGCTACCGGTAAGTCATCACATGATTGTACTAGTATTTTTGCAAGTATTATTGAATAAATGTAGGACAGTGTATACTGACAACAGTACACGGTGGTACTGTTCGAAACATTCATTTCACTCTCAACCCCTGTGGTGATTTTCATAACATTAAATACCACCGTCACGTGCATAATATCGCAGTGCATCAGGTAAACTGTATGATAACACAACAGTGACTTATTCTACAGTAATCCTATGTGGCAACTCAACCACTCTCACGTTTATCAGCCATGACGAAAAAGCTGGAATGTTCATTGCGGAAGTCATCGGACTTCCCTGTGAAGATACTTTTGGAGTGTGTGTACATACATACATACACACATGTCAGTACATACATAGATAGCCAGATATATGCTATTATACAAATTTACATACATGCATGCATAAATACTTAGGAAGATAAACAGATACCTGAAGAGATACAGAGGTACACACACACGAGAGAGAGAGAGAGAGAGAGAGAGAGAGAGAGAGAGAGAGAGAGAGAGAGAGAGAGAGCATAAACAGTGTAAAACAGAGAAACAACAGCCATCCCTTGCAGCAAACGGAAACACACAGAAACAAAACGGAATTTTGCAGTTCAAGTCAACAAAGCTTTCTCATCTACCATTCCCTTTGCCACCGTAACCACTTCATGGTAAACAACTACCACACAAATGCCAGATTCTCACCACTTTTTCCCTCCCTTTCCTCCTGGCATGTATCCATTTTTTTACACGATTTAGGACGCCCTCACGAGGTTGCATTGATAGAACCGGACAGCTCCTCTGACCATTATACAGATGTCCCTGAACTGCTTCTCTGTTAACTGAAAGGAGGATGGTGAACTTTAGAAAGGCAACTTCAGTCTGCAGTCCACTGGGTTAACGTTCAGATAAGCCTGGGACCACAACAGTTATTTTCGTCGTTTTTTAAATTATGCATTTATGTATTTTCAGTATATCCCTGTCATAGCATTAATTTGCTCTACCGTTGATTCACTTTGGTAATATTTTGATGGTAATTCCCAAAAGATTTGTCATGGTGTGAGAAACCCTAACTGTCGGGCAAATTATCAATGTCAAGGTATTTTCTTCATCTCTTGGCCACAAAATTCTATCGCATCTCATACTACTGAGTTTTATTTTTCTATAACTCGTCCCCTTTAGATAAAGACGCTATATCTCAGTGCTATGAGGCTGCTTGGTGAGAGTTTCAGTGACGTGTATTCCTTGTACACCAAAAAACACTGTTACCATGCACCACCTCTCATTCACCATTCCACTTGCATGGGTCCCGCATGCCCACCGTTGTTGTTGTGGCTCGAAGCTCATTTCAACCTGAACCCTGTGAACTGCAAACTGAAGTTGTCCTTTTCCTGCAGTCCATCCTCTCCCTTTCGGAAGACATGGATTAAATAGGGAGCTAAGAGATGTTTGTATATGGAGGCAACGGATATGCTCAGTTATAATTTTACCACCTTGAGATGGCGTCCCTCTCCAGCACTCTGCCACCATATTTCTTGGGAATGAGGAATTCCTTATACTACCGTGCATTGGTAACAGCAAGGGTGGTTTTATGTCATGCTGGCGCAGTTGTGGAAAAACAATGAAGTAAATAACACCTGCGATATTAGAACTGTCAGTTGTCATACCAGCTTGATGGAACAATGCATTTCTAATCATTTATTCAAGCGTTCTCTCAGATATAGCGAGTGATAATTCGGCATGGCTGTAGTCAGTGGAAACAAATACAAAAGTACTACATAGATGCGGGAGCACAGGGCCCTAATATGTGGCTTCCCTAGGTCTGCGGGGATGAAGTACCTCATTTTCGATAATCCTTTAGCGAGTGACTGAGTGACAGGCTTGCCCCTCAAGATGCTGCCACATCTAAAAATTGGATGGAATACTGGAAGATGATTGTGATGAAACTGAAATGTAAAAAATTACGAAGACCTTGTATTTAGGAATACGAGAGATGGGGAAGATGGAAGGAATGCATTTGGAGATGAGAGGGGAGAAGACAAAAGAAAATAATTAGAAAATTGGACAAGGAAAAATAGGAGATATCGAGAGCATAGTAGAGGAGAGATAGCGAGGGAAAAGAGAACAGACAAAAGGAGAAAAGAAGAGACGAGAAAACTCCGGAGGTGAGGATACAGGATAAAAGATGGAACAAGAGGATAAAGGGCGATTACTGGAATGTAAAATGACACGGGCGAGAAAGTAAAAAGAATAGAAATATAATGAAAGAATATGAAAGTGATAAGAGGGATAAAGAGAAGAAAACAAAGAAAAGGGAATCTGAGGAGAGCAGATATATAAACGATATAAGAGAAACAGGGTAAATGAAGAATACAAATAAGAACAGGCAAGAGAAGTTAGGAGAAAGCACGAATGAAAATTGGTGGAGAGAGAGAGAAAAAAAGAGAGAGAAAACGCCTGGGAGAAGAAGAAAGGACCTAATTGTGAGCAGTCCTGATTGGAAGATAAGGGCCGGAACCGTGCCAAGACTCCCAAGTTCCTGAAAACTCTTATTTCACCTTTCACTTCTGGCTTAGGATGATCATGGTGTGGGAGGGAAGAACGATATTGATCTAAACACACTCACGTTCTTATGATCCACGTTCAGCTGAAGCATAGTATAGAATAGAATACTAGAGTTGTTCTGCCTATTAGGGGACTAACACCACACAGTTTCCATATTAACTGGCACACTGTACACAAGGAAACCATAATTTCTAGGTCACCCAGGTTTACTATGAGGTGAGGCCCGGGTTCTCCTTTCTGGACGGCGGCTAACTTTGATAAACATAGCACACACACACACACACACACACACACACACACACACACACACACACACACACACACACACACACACACACACACACACACACACACACACACACACACACACACACACACACACACGCAGGATATGAAACTCCTGAATCTAATTTTTCAGTCAAGCCATGCCTTTATTACCCTGTTTCACATGAATCAAATACAATATCCAATTGCAGACATACGTTTTAACTGACCTACATGATTTTGAAAACGATGTAGAAATGTAATTTGAATGGATTCAAAGCAAAGTCATGTTAGTCAATACTCTCTCTCTCTCTCTCTCTCTCTCTCTCTCTCTCTCTCTCTCTCTCTCTCTCTCACACACACACACACACACACACACACACACACACACACACACACACACACACACACACACAACTCTCTCTCTCTCTCACACACACACACACACACACACACACACACACACACACACACACACACACACACACACACACACACACACACACACAGCTTAAACTTGGAAATGTGTTTCGCTGACTGACGAGAAATTGTTTCGAATCGATCCAAATTAGATTTTCTGAAGTAGTTACGGAATAATGTTAACGCAGTTGAAACTGCCTTGTATACAGTATAATTACAGCCGAAACCATGCACGTGCTGCAGCTGGCGGCTTCACCTGGATTGCTTCATCGAGGCTGGTTACAGCGTCCCCGTGAATATGTCATTAATTCTGGGTCAAGGGCAATGAAATGGCGGGGGACAGGGCTTCATGGAGGCGATTTGTTTGTGCCCACCCCTTACGGGATTTAGGCGTCTGGCAATAGATAGACCGATAGATAGGATATTGGGTCCATTAAGCCCTTCGCCATTAGGGGTGTCTCTTCAGATGAACACTCACCAGGCGATAACAAGAATCAGTAACATGCGTCATAGTACTGCAGGTGTTACTGGATATATCTCGTAACTCTTTCGCTACGCACAGTTTCTCACAATATGAATTAACTGCCCAGCGGTGGGAAGAATAGCCGTCACCGCACTTTTTTTTTTTTTTTTTTTTTTTTGCCTATCGACCATTGAGGCCGAAGCCTCTGGTCATTAAGGCAAATATATATATATGTATATATATTGACACATATATACATATATATACAAACATATATATATACATACATACATACATACACACATCCATGCATATGAACATACACACTTTCATGCACACGTACATATATATATAATAATTTTTATTTTATTATTTTGTTGTAGTTTTATTTTTATTATTTTTATTTATTTTTTATATTTTTAACCTTATATTACTTATAAACAAAATACCTAATCTAAATACCCTAAAACTAACCACCTAACAGACAAATCGCTAACCTATACTAAATCCTAAGAGACAAATAACTAGGCCTACACTAATGTTCAAAAAGCCTCGACCAAGAGAACACCATCGACTGCAGATATGTAATGCTTTTCTACATTACATACCTGCACTCATCACCTGATGACTGTCAGTCGAGGCACAACCTAATATAGGGGACATCAATATATGAAAGGGAACCAGACGAGTCAGGAACATTTCCATCTACGTCAGCTGTCGTCCCTAATTAGAATAACTTAAGCAAGATAATATAATGTATTTACATAATTTATACAAAAATTGAAGAACCTCGCCCAGCAGACTACCATCGACTGCAAGTGCCCAATACCTTCCTATATTGCACACTTGCACTCATCAGCTGGTGACTGTCAGGCAAGGAATTTGGCTTAATGTAGGGGACATCTATATTAGAAATAGATCGGTGGGAGGATGAACTATTTAAAATATGCCAACTGTCAACCCTAATTAATATTACAATATATACATATTTACTGTTCATAAAAACCATAACCACACAGTAAAAAAGTCACATCACTGATCAGTCCGGTCTCTCTCAAGAAAGCCATCAATTTATCAGTCATAACAATGTCCCCATCACCCAGGATGGTGGAAAGGGTGAAGGGGACGTCAACTGCGCCGCAGTAATTCATAAGTGAAGCGCGTTCACGAATAAATCGCCGACAGCGCAGGATGATATGACTGATAGATAACACCGCATTACAGATGTCACAGTGCGGTGGGAAGCGTCTTTCCATATAAGGTTTTATGTGGGTTAAAACGGTGGCATTCAGCCGTAGCCGTGCCAACACTTTTTCTTCTAGGCGACTGGGACGGTTGGCAGTGTCCCAGTCGCCCAGGTACGGCTTACAAGTTGGAATATTTAGTCTGGTCCACTGACCTTGCCACAGAAGATTTATTGATTTCTTTCCGAGAGATAGACTCGACCGTAGATCACGAGGAACGTCCCAAGTCTCCTCGAGCTCCACAGCCGACTTTGCAAGTAAGTCAGCCTGCTCATTGCCGTAGATACGACAATGACCAGGCACCCAGATCAGCGTGAATGACTTGTTGCATGAATGCAACTTATTAACGATGCGGCCCTGGATCTCATGAGAGTCCGTAGTGCAAGATGCAATTGCCTGAAGGGCTGATTTTGAATCTGAAAATATGACAAATGAGTCATGTCTAGAATTGAGAGCATAGTCTATGGCTTTGTCAATAGCAAAAAGTTCTGAAGTAAACACAGATGTATGAGTCGGCAACCGATACCTGAGGGCACATTCAGTCGACCACACACTTGCACCCACACATTCACTCGACTTGGAGCCGTCGGTGTACAATTGATGGGACCCCAAGTGACGAACAATGATCTTACGAAACAAGTGGTGGACCTCCGCCTCCGGCGCCTTGGCCTTTGGTGCTGGGAGCCATGTAACATCGACTGTAAAGCCGGGTGGCTCCCAAGGCGCTATATTTTTAAGCACGTCACCGCACTGTAGGTTATATTGGCTATTATTTCCAACCCCTGCACACCCAGACGTCTCTCTTGCATCGAATTAAAATGATTGGCGGAAACGAGACTAAAATACAAAAGGTCATCACACGCAAGCTGCCAGATAAATGAATATGGTTACGTATGGTAGAACATCAGTTATAGGACAAAATGAACTGTAGTTAACCTCTGTTTAATCTTTAAGTTCTATTACGGCCTTACAGTTTTATTCATGCTGTCGCCCCAAGACATTATTACTTTTAAAGGAGTTTGTTAGTAGTGAAGGTACTAATGGAGATTGTTTCAAATTCCTTTAGTAGAAGAAATTCTTCCTAATGTCAAGAAAATCGTCTGGAGGAAGAAGTAAAACAGAAAAGGCTCCATCGTCCTCAAGAGGTTAATTTCTTCATTTTGCAAGGACTCTGACATAGTTCTTAACCACTTCGTCCCGCGGACTTACCACATACATGTTACTCTGACTAACGCCAAGTCATTTTACTCATCCGAGGGGAGACCCTACACGAGATAAATGAATCATTAATGTGTAGGGTGCCTTCTGCAGTTCATTATTACTATCACTATACAGATTTACTGTACAGTACACAGTTTTTGAAGAATTCTTTGTATTACTGACCTTATGATTTAGTAAAGTCTCTCTGAGCTTAACCAGGTCGTCTGGAGGTAACAGCAATTACATTGGAAAGACCGGTTTGCATTAAGTAGGCTTAACTGTTGGGATTTCTCTCGATTAAGCAAATCTGCCTCTACCTCAGGCCGTCCTGTCCGAGCTCCGGCACAGGCATCGTGAATGCGGCCTGCCTATAGAGGCGACCTCAGCCTAGGACGAAAACCTTGAACTCAATAGACCTCACACGCCCAGTTTTGCCTGAATGGGTGATTTCTGTAAGCGGCCGGACAGGCTGACCTGAGCGTATAAATATCTATCTATCTATCAATTGCCAGAGACCTTAATCCCTTAAAGGGTGGCCACAAACAAATAGCCTCCATGTCGCCTTGTCCAAAGCCATTTCACTGCTCTGCTCCCAGCTCACGCCCCTTTCTCTCATAAACCTCTATACTCCATCCCTCCATCTCATCTTCGGCCTCCCCCTCCCTCTCCCCCTTTCCACCTCACTCGCATACATTCTCCTCGTTAGTCTCTCCCTCTCTATCCTCTCTATATGGCCAAACCACTTCATTGTATTTCTCCTAACGCATTCTATTGCATCCACATTCACACAACAACAACGCCCCTTCATTTCATTTGTCAATCTGTCTCTCCACGTAACTCAACATGCTTCTCGCACTAACTCATTTCATTTACTCTTGCTCTTGACTTGTGTCCTTCCAACAAGGTCAGAGCTTCACTTCCCATACGTTAGAGTTGGAATCACAGTACTACTCGTATCATGCAGCGACTTTATTACTTTCATGCTTGCTTCCCTGTTCCTTATCGCTGCTTTCAAAGAACCGGCATCTCTCCCCTGTTGTACCCTTTCAAGCACTGCACCCTCTAAACTTCCATCCTTACTCGTGACACAACCCAAGTACTTAAACGCACTCAAATTTTCCGTTTCCTCCTCATCCAGCCTCACTGTAGATCCAGTGACTTCATTTCTCACGAAGACCATAACTTTACTCTTCCCTACATTCACCTTTAGATTCATACACACTCTCCCAAACTCGTTCACCAAGCCTTGTAGTTCCCCTTCGTCTTCACTTAATAATACAGTATCATCTGCAAACAACAGTACAGGGAGTTTCCAAACACTGCACTCTCTCATTAAAGTAGCTCCAACACCTACTGCCCTACCTTGTACCTCGTTTATAACCCCATCCATATACAGATTGAACAACCATGGAGACATGACACATCCCTGTTTCAGTCCAACTTTCAGATAGAAAAATTCACTCAGTTTACTGTCCACACGCACTGCAGCCATAGCATCCTCATACGTATTCTTCACGGCATTCAACAACTTCTTATTTACCCCATATATTCTTAATACTTTTCACATTCCTTTTCAATCCACCCTGTCATATTCTTTCTCCAAATCCATGAAGGCCGCATGCAACATCTCTCCCTTCTCTATAGACGTTTCCACTAAAGATCTAAGAATGAATATCTTATCTACACAACCTCTTCCCTTTCTAAAACTTCCCTTCTCTTCTCCAACTAATTCCTCTGTTATTTCCACAGCTCTGTCAGTATGCCTTTCCTAAATCACCAAGAAGACAAATGCCTCTGTGATTACCACACACCCTTAAACACTTAAAACCTTTAAAAGGGTTCCATAAACGCTCGGGCCGGCATGACCAATCATCTGTACCAAGGCCCATACAGACAGGCCGCAATCAGGCGGTCTGATGTCGCACACGCGCACACTCAGTGCTGCCTTAAGCTCACAGTTCAGTCCTAGCGAGACACATTCGGGTGCAGATGGTTATGGCTGATCCTGTAACAAGAGCTGTCTCATTTGCAAGTAATAGAGTTTTCACGACCATGAAAAGTTGAAGGTACCAGCATTAACTTTTTCAGGCTCCTCTTAGCTCTCTAGATTAATAAAATCGTTTGACTAACTGGACTAGAAGTTCAGAGTTATCTCGACCATGAGGAGTTATATGGCAAGGGCAGTGAAGGAGAATAAACAGTTAAAAGTATATGGAAGGGGATGTAAGTTGACATAAACTATGAAAACCTTGATTGGTAGGGTAAGAACAGAGGGCAGTATGGTACACAAATGATTACGATAAAAAATGAAAATTCATATAATTAAGTTCAGTGAAAAATAAGGAATTGTAAAAGTACGGTAGGAGTAATGATTTAGTTCCCTAACCATATTCTTGGATACCACACCCAACACAACATTCCATAAGCATGAATTTTCTTTGTAAATTTCAATGAACATCTATCCGAAACCGCCGGTGGTATTCACTTGTATACACTGTGGCTGACAGTTAAATTAACACTGCCGAGTGCTGCACTGATACGGTTGGCCTCGTGCCCATGCACACTCAAACAGGTCTGAACCAAACACTGGTTGGTTGGAGTTAATGTGTCGGCACTGGATTGGTGATGCGACCTCTCCGGCGGCAGCACAGGCTGCCTAAACAATGCTCATACTCGTTCGCTCACTTTGGCCCGAATAGGCCGACTTGTACAGGCGGCCGGACAGGCCGGCCATTGTGTGAATGTGTCTCTGCAGAGAAATACCTAGATGCAGGTACAGCAGCGACGAAACGGTAAATTGAGTTAGTTACTGATTCACTGACTGCCCGGAATTTTTTAGGTGAATTAAATAAACCTGGCAGAGTAGTGGCTTGAATGAACTATCCATGTGCAGCCACAGCTGAGGAAGAGGTTAATTGAGATAACTGCTAACTTATTATAAAGATTTTTGTTATCTGAACAAAATGTCTGATTTTAAACTGAATAAAATTTTCTTAGTGCTTCCAGAACACACACACACACACACACACACACACACACACACACACACACACACACACACACACACACACACACACACACACACACACACACACACACACACACACACACACACACACACACACACACACACACACACACAGATGCAAACATCAAAGAAAAGAAAAATGATCTGACAAAGACTTTCCTTCAGTTCCCCTGTTAATTCCACCAGCTCCTCTCACTAACAGCCTGACTGACGTAGGTGTACGACCTTTTGACTCGTTCGGTACGATGACGTTATCTTCATTTTATTTTTGTGTCTACGGGACGATTTTGTCAATCCTGCTAAGCAAGACTGTGTCATTTTCAGGACCTCGCCTTATACCGTTGTGGAAAAAAAAATATCCTAGATATAATACGGCAGCCTTTTCTAAGATACGTACGTACCTTCATACATTAAAACAATTTAAATTTTTAAAACAAAACTTCCACTAAATTAGATAATAATGATTTTTAAACATTCTTGATATGGTAAATCTGTATAGCAATATCCGCTTTCTTGTAATGACATCCCATAACCCAAATTATGACGATCACTTTAAAGAAGTCTCTTGTACAACTAATCTATTTAAAAAAGCACCCGAAGCAAAAGATATTTTTAACGATGTCACCATGATTAAAGCAAAACGACAACCCAGTAATTTAAAAAGAATATTAACAATAGCTAGATTTAACAACATGTCTAGCCTAAAGGGAGGAATTATGGAGGCAGGAAATGCAAACTTTGCACTGAAACGATACATGATAGCGAATTTAATGTTATCTGTAAAAAATAAATACTAGAACTCAACAACAGTACATGTAATAGAGCCCTTCTTCCCAGTATTCTAACATAAATTTTCATTTCTCCTCGTTAATGGAATAATGTCGCAGTATGAAAAATACTATGCAAACGTCGCTGCTATATACTTCAATGCAGCGGAAACCTCGTGCTGCACTCTGCACCAACAGCAAGCGGATATTGATGCTTGTAATTCATTCATGCTGCATGATGGGTGAATGGGCAAGCAGGATAGAAAATGGCTTTTGTACTAGTGGCTATTATACCTAGAGTGACAGAATGCCAACCCAGAGATGGAGTAACAAGAAGAGACAGTCAAAAAAACAGATGGACATAGGTGCCGGCAATATCTGAATGCTTGCGGAGACTGAATGGAACATGATGACATCCAATAGATTGAAGTGGAAAAAGATGAGAAAGGTCTCTGTCATGCAAGAGACTTTCTGAATGATGATGATGATGATACTGACGATGACTAGATGCATATTTACAACGCAGAAAAAAAAGACAATTGAAATTAAATGAGAAAGGGTATGACAGCCTCCCTGGCAGGCTTTGATTGAGTTCTTCGAAGAATGAACTATAATCAACAGACACACTGTAGATTCGTAAACAGTGACACCGCAGCTCACGAGCCGCCAAAGCCGTAAGATATGTTTCGTGCAGATATCAAAACGTATAAATGATTAAGTTTACATATCAGATACGGCGAGGGTGAATAGTAATGCAAAATAGAATTGAACAAATCTTCATTCCGGTAATTTATTAGGTTGAGTTCCCTAACAATAATCTGCTGATACAAACGCCAACAAATTTTAAAGATAATCCGAATTCAGCCTCATTAGTTGTAGGGATATTTTGATTGAATTATAAGAGGCACCTAGACACTGCAACACTCCTCACGCCGTACAAAAGGACTAAATGTTGAATATTTGACTTGTTCTGTGGTCTTGACCATAGATCAACGTGTTTCATTTTTGCCTGAGCCACAATCCTTCCACTAAGTTTGGTCCAAATCGGATCAAAGTCCTTTCAGTTGTGGAGGTTTGGTTCCGGATGGACGCCGTATTTATGTCCCTCCAGCTATAATAGTTAACAGGTTCACCATAGTAGTCTCCACATCACCCAGTTATTTGATAAAACGGTTGCTATCCAGTGTAGTAAATGTTACCTTGAGTTACAGGAAACCATTTTGCTTGTCAGTGAATGTAGAGCCACTTGAAGTGGAAATAAGAGTGATAAGAAGTGACAGGAAGGGTGGTCAAAATAGGAAGAGAGTAAGGCAGACACAAAAACATTAAGATAATACTGATGCAGTAGTCAGCACTGCAGCAGCTGAGTGGATGATGGTTGCCGCCACCTACCATTTCAGGGCACCGTAGATCGGAAGACAAATATGACAATAAATAAAGTAGCACTTACATGAACACCAAGTAATATTTCATGAAATGAAAGCTAGGCCATGCCCAGTTTCTCATAACTCCTTGCATTACGGTTCTTCCTTAAAAACATTTTAACCATGCCTCTCTCAGTTTAACAAAGACAAATAACGGGAAAAAAAGGTTTTATTAGTAAAGTGTTTAAAGGAAGATGTATTTAACCCATCCTGTTCGAAAAGTCTCTCCCTATAGAAATATAATCGTCGGGAGACAGGAACGATAAAATTATCAGCAGACTACATCGTCGTAGAAATAGCTTATGTTCCATGTCTCATTTCTCCACATCCTCACCTCCCTTTAAAGCAGTCGGACTCCAACAGTATCGTTCTGAACAAAGTCTTGTGGAACTTGCTGGAAGCCTGATGTGATTTTGTGTTGCAGTTCATCCCACGTTTGGGAGTTTTGCTGGTAAACTCTATTCTGTCAAACCCACGAGCAGAAATCGCATGGAGTCAGGCCTTCTTTTATTGCTGGTCATTTTGTGGGACCTGGCATTGTATTCAGTAAATTTCTATGCATGTGTCTTATATAAGGCTGCCTGGTTACACTTTTATCTTCACACATACAGTTACCACACATTTCTCAACCAAACTAAAAAAAAAAATAAAATAACAATAATAATAATAATAATAATAAAGTTAAAGAAAAAGACAAACCCAAATTCGGATAAAAGTTAATGGCTATGAAGAGATTAATTTCTTCTTTTCAGATTGGCTACGACCCTTTACGAATCAATGGTCGGCCAAGTCATCTTCCTGGTTAATTGTGGCCCAACCACTGCCATATCGATATCGCAAAGTGCAAGTGGGGGGAGGGACAGTTCCGCCGTACAAGAAAATTATGTTGTGTATTTTCCCTTTCTTAGACACCCGGCCACATATGAATGTTTAACATTTACGTTACACAATGCTACATCAACGGCCAGACCATGAAAAGGATTTACAAACATACGCAGTTCACGCTTTCTCGTTCCTTAGATTGGCTCTTGCAGGTTGAACTCGAGACACTAAGTTCCTAAACTTTACATTCCTTGTCTTACTGCAGATACAACAATAAATGACAATTTTCCTTTTAACTGAGATTTATCATTTCAAAACATAGCACGAGCCATGGAAAGATTCTCCTTGTTTCTTCCGTTGTCCTTCCAGCAAAAACAAAACCAAATGTTAATTATCCTCTCGTAAATAAGATGTCGCAGAAAAAAAAAAAAAAACGAGAATATTCTCCTCCCACCTTGTTCTTCTTCAGAAACAAATCTGGGTATCATAGGAGATTTATCGTAATATAATTCGTGTCTCAGACCAGGGTCCCTATTAAACAAACTAAAAAAAAATCTTGATCTTATGTGCATATAGTTGTTTATTTACAGCCGGATCCCTCCAGGGACAGTAAATTTTTACCTTTACACGAAACCCATGCCGAAAAAAATAAATAAATAAATAAATCTACATCATGCTGCCTATAATTCTGAGCATTATTTTCAGTAAACATCCCTCAGAAATAAACCGTTTCCGAGACATTAATTAAACTAGCTTGTTTACAAAGGGTAGGTATGTCATCTTTATTTTTTTTTACCGGAAATTGATTTTAAAAATCAAATAATATGTCAAAAAAATCATTAGAAAAGCCATGTTTAGCATCAAGCCAATCTGTTTATGTTACCTAACCTTAAGTTAACCAGTACCGTGTAACATATTTTGTGAGGAAGGGACACAAGTTAGACGGCTTCATGTCTAGTGTAAGGAACCCAAATACTCAGGGAATTTAACTTAAACCCTGGGATATGTTTATAGAGGAAAGGTTGCTTAGAATTACAAGGTCTACAATTTAGGCCTACTGTTTTTGAGATGAGTTTGGTGTAAAGGTGAAAAATAACCCAGAGGCTGGGTCTAGAAACCGCATTGTGACTGAGTTATTTAGTTACTGAGTTACGCCAACCTGCCCAGTACCAACCCAACATCCATATGCTGCCATATCGCATGACCCATTCCTTGCTCTGAGGTTAGATAGGTTTTGGTATCATTAAGACTTGGTGTTTTACTTCTGGGAAAAGGTGGAGGTTGAAATCTGATGGCCTATTTTCAGACAGGGGTTACAATCCCTCTGCTTTGATTTAAGACACACGCCTTTTCGAAGTATTTAGATTTCCCAAAGTAACTTATCAACTTAATGAAGTTATGGTTCGTCTGGGTAAGTCTGGATATTTCTAAGCTTTGGAGGAATAGGTCTGTTTAAGTTTGTGGGTAATTATTTTATATTGGACCGTCTTTCTTTAGAATTAGTCATCTGAGCTTCAGGGTGCTTCTGGGGCCTTTTTTACGTTTTTTTTCCTTACTCCCTTTTTTTTTTTTAGCCACAATTCCAGCTTCATCGAACCCGCCGGCTTAAGCCTGGGAGATGCTAAGAGTAATCGGATTCTCCATTCCTTCCCGTGAGTTTAAAGGTGAACTAAAATACTTTTCGTCGGATTCCTGTGTATTGAAATTATCGCATTCCCAAAAAGTCTGGCAGCAAACAGTTGGACTATTCAAGGATATTATCGCATCTCATTCACCTACATTAGAGCGAATGATAACGTATTTATACGAGAAAGCAAATAGATTCATGATGGTGATTATTAACTGCTTTGGTAACTAAATCGTTCATGGTAAAAACAGATTCTTGGACAGTTTATGAATATTCCCTCATGTCCCGTTTAACAAAGATATTATCCTATTCAATCCGGTGTCTTACTAATCAAAGTGTAGAATTATTGTAATACGAAATTTAATTAAAATCATCTCTAACCCCTCCGATTCGAATGAATCTATACTAAGATGAAAGGAAAAAATCGTTTGGAGATGAAAAAAAATCGTCATTGGGCTGAAGGGGTTATCTCTTGATCTCCAGTTTCGCCATATCCCCAGTTGTGCTGAGTTGAGGCGAGTCACATGTACTCCTCCTCTTAACTACAAAAACGTTTATTATATTTAATATAGATTACCCTTGGACAATTTTATTTAACCCGTACCACGCAAGCGAAGTAGATCTACGTCCCCTTCAAAAATGCTGGTGACGTAGATCTAAGTCCTGGAGCACTGAGAAGTCATTGCAAACAACCGTAGTAAAATGGAGTGTAATATCGTATCTCGATAAATTCAGACATTTCTCCGCTACGCATACGACACTGATTTAGGATCACGGGAAGCGAGTGAGTCTTGGCAGGCTCACAGCCGCACTGCTCTGTCTCTAACCTTGAAGATTTCAAGGGCCGAGTAACACTAACCTGACTCGATTCAACCTACTTTCTGGCTTTGGTGATTACTTATATTAGTGCCAGGGATCCTATATTGATGCATTAAGCTCATTTACATCCCCCCAAAAAAAATCCAAATTCGGTCCACAAGTTCACAGATGCTCTGCTCTCTCAGTAACCTTGAAGATTTCAGAGGTAGAGTGGCACCAACCTGACTGGAGTCAGCACATATCTGGCTTTAGTGATTACTTTCACTAGTGCTAGGGATCTTATAGTGATGTATTAAGCCCATTTAGCCAGAAAAAAGAAAATCCAAAATCGGCCGGCATAGAGGGGCATCATTTTTTTTTTTCCAGCATGGTACGGGTTAATATGGGAATGCCTCGTCATACAAAAGGGAACTTAATAAAGGCTGTCCCTAAATTATCCATGGTGAAAAGTATTCCTTAAACTGAATACAGTCCCTTGAAAACAAGAATACAAAATACGTCCTCGGACTGTAGGGATCAAATGCTAAAAATGAATGTAAAAGTCTTAAAACATCTGTATTTCCTATTCCCATCAACTTCTTTTAATTTTTATTGGTAAATCAATATATATATATATATATATATATATATATATATATATATATATATTGCCAGACGCCATAGTCCCATAATCCCGTAATGGGTGGCCATTTGTCTTTGAGTTATTTGTTTTACGGGGAGGGGCACTAACCCTCCATCAACCCCCTTGCTGACACGTAGGGAGCACGTATGGTTTGGTTATATGGTCACCATCCAGCGTTGTAAATGGTTTCTTGGCGTACAGGAAACCATTTGGCTTGTCATTCAATGTAAAGCCACCTGTAAAGGAAAGAAAAGCAATAAGAAGTGACAGGAAAGATGGGGGAAATAGGAAAGGAAGGCAGGCACAGAAAAAGAATGGTAAAGGCTAAGGAAGAAGTAGGCAGCAATACATCAGGTGAGTGGATGATGGTCGCCACCACCTATACACCCGGTATATATATATACACACACACACACTAGAGCAAGTATGCAATGTTTTTCCTTGATGAAGCAGCAGTACAGTAATTTACATTCCCTACAAATGGCTCGGTAAAAACAACACACACACACACACACACACACACACACACACACACACACACACACACACACACACACACACACACACACACACACACACACACACACACACACACACACACACACACACACACAGAGCCCAATCTTTTGTATAATAGTATCCCTGGTCACTGGCATATTAATAATGAGCAGGATATCGCTGTTAATGCACTGGTAATAACATTTAGTCCTGGTCGAGTCACTGTACCTGTTTAGTGTTAGCTACTTCCGTTACACCCACTCTATGTAATCCAGTCAGTCAGGGGATGTCTTTTTCATCTATATATATATATATATATATATATATATATATATATATATATATATATATATATATATATATATATATATGCTGCCATCTCTTGACGACATCGGTCAGCTTCGGATACGATACTTTCGGAATACGAGAGGTTGGATGAAACCTTAATAAATCCCTTTAATACGTGAGGCCCTATCTAAATTGAATGTAATCATAGATAGGAGGCATACAAAGCGAAGAAAAATATCACTCTAACTGAAGGGATTGAAGTTCACAAATACAAATGAAGAATATGGGTATCATTACGTTGGTCAGTCCGTAGGCTAATATTAATTTCAGTGTTATCGCGGTGCTAAAGCCGCAGCCAGACACGATATCCACAGTGATTAAGGACGGGGCACTCGGTAAAGCATGAAAGTCACGTAACAAATAGAGCTTTTAATTTCGTACACATACATACCACTTGAAAAGGGAGACACATATCCGCAGAAATGAACTGTGAATCCCATCTTTGACTGGTTAAACATAATATAGAGAGTGGCACATGTGTAATGACAAGATACACTATTACTCACTGCTTGGGAGAGAAAGGATGTATAGTATGATGATGATGATGATGATGCAAGGCATAGTTGATGACGAGTGGATGAAAATCGGGTTGTTGCTTGATGAAAATGAGACTGATCTCATGCTGGAGCAGAGAACTTTGTGGTATCTGAAATTCGTCAAAGTAGTTCTTTTTTTTTTATCACCTCTATACCTGACCGACATGTCTTAAAAACACCTCCACACACCAGTACGAAAAGAGAGGTTATGTTACGCCATCTTTAGGGTGCAGGACAGCAGAGCCTCAGTGACTTGACTGTCAATTTCATGCCCACACTCTGATACTTAAGAATATATATATATATATATATATATATCCCATTGAAGCCCAGTGTCCTCGGTATAGGACGGAACAGGGAATTTTCAAAAGTTAATAAAAGTAGGGAACCTCCGGGTAGGGACCTGTGAGCTTCGCGACTATGAGCCGAAAGGCGGAGGGCGGTACGCTTAGTATCCTGCCGGTACAATTCCTCGGTCCGGAACAGTTCACAACTGATTAGGAGCAAGTTCATCCAGTGGTCAGTTCATGCCACTTCAAGTACTGCCACATCCATTCCTTGCTGTCTCATCAACCATATTAAGGCCCACTCAAAAAAATTAAGGTCATGTTCGGTCAAGGTTCAGGCAGGTCACTTTCGATCCATTAAAGTCAGTGTTAAAGGGATTCACCTCCATTCAGGCCACTTAATGTTTATTTAGGCTTTTCCCACCAGCGGCAGCAGCAACATCAAATCCGACTCAATCAGTTAATTCGTATCTAATTAATTCTAATGCCAGTTACATCCATTCCGGTCTGGCTAGGTCCAATCAGGGTCATCAGTGCCACTTCAGGTCCAATCAGCCCTTCACTTCTCCTGTGCCTTGCTAATCAATGTCAGATCAGCTTAGAACAGTTCAGATACATAAGCGTCCATTTAGGTCAGAAATGGGTCGTTTGGACAGAGAATAGTGGGTGGAAATGGCCGGGGTGGTGGTGGGCATACCTATGAATATTGGAGTTATGGGCAGGCCTGAAAGGTGAGTCAAAGGTGGCGGAGAAGAAAATGGGTAGGGTGGAGAGAAAGGAGTGGGTGGGATGGGCTAAGATGGTGATGGGTGCTATATCAGGGAAAGACAAGTACGCTCAGGAAATACAGACGATGTATTAGGAACAGTGTAGTGTCTGGCAGGTGTAAGATGCAGATTTTCATTAGCCATTTAATATGGTGATGAATGAAAGATTGGTGTGGGTATGGAGAAATCAATATGACATGCTGAGATGGTGGTGGGTAGTGAATCAGGGCAGGGGTAATACATTCTGTGAAGATGAACATCATGTTTTGTCTGGTGTAAACGTACCGATGGATTAATTCGTAATTTCTCCAACGACAACAGAGCCCGCACCACTCTCTTACATTTTGTTTCTTATGAAAAAGGGAGAAACATCCAATTTTTGTTTACATTAATTCTTAAACTGCATACATCCAGCTATTGCACATTAGTATGCTACGAAATGTAAAGCATGACAGTCATGTAAGTATAATGAGATGGGTAGTCAGAGAATTAAGTACAGTATTCTCCCTGTCTTGTCAGGAGATTAACACCGTCAGTCTGATGACGTATTTTGTACAGTATTCATACTACCAACAGAAAATTTTGTCTCATTTAGGAGATGTTTTCCGAACTGCAGAGGTCATATATTAATCCCTGTGATTCGTAGATATTCTTCATGAGTTGAGCAAATAGCTGCTCTAAGCAAAAGCTATCTGGCTTTGTTGAAGGTCATTTTGATGGTTTGCACATTCTAGCTGGTTGCTAGATGACTTGTACAACCCGATGAGCTTAACGAGTAGCTGAAACAATTCTGAATGGCTACAACATTTCTACAGAAGAAAAAAAAAAGATGATAGCTAATCCCAAGTTACCTTCTTAGAGGTTTAGGGATCGGAGGCAAGGCTACCGTCGTCCGGTATAGTTAAGAGTAGATGACCAGCCTAATTCTCGTGATGGCATTACATGATACACTGATACATAAACCTGCAGTAACTCCTTGGGGATATACGCACAAAGTTGGACCGCCATTCCGTGTGTGGCACTCCAAACATGTAACACAAGGCACAGGTCAACTTGAACAATTAGCTCATTTGAACTGAAAGACAGAACAACTGAGCCTTTGTAAGAGCATTAACAGTAAACCGTTTCAGAAAAGTTGTGTCTGTCATTTATATTTGTTTATAAATTTCATTATGTATATATTTTTTAATTTCTACATACAGATCTACTTTTCATAAATTAAGGAGTGCATTCGTAGAGAAAACTAAAAACAAATTGTTAAGTGACAAAATTCTCAAATTACAATAATTTGGTAGTTACAACCGACAACTGTTTGATAAAATTACAATAAACTCTCAGGACTGTAAATGAAACCTCCACTGCTACGTGACTATGACCATAGTCAGTTTTAATTGTTATGATCTATCATTATGTTACAATTTCCCGCACTCGCTGCCACATTTTTTCATGGTTTGGGATCTCTGTAGCGTACACACTACTCTTTTGCATGACCCCACAGGTAGAAATCAAGTGGACTGATGTCAGCTGACTGAAGTGGCCATAACACAGGACCGCCACAGCCAATCAGTCTGCCAGGAAACACCAAATTCAGGTATTCCCTTGTAACCCTAGCAGAATGGACAGGAGAGTCAACATGCTATAACCACATTCACCAACGAATCCTGATGGGTACATCTTCAGCGGCAGTGGCAACGTGTCTTCTAGAGAATGTCTGTACGTTTCACCTGTCAGTTGCTTTAGTAGAAGAACCGGGTAACTAATGATGTCACCAAGAATGACAGCCCAGACGTTAATGGAAAATCTTTCCTGATGACTCCTACAGGTCAATGCATATCGATTCTCAGCAGCCCAGGTCAAAGTTTCATTTACAATTCATAGAGTTTATTGTGATCCTGTCAAACATTTATCGGCAGTAACTTCAAAATTATTGCAATACTAGTGCATGCCCACAAAAATTCCAGGACTAATAGCCTTTGCATCACAAAATATTTGCATATACCAGTATCTTTGTTTCCATATCGCTACTGAGCCCACAATGACCAATTCTGACTAAAAAGTAAAAAAAAAAAAAAAAATAAATAAATAAATAAATCGTATTTTTTGCGTGACACGATTTCCGACCATTTCGCGCCTTCTCGTCACGCGCGATCGTCAAAATTTTTATTTGGTATTTTTCTGATACTCCCTGGACTTACCCTGACCAAATGCGAAAAGAATTAGGTCGATATCTATTAACGTTATCGTGAAAGAAACGAATAAACGCAGAGACAGACTCATACACAGCTTGATTTTATTAATTAAATGAGAATTTTGTCTCTTAGTAATTTGTCCTTAGTATTATCTCAGGAATGCACTCCATGATTTACTGTATGAGAAGTAATTGTGGAACACCCAGTATGTTCTTACACTGAAGGGATTAAACATACACATCAGTCATATTTCAGGCATTCTCCTCCTCGAATTTACATGTAATTTTGCCAGGTCTCCTGCATAGCCTTTGCATCACATTGAAAAGTGCTTAATATTCTCTCTGGCTGGATGTAGTTCTGTCTTTCTGGCTGTCTGTTTGTTTGTCTCTGTACTGAAACGGCCAAACTGTATATTAACGAACCCTTGTCGGCTCTTGGCCTAAAAAAGAACAAAAATGGCCTAAGATGACACAAAAGAGGCCATTTTATTAATATGACTTATCCATAAAAAAATCTTAAGGTATTCACAAAAATTCTCAACGTAAAAATCTTTGATAATATGACTCATAATCCTGGGAAACATCACCCAGCATCCATTTGTGCACAGGGAAGATTGCTGGAGCCACTCTGGAGTCTCAACTTTGAGCTATATCTCTTTTGAATATTTTACACAGAGTGGCTCTTAGTTACAAAGAGTGACAGCCTAATGCGTTAGTAGGTCTGCTCTGTTGCCAGCAGGGTCCGGCAGTTACCGTACTGTTTCTTCGTCGATAAACCTACGTGTCTGCTTGTCTCTTTCTGTATACCATTCTCTCTCTCTCTCTCTCTCTCTCTCTCTAAGAGAAAATCATATATGGCTTACGCAGAAACAGGAAATAAGGTAGTCTGTAATATTTTAACATCATAAGATCAAAATATATATCACAGTATTAAACAAAAATTCATTTTCTTTTCCCTTTTTCAGCTTTTAACATTTAAAGGTCGAAAGAAGTTAATTTTCCAAATGAGTAGGAGTTTTTCCCTTACACGTTCCCTTTCTCCCACACACGTTCCGTTTCCCATCATCTTCCCCTACACTTTACCTCCCTCCCTCCACACGTCCCTTGTCCCCCACATCTTCCTTCACCCGTTTCCTTTCCCCCACATCTTCGCCCACACGTTTTGCCACGTCCTCATCTTTCCCTACATTTTCCCTTCTCCCATGCATAATTCCCCACTCGTCCCCTTCTCCCTACACTTTCCTCCACACATTCCCTTTCTTAACATCTTTCCCCACATGTTCTCTTTCCCCCACATTTTCACTCACACATTCCATCACTTCCTCATTTTTCCCACACACTGTCCAGTTTCCCTTGTATATATTTCCAAACGTTCGCTACATTATCATGTACTGTTCCTAATGTTCTCCGGTTCCCCATTTCCCTAACGCGCTCTTGAATTCTCATACATTTCCCCGCACTTTCCTCATCCCCGATATCTTACTCTGCATGTTCTTTTAGCTTGCATATTATCCACACGTTTCTCGGCTTCTGATTGTTTCTTACACGCTCTTGAGGAGTGTAGACTCACACACATTCTCTTTATCCAATATGAGTTTTTCCCCTCATCCTCCTTCATTAAGTTCCTTTTTCCCATATCTTCCCCCACAGGTGCCCAGGCCCCCACGTTTTTTCCCCCCTTATTCATCCTTGCCTGCATATTTTCCACACCTCTAACATCCTACGCCTCCAACACCTTCTTCTTGTCTCCAGTCTGAAAAGATAACCATAAAACAAGTTTAGGCAAGATGGAGCAACTGATGTCTCAGTACATGTTGTACAATGGACTCTCATTCGTAATGCGATATTTGGGGGTCGTGATCCCACCCCTTCCCCCGTGATTCTTGGGGGATCAGCCCCCTCCACAAATCAAACGATCAAAAATAGGGGAATGTGATCAAATGGATTTTTTTTTTTTTTTTTTAATGAAATTTCTCGGGTCAGTTCGTCTGGTTCCTTGTTGTCGAATGGGTTCCCATCTGCTAACTACTACTACCACTACTTCTACTAATACTACTACTACTACTACTACTCTCTTAGTATATCCTGGGATATCACCCCTTCACATAGGCCGCCATTGCGATCACGTGGGTTTTACATCGAGGTACTAACTTCTTTTATGACACAGTAATATTATTTTGTAATTCTTTCAGATCAGCATGCGTATCGCAGAACTGAGTATGCAGTTTCGTTTCTTTTCTCCTTAATGCACAGGAAGAAGCGGCACATATACTTTATTTTAAAATGACTGTTAACCTGTAGGAATGAAAAAACTCCAGAAGCAAGAGATATAAAATGGCTGGAAACAAGAGACCATTAGGGATGGAGGAGAATAAAAGTTTTATACCCAGTACTACATTCCACCAGCAACAAATATTTTGTGAGTGTAGTGTGGAATGCAGTAATGGGTATAGAACTACTGTATATATATATATATATATATATATATATATATATATATATATATATATATATATATATATATATAGATAGATAGATAGATAGATAGATAGATATCTGTCTGTCTATCTTTATCTATCTATATATGGATTATGTATATGCGAGTATATATCCTCCCATCCCAAATCCTGTTTTGTTTCTGTGATTTTTATATCTCTTGTTTTGGGGACTTTTCTTCATTCTTACCCCTTCATGCATTTTATTGTAAATTTATTTTTTGCTTTTTAGTCCTTTTGTACGTTATTGATCCAACCAAAGTTAATCTTAAAATGATACCGTATGTAGTAAATAGCATCGAAGAGAATGCCAGAATGTAATATACAGAACAAATCGCTGAGAAAGAGATGCCATGAACCCTTCTGTGCCACATAGAATACTGGCCGAGGTCTCACACCCACAACATCAACTCGGGATACTCCCTGTAGATCTGCTTTTGCTACGTTCGTTCTCACGCTCTTACACGGTGATGATGGTGCTTTATTTTCACATGCAGTAAATGCACAGTCGCAGCCAGTAGTTCCTTTACGCCTCTAGGGCCCCGAAATCATAAACCAAGACTTCCTGATTTGCACGGTTGTGCTAGGTGACATTAGGCTTTGGATTAAGCTTGGGGAATAAGATTAGGACGATGATGGTGATAGTGATGATGATGGTAACATAGGCTTAGCATGGCAATAATGATTACTAACCAGAATAAGCTGAACCGTGACTACATACACCCATAAGTTCTCGAGCGCCTGGGCACCGCGAATGTGGGGGTTATGCAGAATGGGGTTGTCACATCAGATTCGTTGATATACCTGTTGTCAGTAACTAAATCATATGCCATTAGGCTAACGCAGATTTCCAACAAAAACTGTGTTGCAATACAAGCGAGAGAGCTGTCTTCAGGTAAATCGTCAAGTTTACTAGATTTCATGGTCTCAAAGCATTCGAGAGGCTCTGAGTGAGAATGTATCTGAACGTGAAAGGACCGCCTGTGTCTGGTATTGTGAGCCAAAGACTGAAAAGACGTGTTAGATTGAAATGCGAGGTGGAACTCAGCCGCGTCCATCCAATCAGTGGATTTTTTTTTTTTTTTTTTTCGTGAACACCGGTTTTCTTTCAATTTGCGGAGTGGTAGTTGGTGTGTGATACGAGAGAGAGAGAGAGAGAGAGAGAGAGAGAGAGAGAGAGAGAGAGAGAGAGAGAGAGAGAGAGAGAGATTTCTTCAATAGTGGAGACCTGTTCTAATATGAAAAAAATCGCCTGTAGGCACAAAGCATAAACCAGAATAAAACAAAGTAAGCTCACTGAGAGAGTGCATACCTCCGCCAATGCCTGTACCAGATAACACATACAATATTATCACCACCAAAATTTAGGCAACTATTCCATGGCCCTTGACCCACATACCCAAAAATTTCATTCATATCCATCAATAACTTTTGAGGTATCATGTGGACAAAAACAAAAAGCAGACAAACAAGCAGGGTTCAGTACATTACCTCCACTAAGGGTAAAAAAAGTATTTACCATCCAAATCTTCAAGCACTCTTCAGGGCAAAAAGCATGTTCAAAGTTTATAAAACTGTATGGAAGTAGCTAAAATAAGTACGAAGACATCATTGTACTGCGGGGTTAATTATCACTTTTCTTTATCAGATGTACGTATGCATGTACTAGAAAACAAAAATTTTCCTCTAAAATGATGGTTAAGAAGTTGGAATGCAAAAGTGCAGGGATAAGAGATGAAAAAAGCACAGAAACAAGAGAGCATTCAGGATGGGAGTAGATTTGGAGACCTATACCCATTACTACATTCCAACAGCGACAAGTTTGTGGCTAAAGTGTGGAATATAGTAATGGGTTTAGGTCTTCAAATCTCCTCCCATCCTGAATGCTATCTTGTTTCTCTGTCTTTTTTCGTCTCTTATGTATTCACTTTTGCCATTCCTACTTCTTAACAATCATTTTAGAAGAAAATTTTTGTTTTCAAGTTTCTGATCTTTTTTTGAAAGTATAATTATGCCTAAAGCAATAGTTAGATTTGGATTGTTACATGAATAGCATACTGAAATACTAAAACGATGGTGCCTTCCCGTGAAAAGAAGTGTTCTGGTACATTGGTACGTTCTTTAACTGTAGGCGAAGTGTAGCTAACCAATGTTGCGCAAAATGGCTTATTTACGGGTGACAGCGATACGGTTTTCAGGAGGTAACTCGCGAACCGTAGCCTGAATGATTTCTAAACATGAAAAGAAACATCTGCACTTGACAAACAGCGTTCTGGTGTATAATACGCTCGCGTACTCCTTTTTGTTTTGGAGTTATGACTGATGAAGAAGAAAGAACAAAATCGTTATTTTTGCGGATCGATTTTGAGACTCCTTCGAAGGTTAGCAAGACTTTGCGAGTAGTTTGCTCTTGAATAACGAAGGTCTTTTAGTTCTTAAGCTTAGAACTAAACTTTGCGACCGTTTTCCGGCGAATGCTCCTCTACCCTATAAAAGAGGATGGCACTCTGAACCTGCGCCATTCCTACTTGCGGAGTGCTACCACACTCCGTGATGTACAGTATGCATGAATGTATGTGTGTATATGTCATGCATTGACAACTGATCTGTGCTGTTGACCGATATCGCTGCGCCCGAGACAGAGCCATCGCTAGTGCATTAATCGATCGATGTCTGTTCTGACGATAGATATAATCTACCTGTGCCATTAATGGATGGTTCGATTGTCCAGAAACTATTAAATATCTGTCACGTATGACATTTTTCACACGCCATCAGTGAATGCTTAGTACAAAAACAAATCCATCTGCCAGAGTTATATGTAGGAGAGAGAGAGAGAGAGAGAGAGAGAGAGAGAGAGAGAGAGAGAGAGAGAGAGAGAGAGAGAGAGACGGTGCGTTAGGAGGGGAAGATGGAGAGCAAGGGTTGCCTCGTAGGAATGGAGGGTATTGCAAGGGCGGGTTTGGACAGTGTGCGTAAGCTTATGTGCAGGCGTGTTTATGCTTATTTGTTTGTGTGTGTATATATATATATATATATATATATATATATATATATATATATATATATATATATATATATATATATATATATATAGATAGATAGATAGATAGATATTGCATATGTATCTATCTGTCTGTTAATCTATCTGTAGGTTTTATTTATTTATTTATTTATATAGCGTTTATTGTAGCTATCTGTTGATTTTTCATCATAACGTAGGCGATAAATAGAAAACTAAAGGCCTTACTCTACCCATGTATTCACATTTTATTTTTCAGTCAGGATGTGAAAGGAATAAAAATGCTTATCTTTGTTGTTCGGCCTTTCTGTATGGGGAAAAAAAAAAAAAAAACGTAATCTAACTGACATCTAAAGCGACAGCATGGAACGCATGTACTGGAAATAGATCTTTCAGTTTGTTGAAAAATTAACTTGCATTAGATTTTTATACTAACTGTTTACTTTTTTCTGTTATTGAGGAAGGACGAGGTTAAGTGTTTAATCTCACAAGTAATTCAAAAGTTCAGTGTAAACAAATCTGCCCCATTTTGGAGGGATAACAGTCTCCATTAGCTGCTTCACCGCGATTTTTCCCCCCTGTCAGTTTACTGCCAGCGAAAGAAGCTCCTTTGGCTGTGAGGGAGCTTCTCATAAATAGGATTAGATGATAAAAAGGGAAATACTCTTGCCATCCCACTTTTGTCGTCATTCGCACTGCTTTGACATTTCGCACTATTTTCTTCTTTTCTCATGCATTAACAAAATTTTTCTGCCTCGCGTATTTTCTGACTTTTCCTCTTTTTTGTCAGTCTGATTCTCCACAACCTGTCTTTTTTCACGTTT
This sequence comes from Coenobita brevimanus, assembly GCF_032717465.1. Taxonomy (NCBI): domain Eukaryota; kingdom Metazoa; phylum Arthropoda; class Malacostraca; order Decapoda; family Coenobitidae; genus Coenobita; species Coenobita brevimanus. The sequence continues at coordinate 24,996,567 of NC_137004.1, forward strand.
GCAAAATCTTGATCCTGATTTTGGCATTATACTTCTCTCATAATCCCCATTCACTCTCTCAGACCCTTTCATTATCCTTCACCGTCTCTCAGCCTCATTAGTTTTTAAAGTTTAAACTCTTTCAAATGTTTACTTGTATCACCCAAACCAAAGTCAGTCTATCCAATTTTAATAACACCACAAATTGCTGTAAATGGGGAGTACAAAGTATATAATAATCATTCCTAATTTATCTAACTCGAACCCGACCCAGCTTGATCCAACTCAGCCATTCTTTGTTTAGCCTGACATAACTTAACCTGGCATAAGGTACCTTAATTATATGGCAGCAAAAGAATAACCTACTCACTTGTTCCGAGTAATATCACACGATTGTATTTTTCCAGGTCATAACAGCAGAAAGGTAATATAGTTATGGCTGATGATCAAGCTGTTTGTGCCCAGTAACCGTTTAAAGGGATAGAATTGGGCATTTCTCAAAGCTGATCAAGGGGGGAAAGACAAAATCAAGGGAGAAATCCCAAGGTATGAGTCAATGAGCTTAACGACTATCAACCGATAGGCGGTGGACGATACGCTAAGTACCTTTCCAGCAAAATCCCACACGCATCACCACTGAGCACTAATGGGTTAAAATCCTTATAATTTTTTGTACTACAGCCTATCATAAGGACCTTACCCCATCTTGAGGAAGAAGGAAGAGCTGGACTGATGAAGATAATGATATGTAACTCCACCTACCGGTAGATGATTATATTCTGGTGAAGAGAGACCAAAGCTACCCAGCGGCTCATCTCACCAATTATTGTCTCACCTGGCTACCCTTGTAAACAGGGGTCTAATCAGTGTGTAGGAGTACAGGAGGAATACGGAGGAGAGGGAGGGGAGGAATGTATTTAGGAAGAGAGAGAGTGGGAGGGAGAAGGTAATAAAGGAATGACTGAAGCAATAAACCTGCTCTCAAAAGTAAGAACTGCCTGTAATTAAGATTTTTCAAACACAGACTCAAAAGCACCAACCCACACCATCCCAGATATCAGTGTGTGTGTGTGTGTGTGTGTGTGTGTGTGTGTGTGTGTGTGTGTGTGTGTGTGTGTGTGTGTGTGTGTGTGTGTGTCAGTTGGGCTGGACATTAACCTCATCATTCCGAAAACTTTTTTTATTCTCTCTTTAATTTTGTTGTCTCCAGACGATTTTGTTCTGCCCGAGGGGAACGTTCCATCTATAAGGGAAAACTATAGCCTTAATTAATTTCACCACTATTAAACTTCCCAAGTTAAATGAAATTGTGTAGTGATAGCAAGAGTAATGTCCTCATATTAAACAGCTTAAAACCAGATCATGAATAATTAGGGCAGAATGGCTGACAAGCAAGGATAGCATAAAGGGAGTGTTTGCAAGCTATCCAGAGTGAAAATGAATTTCCATGGCGGTAGTGTTGCCTTGACGGTGTTGACAGAAGCCTCTCTCATCCACCAATAACTATGGTGCATTTATCGCACGCCCCGCCTCACCTCAGAATCTGTGCCTTGCCTTAATTCTCCCATGGTGCCGGTATTAACACTCAGTTTCCTGTGGTCAGCCGTCTGGCTTTAGCTGGATTAATGTAATGAAAGTTGTTCGGACAGGTTCCGAGTGGTAATACTGACACCACCAAACCTCTCATCCCCGATATAACTCTAGTATTCAATTCCGCTTAAATTTCTGATGGTGTTACTCAGCTGGGAGTGAGTCGTTGGAGCCATGGAGAGTCAAAACAAGAACAAGTAAACTAATTAAACGAATCTCCACATCTCTTACAACCTCCCCTGAGCTTAATAAAACAATGAAGTTTTCATTTTCTTCAACTTCATGTAGCAATAACACTCTCAGACTCCTATGCCTCACTCTCAGTTGAACAAAATCGGTTGGGGTCAGCTGGAATAAAATACTAGAGTCCTTCCGATAATGAAAGAGTGAATGAAGGCATTGTTAACACCCTGAGGCTATTATTCTCACTCTTAGCTGCATAAAACCCTTTTGGGAGTAGCTGGAATAAAATGCTAGAAAAGGCTAGACCGTTAAGAGACTTTACACAGCAAGAAATAAAAGTACAGCATATATGACTAAAGGAAAGAGAAATTAGTGCAGTGCTTTAACTTGGAACAGTTGGTTATAATGAGATAATTATGTAAGACGCATTCTCGTTAGCTTGTCAGGCTTTCCTCCTTAGCACTTTATTTAGCATAGTGCACCTTACTTCTAGTTTCTATATCGTTTGTCTTTATGATACCAAGACAGACTGCATGAGTACCATACCAGAGGATATTAATGTGGCATGCTCAGAAATAACAGGTAAGGAAGAGGTGCTACGGAGACTCCTTCACTGACAAGAACATGGACCTCTGAAGGAGTCAATGATGTTTTTCTTGTTCAACAGCTCCTCCGATGATTGAAAACAGCAACGACGTAAGCGGCCGATTTGGGTTTTCAGGAAATGAATGAGAGAAATCCAGGTAGAAATGTCAATAATGAGTAGGTGAAAAGGGTATTTAACAGGAATTAGAGACAGGTGAGGTAAATGGGGTGAGAAAAAGGATTCAGACAAAAATAATCAAAAAAGTTTTTAAAAAGTGAAACAGAGAAGTGATACCAAATTGAGTTAATAGGACGTAGAAATGGGAGAAAGGTAGGTAAAAAGAAGATAGACAAAGGATGAAAAGAGCAAGCTGAAAGGAGATACAAAAGGAATTCTAGAAAGGTGAGTAGGAGACAGAGCTGTGAGAGAAACATAGAGTGGGAAAAAGGTGGGCAGCGAATCATATGTAAAGACACAGTTCCCAGATCTGAGAGGCTAGTACTGAGAAGGATGATAAAACCTTTTTTTTTTTTTTTTTTTTTTTTTCAGGATAAGCTGATGATGATGATGGTTGGTAAGTATTCGTCTGAATGATTCTCTCTCTCTCTCTCTCTCTCTCTCTCTCTCTCTCTCTCTCTCTCTCTCATACAACACATAAATCAAATGAACTTTCTTGCTGCCGTTTCATTAGGACAAAAGTCAACGCGTTTGTTTATCAGTGCTAGGTTTGCCCTGCCCTTGGGTGGGAAAGGTCCGGATGATGATGATGATGATACTGTATATATTTTTTCCTACATGAATCTCTCCATGACTCTAATGTGAAGCCAGGAAGTGAAAATATGAGGGAATCTTCGAGGTATATTGTGGAAATCATGTTTCTGGAAAATATTTGCTCATAGAGTTACGGATTGTTGAGTTGTTCGTAGCTGTTGTCGTAAGAGGTGAAGGACGTCAGAGGAGGAATGGAATTGTTGGAAAAGGACTGCACCATTTGAAATTCAAGAGATGAAAAAAAGTCCAGTTTCTTTATCACTTCATGAGGAGAGGTGGGGGAAAAAAAAAAAAAAAAAAAAAAAAAAAACTGGTGATGGCCATAACAAAATTAAAGAGATGTCACACTGTTTAATGAATCAATGAAATCCAGTTGAAACTTACTGACTGGACAGTTTGTTTAACTGAGTGTAGTTTTAGTTTCCGTTTGATTATCTCCGTTGCAGGACACAAGCTGAGACCAGTACATGCTGCATTTATGTTATTCCCTCCGTCAAGGAGAGTATGTTTTCACACCTGTTTGTTGCTTGCCGGAATCGAGATTCGGCAAGCAAGTTGGTCAGTTTCGTATGTTTGTTCGTATGTTTGTGGCCTGGCCAATGGCCATCCCTGATATATGCGTCGCCACCTCAACAGCAACATAGCAAAGGGGGGAAGGGGAGGGGAGGCGTGCGTACTTCCACAAATCGATGAGGCCCCCCCCCCCCAATACTACTTCTATTCAGCCCACGACATAGTCATCTCCGTGTAAAGGGAACTGAACGCGCAAGAACTGAAAATATCAGTATGTGCGAGTTTGTAAGCGAGCTTTCGTTCAGTCACATAAAAAGAAGAAGAAAGCCTTTCCTAGACATATACAAGGAAAGTATAACTAAATTTACTTTATTTCTGCACAATGTAGACATCGCAATTTATTTATGAATGTAAAGTATTCCCTATTCATTGCAGCCCCCCCCCCCTCTCTCTCTGTATGCAGTATATAATGATGCTTTCCCCCTCCCCATGGTCAGACTGCTTGCTACGCGCTGTACCCCAAATGTACAGGGAAACCCTCTCGGGCCCCTCAAATTTCTTGGACTACCACATAATTATGCTTGGCCACCACATTTTTAAAATCCCGTCAATGTCCCTGGTTATGATATCTGTACTTGCTCCTTGACAATAATTGAAGATATTTCTGTGGGAGACCATATTTAAAGTTGGGAAATCCATCCTATGATTGCTAGGAAGCATGGTTGCAGCGTAAGAGCACTATATTATCTTTTTAGGACATTTTGTTGGCTGGGCAGAAAATGGGGGGGACCTGTATCATTAAGCAATAAGCACCGAGTGTTACAAAAATGGAGAGATGAGGACCCAGACAAATCTTAGAGCTAAGAAACTGAAAGTGGTTGAAGAAAGTCTGGTCAATGTGAACACTTTAATGAACACGAATGAGGATTATGAATTGATAAATACAATAGGACTTTTGTTACTTGTTCCATATACAAAATCGCGCTATTGTACCTAGCTTTTAGAGAAATAATCGCATAGCCAGAGGAGTGGCAGTGACATTGAGTGGTTACCCTGAAATATTTGATATCCCTAGCCACCCCAATACCCGCACAGATTTTGAGGGGCGACTCCTTTACAGTTTTCCATGAACTCCCCTCCCCCCCTCCCTTCCACAGAATTAGGCTTGGTTACCTCGTCTCTAATATATCCTAGCTACGACTCTGTGCACAAAACTGTAGCTGATAAACTCCATAACAATTTAAAGGTTTGCCAAGATAACTATTAAAATCTTTAGCAACGGTTAGGCACCATTCGTCCTAGTGCAGCAGTGGAATAGCAATGTGGTAATTCACAGATGACTCTGTTCTAGCTTTTACAGTTCCATCAGACACTATTTATACAGAAATCCAAGCTGTGTGTGGAGTTTTTATTCACAACTAGCCATTTTTCAATCAATGGGATGCTTCTGAAAAGCTCCAATCCGATAGAGGGCACTGCGGACTCTAACACAGTCCCGTCCTGTTTAAAAAGCCTGTTTCTCTTTGTTAAATATTATCACTGTTGTGTGCACAGTAATGTCACATCCCATAATATAAATGCAAATAGAAAACATAATAACGTAGCGTGAATTGTTTTATTTATCATATACGGAAATGAAATATTCATTGATGGCAACCCCACCATTTCATTGGTCCTGTACTATTACATTTCTACTATCTAGTGGAAGTGAGGGCTCTTCATGTATAGTTAGCTCAGACCGTAAATTAAGCCTAGTGGGTATCTTGACTCATTCAGTCTCTATGTTGGCTTAAATTTAATGTTGAGTAAATACTGGTATTCATTATGACATTTTATGACCGTCCCAAAACCCGGATGAGGACGGACGTTGAAGGTAAAGCAAGCCAAGACATCTGTCTTCGCTACAAATACAGTTCCATACCCACGATCTCCATAGCTGGATGTAGAGAAGGTCAAGATGAATGACTGTGGAATGAGGAAGAAGGTTAAAACAAAGCAGGAGACTGTCCAGTGTTGGGCACGCGTGACTTGGGTGGCAAAATGTTGATTACCAGTATTTACTCAACATTAAATTTAAGCCAACATAGAGACTGAATGAGTCAAGATACCCACTTGGCTTAATTTCCAGTCTGGGCTATATATTAAAAACTAAACTTCCACTACATAGAAATGTAATATTACAGGACCAATAAAATGGTGGGTTGCTATCAGCGAGTGTTTCATTTCCGTATATGATAAATAAAACAATTCACGGTACGTTATTTCTATTTGTATTATTTATATTATTGTATGTGACATTGCTGTGATTCACAGTTTCACACAACACAGTAGATACTTTACAATGAGAAATATGCTTTTTAAACAGCGCGGGTCTGTGTTAGAGTCTGCAGTGCCCCCTATCGGATACTATGAAAGCACCCCATTACTATCGCTTATATCTGGCAGCGGATTTTTGTACTTGCGAACCTTATTAGTTGCCCAAATATATATAAATATTTTCGTCACTATTTGGTTAAAGGAATGGTCTCATTTTTCTTTATACGAGAGACATGGATAGGGCATGATAACCTGACCTACAGATTTTTAGAAGACTTGAGTAAGGAGTAAAGATAATGCAAGCAACGCCGTGTTTTGTAAATTGTGCAGTCAGTATAGGGAACACCTAACGCGTTAGCGGTTCTGGCGGACACAGTGAACGCCTAATGTCTTGTTGACCTGTGAAGATTGATTATTCAGTGAGAAGTTTGACAAGATGGGAAACGCATTGCAAACCATCGTTTTGTTTATCCTCGTCGTTCTGGCTGTGGCGTCGGGAGAAACAGGGATGGGAGCTACTGCGGAGGGTGACAACGAGGAGGGTAACGGTAAGCAAATTTTCAGCGTTAAAAATCATAATAATACATAAGATTCAGACGTGGTAGTTGGACCGGGTATAACTTCTACGAAGGATGGCCGGAATAAGAATTTTAAAGATTCGTTATAAACATGTGGTAAGAAGTCTGTTTAACTAACTAGTCGGAAGAATGTTCTGAGAGATTAGGTATGAAGATGGTTAAAAGAATACATGCCGTCTAGTTGTAGGGTATTGGAGAAGATCAGTACGAAGGCTAATGGGTATGGTAAGTGTAAATGAGAGGGATATCGAAATTAAAGGGCGTGAGAAAAAAATAGTGTCATAGATGGCGAGCGAATATATTGTAACATGCCAGTCGTAATTCCATGTCATTTTCGTAATCTAAACGTGGTTCCTTGTCCTGTAAAAACTTAGACACACCCAACCTAACCTAACTGAACGTAAAGTAACAACTAGAAGCCCATCATTCCTGACAGTTCCTTTTGCGTAAATGATACTGTCATTCGAATATTTATAGCTGTGTGGCAACTAAGGTGGGTTGGGAGGGGGGTGGCTAAATAGATACAGTACATAGGAATCTTCAAGGAGACATAGGGCCACTTTATTTTGCGCCGAAGATGGACGCCATCTTGTGTGTGCCGAAGAAAGACGGACGCCATCTTAGAGCGCTATTTTTGGCACAAACTTACCCTTATCATCTGCTGATGTTCAAACCTAACTTAGATTTCCGTAACTTAACCCAAGCTAAATTATCCTAACCTAACCTATTTCATGATAACCTAACCAATCTTATGCTCATCTAAAGTAATACATTCCCTACAATTATAATCGTGTTTTGCTGTATTTGTTGATGGATTCTCTTCATACTGGAAAACGCACTTCAGTACACCTTAACAAAGTACCAGAGTCAGTTCAAAGTTAGGTGAAAACTTTTAATATTTAGAAGGTGGTCCTATGTCTGTCTGAAGATTACACAGTACAGCATACAAGGAGAGCAAACAGGGCAGAGGTGGTTAGAGGGAATGACCACACTGGAGGAAAAACAGTCACGAAAGGTGAAATGTTAGGGCAGCGCGGAAGATTATCAGGATAGGAGATGAGAACACGACAGAGAAAATTTAGTACTGGAGAGATGAGGAGAGCAAAGAAGAACTTGGAGAGTAAAGATAAGGAGGGTAGAGAAGAATTGTTGCTGTGGTCTCAGGCTAATTGGAACGTGATCCCAGTGGACCGCAGACTGAATTTGCCTCTCTCCTGCAGTCCACCACACTCCTTTTGCGGGATAGGAAGGTAGCTGAGAGTCGCTCTCATTACTGAGCTGATATTGGTGCCTTGGCAAGAATGCTTGTCTCCAGCATCTGACGCATTAGGAGAGGAGGAGAGGAGAGGTGAAGAGGGTAGAGAAGGAACAGGAAACGAGAGGAGAGGTAGGTGGCAATTACAGAGAGGGAGTCCAAGAGAAGGAGAGGTAAGGGAGAGGTAGAGGGAAGGAAATGAGTTTTGTTGGGGGACCCGAGGGGTGCGGAATGTTAACGGTGGGGCATTGTGAGGTGGCAGGAAAATGTGAGGGAGAAGGAAATGGGGAAGGAGTGGGGGAATGTAGAAGAAGTGGATGAATGTGGAAAGGGTGGGGGAGGGTGGAAGATGCGGTGGAATCTGGGGATAATAAGAAATGCAGGAGGTGGGGTATATCGGAGATGTTGATATGTGAGGGATGGGTGTATGTGAAGGATGGATGAGGGTATGTGAGGGGTGGAGTATATGGGGTGGAGGTAGGTACAGGTGGGATATGTGATGGATGGGGGTGCGTGAGAGGCGGAATGTGTGAGAGGTTGAGTGTGTGCAAGATTGACTGTGTAAGAGGTTGAGTGTGTGAGAGGTGGTGTGTGTGAGAAATGGAGTGTGTGAAAGGTGAAGTATGTGAGGGATGGGGTATGTGAGGATGGGGGTGTGTGAGGATGGAGATATGTGAGGAGTGGGATACGTGAGGGTGGGGTATGTGATAGTTAAGTAAGTGAGGAGCGGGGTATGTGAGGAGTGACATAGTGAGGGATGGGGGTATGTGGAGGGCGGGGATACTCTTATATGAGGATGGGGGTATATGAAGGGCGGGGATATGTGAGGATGGGGGTATATGAAGGGCTGGGATATGTGAGGATGGGGGTATGAGAGGAGTCGGGTACGTGTGGGTGGGGTGGGGGGTGTTTGAGGATGTGGTATGTGAGGGGTAGGCGACCGTCAAAGGTGGGAGTAATTGAGGGGTGGAGAGATGTACGTGGTGGAGGAAGGTTAAGTGGGTACGTTAGTGAGATGGAAACATAGTGAGGCAGTGGAATAACGAGAGAGAGAGAGAGAGAGAGAGAGAGAAAACATGGGATTTTTAGGGAGCAAACAGAATGAAGCTACCATATAAGCGATTAGGCAAAAAACCCAATTATTATTACGAGTCTCGTCATGTGTGGAATCATGCCCACTTCGTGAGCGTGAGTGGCACAGAGGTAGGCATTTTTTTCTTACTTGTGCGTTCAATAATGAATTACGTCAATGATGTATTAACTCTGCTGGATATTATTTCACTTTTGTATTCATTCGCGAGGCAACTGTAAACTGCGGTCAGCTTCTTTATCTACTTGATTTCCAGACGATTGAATACGGCAGAAGAAAGACCTTTCGTAGTTGAGGAAGTAATGAAAGCTACATTAACTAAACCCTCCAGTTTGAAATATGTCCCGTGATCTATACAAAGTCATCTGGAGATAACAAAGAAAAAATATATGATGAAATATGAGACAAAGTCATGACAGTCAAGAAGTAAGCATCATCGGTTCGAATCCTCTGAATCTCTAAAGCCTCCCAACCCATCTTTATTTCTCACTAAGATTATTTTATGCGTTTAGGAAAAAACATTTCGTATTGGAGGGTTTAATGTTGTCCGTGTTTGACCCCTCCTGTCTTGAGATATCTAGTAATGTGGTCCAGTTCATCTGAAGACTACGAACATACCAGACACAGAAGGCATCCCTGCCCTGTACTTAATACCGGCTGCTTGAAGTTCCTTTACCGAGCTTACCATCCTGCTTTAATTGCTCTGAACCGGTGAAGCTGGAAAAAGAGTAGCAGCACTGAAGGATATTCACTGAACTCACTCATTTGGGACGAATGAATGAACGCCAATGACTGGCCAACACAGCGGGGTAAAAGTGGGGTGGTAGGTTGGTGGAAGAGTGGTAGGATGGCACCCAGTGTGACCACGAACCACGGGTCCAATGCTCACCACACCCGTAGTACCGAATGAGGGACAGAGGTAGTTACCATCCCGTAACCATTGTTCACGGTGATTCTCATGCCTTGTTGGCAGTAACTATCATAGGTACATTGCAGTGCATGTAATATAAGGATGTAATAAAAGACAAATAATGTACTGTGCTTTCGGAAAGAGCTGTGTGAAACACCGGAAAACACCGTGGCCAAACTGATCAAGAACACCTCATTGTCCGCTGCCACGCCGCGTACTGTCTCAGTCAATCAGCAGCAACCTTCAGACTGTTTCTGGGCTCCTTATAACTGGCTTAAGTGAATGAGGTATAGAGACAAGATGCGATTAATGGTGGGTTAATTGTGACCGTAGTTACACCATGACTCAGTTACAGCAGTTGAATTATATAATTTGTCATTAGCTGGAATAAATACCACAGAGAACGCGAACAGACAGGGCTTGCGGTTTTGTATCACACACACACACACACACACACACACACACACACACACACACACACACACACACACACACACACACACACACACACACACACACACACACACACACACACACACACACACACACACACACACACACACACACACACACACACACACACACACACACACACACACACAACGCCTCAAACTCTTTACCTCACCTTCATATCTAATACCCAAGATATTTAATTCTGCAACTTTGTATTAGTCAACATAAGAGAAGCGAAGAGAAAGCCGGTAGGCCTATATGGTGGCGTTTGAAAGGCCTAGGGGACTGGTAAGTAGAGTTAGTAAGTGCTGATAATTGAAAGGAAAACTTACACATACGAGTACCTTGCCTCAGTTTGTGGATTAACCCTTTCAGTTCGAAAACGTGTTTTTAAATTTTATTTTCGTTAACACCAGACGATTTCGTTCAGTTTCAGACTTTACGAACTGGAGGCGTAAAATATCGTCCCTCATTAACTCATTCACTTAATGAGGGCTCTGCCGTAGCCAATAAAAATAGTGTGAAAGTAGAAAGAGAAAAGTTTAAAATATGACGTCTGCATGAAGGAGTTAAAAAACTTTAGTAATGTAATACTGGGTAGGGAAGATATGGGGATGTTAACCTATTCTTTATGAGAGTTCTCCTAAAATGAACAGTCATCTGGTGTAGCATGAATAAGGCAAAGATGTCGGTGAAGTGAAGGGTTTAATTCTACTTGTTTACGTTTTTTCCTTGTTCGACCATGAGCATAGACAAAACCAGGTTGTGATCGGCGGATTATCATTCTTACGTTCCACACACTTTCACATGTCAGCACGTCACCTCAGCACCCATATCCACCGTCGATATCGAATACACGCTAGAGCTTTCTCATAGAAGACTGGTGTTGTGCTGCCAGCGAGGGCGTTGTGCGATGTGAAAAATTAGTAAAAACATTGGTGTAATTGGAAGCTGATAGGCATTAATCTGAGTCTTTTTCTAACTTCATTCCGTTTAATCTTCCTACCATCTCTTCAGCACCAATTATATCTTTCTGTCCCGTCATTCTCCTTCGATGAGCCAGAATGTGTTCCCTTCTTCTCCGTCCTTATAGACCTTGCATAATAGCGTGTTTATTTTTAATTAGACACGAGAATAAAGACGACATTTCCAGAATTCCTAATGAGATGAGGGTGTGTCTGAATGTGAAAGGCGTTCACTTAATGTTTACACTGTCCCAAATTTCCCTGCTCTCATTACCAGTCCTCTTCACCACCCTCCCACCTTCCTTTACCCTCACCACCAGCTCACCCACCCACTATCTCTTACCCTCACAAACTCCCCACCCACCTTTACCCTCACCACCAACCCACTTATCCTTACGTTCACCACTTATCCACTCGTCCCCATTCACATACCTTCTATTAGCCTCACCACCCACTTAACTACTCAGCTTTTGCCGCCCTTTTCACACAACACCACTTATTCTGATTCCTTCCCACCCTCCCACTCCCATTCATCCCGAGTCTGAAACCTCTCCCTCCACTCACTATCCGCCCATTCTATCTCTACCCCTCCCACCACCGTTCCATTTAGTGTTTGTTTTACTCACTGCCCGCCCATTCTTAATGTATTCTACCTCTCATCAGCACACGCCTATCTTGTTTCTAACTTATCCAGCACTTACTCATTTTTGTCTGTGCTGCGCCCTCTACTCAGTCTAACTCTGTCCCTCCCATTGGTATCAACCTCTTCTGAATCTGTCGCACCCGGGATCCATTTAGTCAAACTCTATCTCACTCCGCCCACTGTAAGTCTACCTTACCTACTACCACCCACCCATTCTTAGCTTACTCCGCTCACTACACACATATTCCTAGTCGATTCCCGCCATCCTTCTCCGACCATTCTCTTCCTACCCAGCCCGTCATTCACCCAGAGGTCAGAACAAAGTCGCATGAGTGCAGGTGTGGGTGGGATGAAGGTCTAAAGAGTACAAATGGGATGAAGGGTGTGGGTGTGGGTTGGGAGAAAGGTGCGAGTGTGGGTAAGGTGAAGGGTGTGGGTGCTGGTGGGGTGAAAAGTGTGAGTGGAATAAGGGGAGAAAGGTATATAAGTGGAGCTGTTGTTGTTGTTGTTGTTGCAACACCTGGGTCAGCATCGTTGTGTCCTTAGCGGACCACAGGAAATCGGTGACTTCGTCTGGTCGCTTCCAAAGGTTGAGGTTGTGTTGATGGACTGTCGGTTTTGTGATAACGTGGTGTATGTGTTGAGTAAGTGTGTTGATGTGTTGGAGGTTCCATTGCAGTGTGGTCAAAGTGGATTGTTAGTGAGTTTTATTTTGTGTTGGTATTGTAGCAGGGAAAGGTGGTGGTCGCATCGCAGTCTGGGTAGTGTGTACTCGTGTCAGCCTGGATAGGATTGTTTTTGAGGGGTGTATGTTTGGTGCTGGTTCTTGAAGAGTGCTGTTTGTCTGAAGGTTTTGGATGGCTGTGGTGGCTGTACGTTTAGGCATGCGTTTGTGACTTCAGCGTTGGATGGAGGAGGGGGAATGTTGCTGAGATACTCTGTAGCGTTCGGAAGTTCGTCATTTCTTGTTTCTTTGTAGACTGGGGTGACAGCATGAAGCCAAAGAGAGGAATGAGTCTTTAGCTGAAGCAATGAACTGTGTGCCTCTCATATTCATATGATCTTTGACAGGGAGTATTTTTGTTTCTTGTGTGGTTTTGGTGCATCCTGTTATAATTGTTTATTGTTTTATTTTGTGTGTTTTGAAGGTTATCCATGTTCGTGTTGGTTAAGGTTGGGGCCCAGCTGTGGCTAGCATAGGCCTACTTTATGGTTGTTCTAACGCATTGTAAACAGTTTTCAGGGATTACTTCCGTTATCCAATAGTAGTGTCTGTAAGTGTCTCCGATGCATCGAACTTACGAGATGCCTTTGCACTGATGTTAGTTGTATGCTGGGAAAAGGTCATGTGTGTGTCCAAAATAAATCCTAGAATTTCTTTTTTCTTTCATATGGAAGTAGTTGGTCAAAGTGGGAAACCTCTGGTGAGTGAATTTGAAATTCAATTTTGCTGAAATCGCGAGTGCTGTAAAACTAATGCCGAGTAATCGGCATACTGAAAAGGGGGGCGGTGAAGGAAACAGATGTAGGTGGGGTGAAGGGTGTGGGTGGGATGAAGGATGTGTATAGGGTGAAGGGTGTGGATGGAGTGAAAGGTGTAGGTAGGGTGAGTGGTGTGGGTGGGGTATGGAATGTGAGAGGAATGATGGGTGTGGATGGGGTGTGGGGAGGGGAAGTGAAGTTATGATTATTTTATCCTGTTCTTTCCAACCATCCTCTAAAATGCTTTAGCCTATACAGTATTACAGGGCTTTTTTTTTTTTTTTTATAAAAAGGAGGGAGGAAGGAGTTTTACGTATTCCATCGGGAAGGAGAAATATTTTAGGTAATTTAATGGGGAAGTTTGATGGCTTCTCATTATATTTCACTGGGGAAAGAGCATTAAATAGTTCAGTGTGAAAGCTATCGGACTATAAATACATTTGAGGGTGAGTGGGAGATTACTGTTACTTCACTAGAAGATATGGGAAGACTTTTCAAGGCATTCCAGTGGAGATTATGGGAAGATTTTTTAAAAAGTATTTTGAAACCCCGACTCATCACTGACCGTATAAATTATGTACACCTGAAAGAAGAAGTCACTGTTCAAGTGCATAATTTTAGAACACACTATTATATATATATATATATATATATATATATATATATATATATGTGTGTGTGTGTGTGTGTGTGTGTGTGTGTGTGTGTGTGTGTTCGAGATCTGGGAATCACAAGAAGTATGAGTACAGTACACATTCTGATGATATAACGAATTTTTACATCTACAGACGATCCTAACATTCCTTGTCGGGACCTCGCTGTGATGTGCAAGTGGTCAGAGGATCGGGCAAGTCTGCCCGAGGCACTAAATAAAAATTAAGTAATAGGATTAATTAACTGGAATGTTAGAGGAATGTAGGAGTTGTTTTCAAAAACCTGGATGTTTTCTTAGGATACTAATTAAAGCAAATGGTTTTACAGGCTTTTTTCCCCTAGAAGAGTGCACTTTAAAGGTCATGCTTAGATTACGAAGAGCAGTTTTGGTGGTCTTAGTAGAACATGGATATTTATTTGTCACAAAATAAATTGAGAACAATGACAGTAATCGTATGCATCACAGGGAACCATCACTAAGCTGAAAGAAGGCGCTCGTCGATCGGCGATATGTGTCGTGCCATGATACCGTACAAAGTGAGGTTAAGGAAATGGATGTGGTGAGCGAAGGAATGGATGAGATGGCCTCACTCAAACATTTGTTAGCTGCGGGGCTTGGGCAGGAAAGCATTGTCGAATCACTTGTTTGAGAGCAATGAAGACTTATTTTAAAATATCCAGCTAGTAATTTATTCTCATCCTGGGGCTTTCGGCTTGTAGCCTTCCCCAGTTTGACTTAATACTATTTATATTAAACCTTTGATTCACGTATGCAACTAGCCACTGCTTTGTCTGTCACCTCCAGTCTTGCAAACGCAATATGTCCTGGCATTTCGAAATGAACGTAATTTGATTTTGTGCCTCTTTTTACTGTTGGATTTTTATGGAAAAAGAACATTTTTGAAAGCTTTTAGTCTGGCGTTTTTTTTTTTTTTTTTCTCATAAGAAACAGACGCACATACGCAGGACGACATGCACACACAGACACAGAAGCAAACAAACACACAAGAGAAAATCCACGATGAACCTGTCGTCCGCGACCGGAGACGATGGGTGTTTTGGGGGCTTTTACTTGATTTAGTCAGGTTAAAACCAGAAGCTTTGTTTAGCTAGGGGAAATATCTAGCTGTCTGAGAGTTAAAAAAAATATATAATAGTGGATATTCCTAAGTATTACACATAGGCTTACACTGGACACTAAAATTCAGGGACAAAAATCTCTATCCGTCAAAGGGTTAATAGAGTAAGCTGATGTCAACCTAGGCGCTTAAACGACTGACGGAGGAAATACCAATCAGGAAAATGTATTGGGCAGGTCAAATAGTCTGGGTAAAGTAAGGAACGAAGGAGAGGAGAGAGGGAGGTGGGTAAAGCAGGACAGAGACTGGGAAGAGAGAAATGGGGAAAGTGGAAAGAGAGAGAGGAAAGGGAGGTAGGCGAATGAAGAGGGAGAAATGGAGAAGGGAGGAAGGATGTAGATGAATGAAGGAGAGAGGAAGGTAAACGAGTGAGGGAGAGAAACAGAGAGAAGGATAAGAGAAGAGGGGAACAGGTGAATGAAGGAGAAAGATAAAGAAAAGAGAGAGGAAGAGGGAGGGAGGGGAATGATGAGAAGAAAGGTGGAGAAAGACGAAAGAGGAAGGTGAGCAACTGAAGGAGAGACGGGAAGACAATGAGGGGGAGAATGTGTGATAAAGGAGCTGAGTTGGAAATTCGCTTCCTGGTCTCCCGAAGGCTTAAATTCAACGTTATAGTACCACCACCACCACCACCACCATCACCACTGCCGCCGCCGCCGCCGACGCCACCACCACCACCACCACCACCACCACCACCACCACGATTTTGTTGCTGCTGTTGTAGCTGTTGTTTTTATAGATGTTGTTGTTACCGGGTATTACTATTAAGAACACATTCTGTGGAGTTCTTATTGATATTGTAGATGTTATTTCTTTCTTTCATTTTCTTTTTTTTTTGGGGGGGAAGGGGACGGGGAAGATCTGGTAGGAGGCATTCCATGACCGTTCGAGATAGAGACTTGAAATTTTCAGGAGTGATGGATCTTGGTTGCAGGCTTCTTTTGGCACAATTTTTTTCCCTAGCCCCAGCGCCGCACCAGCGCCCTTTATATTACTATTTCAATATTTGCACTCCCGCACAGCAAAAACTACGGAATCTATTGCGTTGCATATGTTCCAGTATGAAGTCGTCAACATATACTAGTGCATCTGGGTATTGATACTAAGATTCAACAAATATTTTTTGAGATATTGAGGAAAATTCAGATGGCCGCCTCATGCCTTGTGCTAAATCGGAAAGTATTTGGCCAATTTTGACCAAACTCGGTAGAAATGTAGTGGGTCGTGAGTGACCATTATTCACACAGTATGAATGACCTTGAGCTTGATTTCAAGGGCACAAATCAAAATCCATAAAAATTTTTGAGTCATACCAAAAGTCCCTTAATATTGGGTCTACAGTGATAAAAAATTTTCATCTGGAATGTGAAGTTCTTTAAATATTGCTTCATGAGTTTCAGAATACTAGTTATTATTACTCTTACTGTTATTATTATTATTATTATTATTACGACCATCATTATTAGAGCACATACGAATATTATTTCTTCATTTTTGCCAATATAAGAACAAAGAGCAATTTCTCTCTCTCTCTCTCTCTCTCTCTCTCTCTCTCTCTCTCTCTCTCTCTCTCTCTCTCTCTCTCTCTCTCTCTCTCTCTCTCTCTCTCTCTCTCTCTCTCTCTCTCTCTCTCTCTCTCTCTCAGAAACTTGAGAGGAAAATGCAGGGAATTAGAAATGTTCTTCACAATGCCTTACGATATTAATATTAACTTTTATTAACGCTGCCTGCCCGTCCCCTAAGCAACTAAAGGCGCTGCATTGAGGCTTAGGTATCCAATAAGGGAGATGAAGAAGAAGCTGAAAGGAGGAGGAGGAAGGCGGAAGGGTAGGGAGAGTTACGAGCTTATTATTAATGCTGAGATCGAGAGGGCAAAGTGAAACCTAAATTTTTGGCATCATAATGAGAAGCATATTGTTGTTTGGCCTTAGAACTTCATATGCAGTCTAGCCATTTCCTATCGCCACAGGTATTTGGAAACTGAACGTCTTTATGTCGGGGCCCGCTTAGCCTTTCGTGACCTTGGTGTTGACATTGCTATGGTTAACCTAAAATCACGTCCACGCCAAGTACTTGCTGGTGAGGGTGGTTGTGGGCGGTAGTGCTGCCTTGCTGTACTAAGGGAATTTCCATTTGGTGTTTTCGTGGACTTGGAGAGGAAAGAGACGTGAGTTGAAGGGAGGGGAGGAGAGAACCAAAGCGAGAGGAAACTAAATGCTGAAATAAGTTCCTTGGAAGGAACAAATGATAATGACTATTTGTGTTTCCCCCCTCTCTCTGACACATTTTGTTGACGTGGAGTTTGTTCTGTCGCATGACCAGCATTTTAGCCTCTCCAGTCCGATGACGTCATCCTTATTCTGTTCTTGCTACAACCAGACAATTTTACCAGACAGGAGAGCATTCTTACAGTAAATAGGTCGATGAAAACTATGGATACACTCTCCTGTGCATCAAGTTTATCCTAAATTGTATAAATTCATAGGGAAATAACAATAAGTTACGCGCTCGGATTAAAGAAGCTGAATTCGTGATGGCTGCAGTAAGTTATTGATGAATTATTGACGCGCACGTGCGCCCAAACACACACACACACACACACACACACACACACACACACACACACACACACACACACACACACACACACACACACACACACACACACACACACACACACACGAGATACGCATACGCAAGCACAGACAGTGCAAAGCTCACACAGTGACTCACCTCTCAGTTTCTTTCAG